>NW_004444053.1:2256256-2286924 GCF_000243295.1 Trichechus manatus latirostris
GAGAAGGGAGAGGGTTGACATGTTGTGGGGTTGTTAACCAATGTCATAAAACAATATGTGTACTACTGTTTCATGAGAAACTATTTGTTCTGTAAGCCCTCACCTGAAGTACGATTAAAAAAAAAAACTTACTAAGTGTTCTTGCCAAGGGCAAGCTGTCCTTCCTTGGTTTACCTATTTACAGTCAGTCATGGGTCACTTTCTCAAAAGCATAAGTGGAACCTAAGCCAAAATGAAGTCTAAGCCATGAGGTCGATCTTCTCTTAGAACGTGGTTTCTTTAAGATACATAATTCTCTGCATAGTAAGAGGGTGACAGTTTGATTATAAACATAAGACAGGTATTTCATATGGCACTGTCTTGAAGATTGATTAAACTGATTACTGAGTTACTAACTCTCAGCCTGATGTTTGAAGTTAGTTTCCTAAAACAGACTGAATTCTTCAAAAATGGGCAGTGCCCAGAGCAAAATGGTCTTACTAGTTTATCTGGATCATTGTTTGACTCAAAGTGGCTTCAGGAGCCTTTTTTTTTGTTTTCAAAAGGACACCCAAAGGCAATAGCTTGTGTGGGTTGCCTTAGTCTCCATGAAAGGCAGAAATCTAGATTCCAAGAGAATTACACGTATCTCTTTCATGGTTCCCTCCTTTGGATCATCATCTTGCTACAGACTCTTTTATCAAAAATGCTCAATAAATGGTAATTGGGCATCATCTGATTTTTAAGATCCCAGGCACCATACAGCAAACTATGAAGTAAAACTGAAACACTAACAATAATATTAGGCCAACTGTCTGAATTAACCAATGAAACCTTGACCCTAACGTCTTAGAACCAAGGAAATAAATCTCATGAGGTAGTTGTCTATACATAAGCAGCATTAGTAACTGTTTTTCATGTACCTCAACAGCGACTATATTCTGCAAAACCTCAGACTGAGTATTACAGGAACATTTTTCTATTAAGGCACAAACTGTTTCTCAAGTGAACTAATAGGAATCTAATGCTGTTCTATTTTGTAAAATCATAGCTCAAATTTCAGACACTTATCTTGTTATATTTACAACTTTGCTAAGTTTACCAGCAGGAACTTCTAATTCAAGATTTACAATATCTAAACCCATCAGTTAGATAATTTAGGAGAAAGGAAAATGATTTAAAGTAGGACCTTGAGACATCAACAATATTCCCACATATAACCCATAGTTTACTCAGTCTTATGTAGTTAATTTCTATTCCACGTGATTCTGGATCAGCCGCAGTCTGTGAACCCATCAGCTTCTGCATAAGGTTCTGGAAATCTTGACTGAGTCTAGTCACAGTGTTTTTTTGCAAGTCCATAATAGTTCATCCTTTTTGTTGAGATATTTTGTTCAAACTTTTTCAGCAAATCTGCAAAGTAAAAACTTATATGCAGATGACAAAACTTAATATGGCCATAATTAATTTATAAACATAATATTCTTATAGTGAAAGACCTGATAGAAATTAATGACAAGCACAACGTAAAGGCCAATTAAAATCAGTTAAAAAAAATTTAGATAAAAATATTTCTAAATGTAACCACTAATGTATTTTTAAAGAACTTCAGATATAATGCATAATACTCTTGAGACAAAATACCACATAGTCAGGATATACCAAGACTATACAAAGATTATCAAATCTCTAAATACCTGAGTAGTAATAAAAAAAACTTCGTAGGTAAATGATGTGAATTCCTCAATCAAACTATTGGCTTTGATGATGCTAGATTCAAAAAGATAAAGTCGGGACCAAGTTAACAATAAAGAAACAAAATCGTGACACAACATCATGTGTTTGTTGTCCTATATTAGGCAAAAACATAAGAGGAAATACTAACATAAATTTTAACCCAAAGAGAATCAGATGTTTCTCTTGATTCTGACAACACATTCCGAGTAATTTATAACATGTTAAATAAACCTTTTTAGCACTTTTCCTTTATAAAAATTCTTGTGGCGTTCCATGGAGTTTCAGAGTTGTCAGGAGTTGATTGTAGGTCACTGTGAAACAATACTTAAGTTATTTAACCAAAGATCTTAAAGTAAAAATCTTAGCTTTCTTTTCTAAAATCCATTCAGCTTGGTTTTCGGCTCAGGAATCTTATTTTAATGATATGCTGAACCTCTTATACACAGAATAAACTAACGCTTTAACTCAGAAATCAAAGAAAATTTTGTTATTTTAACAGCAAGAAACCCAATTCTTTGTTTTATATGCTATTTAACATTAAAGCTCCTAAAACTCTCATAAATTAAACCATTAAACTTTAGTCAGATAGATAAAATTTTTGCCATATCAAATAAATTTCTTCTTCAATAAATCTCTTAAATATTGACTTTGTTGCATACCTCTTATAATGCATCTCTTTAAAATGGCAAAAATCAACACACTTATTAGTAGACTTAAATATACTATATATTCTTCCTCTTGTGGCATAAAAAGCAAAAGTATATAAGCTTAAATTATGACAAATATATATTAACTCAATTTAACATCAGTAAGTTACCTAAAATGTCTTTGGAATTATTTTAAGCCTGTATACCATAAAACAGAACTACAATTGAAAGTCTGTTTAAACATTCCAAGTTTTCATTCAACTTTTACTATTTCTCATATTTTTTCCCAATCTAATTTTAGCCCTTAAAGATTTTATCAATTGGCTTTGGAAATCACAGTCTCTGCTCAACTGACCAGTTCATTGATATGACATAACCTTAAGTGTCTGGCTAGGAGTGGAAACATTTTTCCAGGCCACCTCAGGTGTGTCTCACTGTGATTTCTATTGTTTGACTTCTTAAAGTTCCCTATAATAGAGAGAACTTGTTTACAGTTCTTTCATGACTGGGATCCACCCAATTTCTGATAACTATAGCAAAGCAGCAATTTTTCTTATCTTTTGTCTTAAAAGGGTCTCCACCTACTTGGAAAGGGTCATTCAAAGGCTTCCCTGGAGCTTTACAACCTTGGAGACTGAGGGCTGAGGAGGCCTGATCTTGCCCCGCCCTCACTCTCAACTCATGGAAAACCTTTACATATGTTTAAGCTGACATAGGCATTTTGAAGGGCAAAAGATAACTAATTTCTTTTTACTAAGGTTGTCCAGTGTGAAGGATGACCAACTGTTCAGTAAACCACCTAGGGGGGAGCTCATAGGGATGCTGGGTCTGGTTCCCATTTCGGTACCTTTTATGACTGACTCTTAGGGGTCCTGGTGATGGATGGACTCATTGGGAGCAGACCTCCTGATGCACTCCAGACCTGACGCTATTGGAGAGGTCCTGATGAAATGAGTTCTTTAACAGCTGGTAACTGGAAAGATCCCTGAGTTTGCGGGGTCCTCCTCCAAAGGACAACCGCCACTGGTTGCCAGTGTTTAACACCAGGTCTAATTTACACCAAGTCCAGGTCTGAGTAACAATAAGGACCCCTTGTCACGACGTTGAATGACAATGACAAAGGTGTCAGACCAGGTGCTAAGCTTGCAATTTTCACAAATGCAACAATGGAAATGAACTGGGTGACAAGAATCAAAACCCTACAAAAGGAATCACAAACTTGGGGCCCCCATAGGCAGGGACACAGGGAAGAAAAATAAAGGGGTGTTAGAATTGTGCTAACTGGGCAAAACGTCAGGACTAACACCCACCACGTGGCACTAAATCAAAAGGGGAGTAAAGTCAAAAGGAATGTGAAATGAGGAAGAGGAGAGGGGAAAGAGTAAGAGTGACAGACAAGAGTCGAAATACCACCAGTTATAAAAGTCAGGGGCGGCCAGGGTGAGACTAAGGAAATAGCTCTGACTGCAGCTATAAAGGAAAATGGCACTCAAGTTGGCATCTAAATAGAGGCAAGAAAGAAAAACGAATGATGGGAAGAAGAAGGAAAAATCGCACCCAAGATGGCATCCAAATAGAGAAAGTCAGTTACTAGGTCTTACAGGTCTTGGGGCCAAGTCCCCTCACCGCAGACACCAAGTCTAACAGGTCTTGGGGCCAAGCCCCTCATCGCAGACTACACCAGGTCGCAACCGAGAGGAGTCACTCTGCTCGTGAGACTCCCAGATTGCACAGGTCCAGGAAGGCAGCTTTTCAACCCAATCTAGGAAGGATATTTATTGAGCACGCCTGATTTAACCAGAAGCCAGAGGGACTTGTGCCCCTGTTTCAAAGCAAAAGATAGAGAGATCCTCTGTTCGTGTGGAAGCCTGGATGAGAGAAGCAGGAACAGAGATCTACTCACTGGACGGAGGAACATAGGATGGAACAGAGGCTAGCGTTAACTTTAGTGGAAACCAGATGGTGCCTAAGCTGAGGCCGGAAGAGAAAAGGGAAGCTGGCGCCAAAGATGGCGCCTAACATGGGGTAGGAAAAGAAAAGCAGATGGTGCCAGACAACAATATATACATCGGCCTAACCGAGAGTAAAGAGAAAAGTAACCCAAGTTCCCCGCTCTCCCCAGGAACTGAGAATAAAGCAAAGATAATAAAACAAGGAGGTTCCAGAGCCCGCACAGCTTTTTGGGTCCTTCTACTCGCCTCGTCTCTTGAAGACTTGGTCCTCTCAACAGGGAATCTCTCCTGTGATCTTGGAAACTGTGTTCCTCAACAGAGAGTAGTGACTCTGTGAGCCAGAGGCACTCTGCTCGCTGTCTCTAGACTGATCAGGTCCAGACGAGTGCCTTTTTAACCTCACCAGATGGCAAGGTGTCTATTACAGCTGCCCACCAATCGTACAAAACGACCCAGAAGAGAAAGGAGAAGAATATAAAGGAGCAAGTGAAAGAGGAAAGATAAGAGAGATTTGCCCGTGCGGAAATAGGGGCCTGGGGAATAGAAGCCAGGAGGTCACTCACCAAGAGGAGGGACACAGGACAAAATGAGTCCTGGCAGCTGCTCGCCCGTCCGCTGTGGTCTCGTAGTCTCCCGAGTTCGTGTCCCAAGTTCCCCAGACATCTTCTGAACCTCTCCTGGATGGCTTTCCAGAAAACTGTTGCCAGGGTCTACTGCCCAACTTCAGCAGCCCCTATGAGGTTCTTGCCTTCTACTGACCAAGAATGACCAGGAGAGGCTCAAGTTTTCTGCACAAACAAAGCTTTATTGAGCAAAAGTAGACCGCGAGCGGAGATAAAGAAGGACAAAACAACACTAGCCTTTGTCTCCTGTGTATAAATTTTGAATGAGAAACAAATTTTCACTGTAAACTTACACCTAAAGCACAATAAAATTAAAAAAGAAAATAAAAAAGAAGTAATTAGATTTAGGATCCATGCTACCAGGGTGTGATCGAATTTACATAACAAAGAACTCCTATTTCCAAACAGGATTACATCCACAGGTTTAGGGGTTAAGATTCCAAAACACAAGTTGGGGGGACATAGTTTAATCCATAAAAAATACTCATGATTAAGAAGTCCCAAAAATAAGTTGGTGGGAAGGAGAAAAATAGCATACAATTATTCTTTATTCTCCTTCCTGAAAGGGATTATACACTTGATGTAAACATTAATCCTGATCTCCATTGTAACCCTGGAGAAGTGTGAGCACTACAGGGACTCTTAAAAGTAATAACCCTTACAGAAAACTCAATTTCTCTCTTATGGTCTGAATCACATGCTTGAAATCTCAGTTCTTTTGAACAACGGAAAATTGCTTGAATATTTAAACCCTCATTTGTTCTTCGGAAACAAAATGTTCAGCTCTAGTGGTTGCCACAGCAACTGCCTGAGCTAAAAATACAAAATCCTCCATAAGAAGAAAAAATATGCACCAAGCAGGAAATGGGAGAGAAAACTGGAAATCTCCCAAAGGAAGATTATTGGCAGGAATCAGCTGTAAAGACAAGGGAGGGGATTTATCTTGCGGAAAGCCTTTTCCCCATGGTGCAGTGTGCTCAGGTAGAAACCTGCATCTCCTCCACCTCAAAGCACTCTTTTCCCTCTCTCCTACATCCCTACACTCCCTCCTCCAAAAAAAATTCACATCCACAATGAGTATGGGCAGCCCACCACTCTGAGATTATCCTGGTCAACAACAGATACAGCTGGAAAGGGGTGGAGTCCCTCCTAAGCCATCACCAAAGCTAACCCTATGCTCACTGCTTCTGCCTCAGGCTTGGCCTGGTGGTCAGTGTTTCTCCTCCTAAAAGATTGGGCAAGCGTTTTACCCTCCTTCTGCCCCAATCTAGATGACCTCTATACTGTCTCACGCACACACCCTGTCTGATTCTGCCTCTAAGCTTTTGCTCATGTTGTCCCTACGCTTGGAAATAGGTACTTTCCCCTTCAGTCTATTCATTACCTCATCTACATCCAGGTTGGCTTTAAATGACACCTGCTTCCTGCAGCTTCCTGCAGCTACTCCTGCTCTCACTGGCCTCTCCTTTCTCTGGAATGCTATTTCAAAGCATTCTTTGTACACACTTCCTTGTGTGTACATTTGTTTGGTCTACATTTTAAGCTCTTGGGAGCAAAGATTTTCTAATAAACTTCCACTGTATTCCCTATGGTGTCCAGCATAGTACACAAAGTACACTTGTTGACAAAATCTAATACTCCACTATGGGAGAAGGGTAAGGCTGAATATGGGCAGCGTTGTCCCTGTGGAAAGTCTGCAGGACAGCATATGGGGCAGACCCACCTTCACAATTGCTTGATTAAATAGAGTCCCAGAGATAGCAGTACTATGTGACACTCTCGACACAAGAACTCTAAGTCAAGTGACAGTTGCACAAAATGATTAATGTAATTGATTTCACTGAATTGTACATGTAAAAAGGTTGAATTGGCAAATGTGTTACCATAATAAAAAAATAACTCAAAGCCAGTTACAGAACTCCCTCAAGTCTACACAAACTTTGTGCTGTTGTTGTGGTTAAGTGCTGTTGAATCTATTTCAACTCATAGTGACCCCAGGTGACAAAGGAGAACTGCCTAATAGGGTTTTCTTGGATGTAATCTTTAGGGAAGCAGATTGCCAGATCTTTCTTTGGCAAATCCACTGGGTTGGTTTGATCCAGCATCCTTTCAGTTAGCAGCTAAGTGCTTAACAGTTTGTGCCGCCAGGGCTCCTTACACAAATTTTACTGCCCCCCATTTTGTCTAAGGTGTAGGCTGTTATTGTTGTTGTTAGGTGCCTTCAAGTTGCTTCCGACTCATAGCAACTCTATAGGACAGAGTAGAACTGCCGCGAAGGGTTTCCAAGGAGCTGTTGGTGGATTTGAACTGCCGACCTTTTGGTTGGAAGCTGAGCTCTTAACCACTATGCCACCAGGGCTCCAAGGTGTCGGTAGCATAGTGGAAATTATGGATTTAATAACAGATCATTTCCAAGTACCATGAGGATTTTAGATCATGGTTCTACATAATCCTAGACCCACTGCTTTAGAAAGAACCAAGAATATGAAATCAGAAGAGCAAGTCTCAGGTCTTAGCTCTACCCTGACTCTCCATGGACGATAGGTAATGGACAATGGACAAACACCTGAATAACTATCTCTTGATTTGAATAAAAAGGCTATATCACTATTCTCTTCATAAGGTTACTGTGAGGATTAAATCAGATAAGAGGAATGTGCTTTCAAAAATGTAACTTGCTGTGCAAATTGGAGGTATCACTGAGTTAACTGCCTGGAAAAAACAACAAAATACTTTCCTCCTTCAACCCATTTTTTCTTCCTTATTACCTTTAGGTTCAGTGTAAATTCCTATTAAATTAACAGGGCTAATATGCATGACTGATTTTGCCACAGGCGTCATTTCAGGCAGCCACTGATGATTTCTTTGCTACCCAACATTTTCCCTCAAATATCAGGGCAATATATAATGATTTATTATATTTGCATAGCATCTCTTGGTATATAAAGCACTCTCACATTCACACCTGGTGCACTGTATCACTCACTGATCAACAGCAATTCACAACTGCACCTCCTGGGTCACCCATCTCCTGTCTTTTTTGATTGAGGAGAGTAATGCTTCAGGGAGGGTGGAGATGGAAAGTAAAAGATTTGAATATGGAAGGCATAAACTATTAAGATGAGGCCATGGTGGTTCAGTGGTAGAATTCTTGCCCTCCATTTGGGAGATTCATGCACCTCATGCACAACCACTACCTGTCTGTCAGTGAATACAGAACAGATTTCAGTAGAGCCTTTATAGACTAAGACAGACTAGGAAGAAATGCCTGGCGATCTACTTCTGAAAAATCAGCATTGAAAACCTTATGGATCACAACAGTCCAATCTACAACCAATTATAGGGATGGTGAAGGACTGGGCAGCATTTCATTTTGTTGTGCATGAGGTCACCATGAGTCAAAGGCTGACTGTACAGCAGCTAATGCTGGCAGCTAACAACAACAACCTATGAAGACAAGGACAAATGGGAAGGGCAACATATATCCCTCCCACATTCACCCCACCCCCCAACAAAGGAAGCCAAGGAATGTCATCCCAGGCTGCAGGGTGAGGCAGCCCAGGGGTTGCTTAAGAACAGACTGCTTGTGCTTCCGCTGTGCCCCATACGCAGACCATGCACATGTTTTCCAGCAATGAGCATTCCCGCTCACTCGGCACTGACAAAACTCTGAGATGAGCAATGCATACACTGCAGTCTGTAATGCAAAACAGGTGGGACCATACTGCCAGCAGGAAGGAAGGCAATTCAGCTTCTTGAGGCTACTTGATACACTGGCTGCAAATCAGCCTTCTGTGAAAGATTCATTAACACCTTCAGGCCACAGTGAACTTGTGTGTAGAGGCTTGTGTCCCTGTGAACCTTTCAGAAAAGGGAGACCACCACACTTAGCATACTTTGCTTTGCCTTGTTCCTATAGAATATGCATAATCATGTGCAATCAAAAGTCTAAAGAACTCACTTAAAACATCCTACATAAATGGCCTGAAATATAAAATAGTCCAGGTTCTGTCTCCAAGAGTCTAGTTCACATGTGGGTTTTGAGGAGAATTTGAATCACATTCTTTAAGTTACCTCATCTCTTCCGATCTCATAATGCCCAGGGATATTGGACGGCTCAAAACAAAACCTGCTAAATTCAGGTCTCATGAAAATTTTATTTTCTCATTTGTTAATTTAATTATTTATTAAGCATTTACTGAGGGTTACCAAGTTCCAGAAACTTCCTTGCATTGGTGGTAAAGTAGAAATTAGTTTTCAAATCTAGGAAATTGTTGGTGGTATGGTAGTGAGGGCTAGGAAGGGGGTGATACTGTTAGAAATTGACTGTTGAGGGGACCAGTTGTCCTGTTTTGGTGGGTGAGCCTTTGGATTCTGGAGTTACACAGACTTCGTTTGAAACTTAGCTTTGTCATTTTACCAGCTGTGAACATTTGAGCAAATTGTATAACTTCTGTAAAGTGTTATACAACTTACATAACTCATCTGTGAAATGAAGATAACACAACAGCTGTTTCAGAGTCGTTGTGCAGAACTGAAGGACGTGAGTGTTAAAGACTTAGCTCAGTGGCTAGTACACAAGAAGGACTCAGTAAATGTGGGGGAAAATTGATATTCATTGAGACCTACTTATTTTGACTTTAACTTATTCCACAAATGTTTGTTTGTGATATGCCATGCACCAGGTTAAGTGTTGGACATGAAAACATAAGTCATCTCTGGTTCCAGCTTCTGGGATGCTTGGAGTCTAGCATGGTCAGTGAGGAGGTCTGTGAAGGATGTGCTAGGCACACACAGTCCAGTCTTGGAGCACAGAGAAGTTTCCTGGAAGATTGAGATCTGAGATTAATTCTGAAGGATAGTTAGGGCTTAACTGAAATAAGATGTGTATGGAGATTACTGTTGTTAGGACTGTCGAGTCATAGCATCCCCATGTGACAGGGTAGAATTGCCCTATCAGGTTTCCTAGGCTGTAATCTTTACATAAGCAGTTCGCCAGGTCTTTCTCCTGTGGAGCAACTGAGTGGTTCAAACCACAAAACTTTGGTTCATAGCCAACCATTTAATCATTGCCCCACAAGGGCTCCTTCTGGATGGAGGTACAGGAAAAATATTCCGAACAAAGGGAATAGCAAAAGCAAAGCCATAGAAGTATGAAAATTTGGGCAGGGGTCTTCATATACGCATCTCATTATTGGTCAAGGGTAAGGTCAGATTCAGGAAAGGACAAGAAATGAGAATTCAATGTAAGATAAAGGTCACAGAGGCTTTATAGACCAGGATAAGGATCCTGGTCTTTATCTTATACATACATGAAAGTTTCTAAAGGTAATAACATGGTTAAATTTGTATTTTATATAGCTTTCCTGCTTGCAAATTTAAGGATGGATTCACAGGAACAAGGTGGCAAGCATGCTTCCTAGAATCACTTCAGAACTCAACCAGAATAAACACACACACACACACACCCCTAGGGATATCAATTAAAGACTGCTGAAAACCGAAGATAAGCAATAATTTTAATAGTAGCTAGAGAATAAAGATTTATTACTTTCAGAAAAGCAACAATAAAACTGACAGCTGACTTCTCTACAAAAACAATGAATGCCATATTTAAAGTGCTGAAAGTAAATAACTGCCAATCTAGAATTCTATGCCTGGCGAATAGATCTTTCAAAAATAAAAGTGAAATAAAGACATCTGTAGTCTTTTCCCACCTCCCCTCCCCTATAAATCTCAGATTATTTATGGCCAGGAGACATGGGCGAAAAGAAATACTAAAAAAAGTTCTTCAGGAAAAGGAAATATGATCCTAAATATAAATAAGAAAATGCAGAAAGGAATGAAGAAGAATACAAAAGAGAAATATGTAGGTGAATGTAAATAAATATTGACTGCATAAAACAATAAACATCATGTCTTCTAGAGTTTAAAATACATGTATAATTAAAATCATAGCATTAATAACACAACAGGGAAGAGGCAGATATAGTTAAAGTTTCTAAAGACTTTGAATTCTCCAGGAAGTAGTAAAAATATTAATTTATATTAGTCAACAATGTATGTGTAATCTCTATGGGAATCATCAAAAGAATAGTAAAAGAATGTATAACTAGCAACATTAAGGAGGGAAAATTGGAAATTAAAAAAAAAATGCTTGGTTAATCCAAAAGAAGGAAAAAGGTCAATATGAAAGCATGGAATAAATGGTTAAAAATAGAAGATGCAACTTCTAGGCAACATGGCACTATAGTCAGAAGCACCACACCATCCATCCACAGCAAATATCAGAAAAACTAAGTCAAACAGAGTCACACGTCAGTCCTGAAATCTTAAGCATCAAATGAAGATATAAAGAACTCAGCCAAGCACCAAATGGAATAAGAAACTGACCGAGAACAGAGAGCGAGGAGAGGTACATGCAGAGGTTCCCATCAGCTACTGCAGCATGGATCCTGTCAGAGATCAGCAAACGGGGGTATGAGAAAGCAGCTTCACGGAGCTTCCAGCAGGAGACAGAACAACCAGTAACCAGCGATATACTCTTTCCCGCCCCCCACCCTTCTTCACCCCCGCTTAGCCTCCTCTGCTTCCTGCAGCCACAGTCTCTGGCAGGAAGCAACAGCTTCACCCTGGTGTTGCTTAGATTCCACCTGCCTGCCCTGGCCGGCTCCCTGAGTGCCTTTTGTTGGCTGCTGGTGTTGCTTTTTTCTGCTTCTTTAGATTTCTTCCTTACCTCTCACCACCTCCCCCTCCTTTCTCTCAAATACCTGACTCCGTGAGCCATCTTTGCTTCTTCCTGAAAGGCTGCAATACACTGCTCAACTGTGAAACTGCTTCCCAGCCTGTGCCGCTACACTGGTGGGATCCCCAGGGCTTTTTTGTTTGTTTGTTTGCTCTGATTTGTTCTGGTTTGATTTGTTTGTTTTCTTGGCTTGGGAGCCCCTTCTAGCTGGGCAGTACCACACGACTTGGAAGCTACTCCCTTACTCTGCATAAATGCACAGGGACATCCCTGGGGGCATTTCTTTTTTCTTGTTTTTTGGTTTGGGTTTTTTTTTTTCCTTTGTTTTGTTTTCTTCTCTCCCTCATTCCCTTTCTGTCCTTATTCAGTTCCAGTTTCTAGAAGTATTCATTTTTTTCTTTTACCCTTTTACTTTTTTTTTCATTTTTGTTTTTCTTCATTTCTCAGTCTATCATCTCTCCACTTCAATAGCAAGCTCCCTTAGCACTCTTTTTTGTTTGTGTGTATGTTTTTGGCTCCTGTTCCTCTCTCTTCTGTTTCTTTTTTCCCATACCCATCTTAGCTCCACAGATCACAATCTATCCCCTCCTTCCTGCCTACCTGCACAGTGCGCTGAACATCACTCTCCCAAGCAGCACAGGCACGGCCTACTGGAACATGCCCTGCACTGATTCCCAGTCCACACTGTCAGCCCTGGTACCTGCCACAAACAATCCATCCCAGCAACTCCTCTTCAGCTGGACCTGCCCTGCTGCACCATACATGCCTGAGTGGCTGACCCTGCCCTTTGGAGAAGGAGGTGAAAAGTATCGTGCCCATAGACTAGCAAACAACAAAGAACACACAGAACACCTGCTCAGACGTAACCAAATAAAACAAAAAAGTAGGACAAAACAAACAAATCTACAATCAATAAATGAGGAAAATAACTACCGAATGTCCCCAAGACAGCAGACAATATGAAAACATTTACAAAAACAGGACACGATGGTTCCAGTAGGCATCCAAAATAAAACACCAGATGACTTTCCAGTAGAAGAAAAGGCATTAGAACTACCTGATAAGGAATTCAAATCTCCAATATTCAGAGCTATCCAAGAGTTGAAGCAAAGATGAGGAAAAAATAGAAAAATTCATGGAAAATACAGACAAAAAAATGGAACAATTCAGGAAAATAATGCAGGAACACAATGCAAAAATAAATTCACAAATAGAAATCCTGCAAAAACAACAATTAGAAATCCAAAAGATAAGCAACAAGATTTCAGAAATAGAAAGTGTCATAGAAGGGCTGAGGAGCAGGTTTGAAATGGTGGAAAACAGGATCAGTGAAATTGAAGACAAACACTTAGATACAACTCTGAGGAAAAGTCAGAAAAAAGAACGAATAAAAATGAAGAGACCAGAGAATTATGTAGGATACAATCAAAAGCAAAAATCTGCAAATGATCGGAGTTCCAGGACAGGGGGAGAAAACAGAAAACACAGAGAGGATCATTGAAGCACTGCTGACAGAAAACTTCCCCAATATCATGAAAGATGAACAACTGGACATCCAAGAAGCTCAATGAAGCTCATACAGGATAGACCCCAAAAGAAAATCACCAAGCCATATCATAATCACACTCGCTAAAACCAAAGGCAAAGAATCCTAAGAGCAGCTTGAGGAAAAAAAAAGTCACATACACAGGAGGAACAATAAGACTAAGCTCAGATTATTCGACAGAAACCATGTAGGCAAAAAGACAATGGGATGGCATATATAAAACCTTGAAAGAAAAAAATTGCCAACCAAGAATAATTTATCCTGCAAAACTTTTGTTAAAATATGATGGTGAAATTAGAACACTTCCAGATAAACAGAAATTAAGGGAATATGTAAAAACCAAACCAAATTTATAAGACTTCTTAAAGGGAGTCCTTCAATCTGAGAACAAACAAAATCAGCTCACAGGCAGACTCTAGGATGCAGGATCATGCCAGCCAGATTCCTGTCTAGGAAATAAACTCTCAAGGACTATCCAAAACCTAAAGAAATACAACAGGGAATCAGAGAAGTTAATCTGTAAATGACAACAACATTAAAACAATAAAGAGAGAATAAATGGTGTAGGTATAGAACCTTCTAATGGAGAGGAAGGCAAGGTGATACCAAGTAATAATAGACTGCTTCAAACTTAGAAAGATAAGGGTAAATTTCACAGTAACCACAAAGAAAGTTAACAAACCTGCTCATCAAAGAGGAAAAACATAAAGTCTCAGTAAAAACAAAACCCACAAAAACAAAAGAAATAAAAAAAATCCACAAACAAAAGGAATTCAGCACAGGAGAGTAAGAGGAACAAAGAAAACGTCAGCACCACAGAAAAAAAAAAACACTACAAAATGACAGCAATAAACTCATACCTATCAATAATTACACTAACTGTAAATGGCCTAAATGTACCCATAAAGAGACAGAGTGACAGAATGGATTAAAAAAAAAAAAAACAGGATCCATTAATAGGCTGTCTACAAGAGACACACCTTAGAAACAAAGATGTAAATTTATTAAAAATCAAAGGATGGAAAAAAATATATAAAGCAAACAACTACCAAAGAAGAGCTGGAGTGACAATACTAATCTCAGATAAAATAGACTTTTAAACACAATCCACCATAAAAGACAAAGAAGGACACTATATAATCATTGAGGGGACGATCTATAAGAAAATCCAACACTTCTACAACAAAAAGACAACTAATCCAATTAAAAAATGGGCAAAGGAAATGAACAGACCTTCACCAATGAAGACATTCAAGCAGCCAACAGACACATAAGGAAATGTTCACGACCACCAGCCATTAGAGAAATACAAGTTAAAACCACAATGAGATACCATCTTACCCTGGCATTTCTGGCACTAATCGAAAACATTGGAAATAACAAATGTTGGAGAGGCTGCGGGGAGATTGGAACTCTTATGCTCTGCTGGTGGGAATGCAAAATCATACAACCAAAATGATATGGTGCTTCCTTAGAAAGCTAGAAATAGAAATACCATATGATCCAGCAATCCCACGCCTAGGAATACATCCCAGAGAAATAAGAGCCGTCACAAGCACATCCATGTTCATTACAGCATTGTTCACAATAGCAAAAAGATGGAAACAACCTAGAAGCCCATCAACAGATGAATGGATAAACAAACTATGGTACATACACACAATGGAGTATTATTCAATGATAAAGAACAATGATGAATCTGTGAAGCATCTCATAACATGGATGAAACTGGAGGACATTATGCTGAGTGAAATAAGTCAATCACAAAAGGACAAATATTGCATGAGACCTCTGCTATAAAAACTCATGGAAAAGTTTACACACAAAAAGAAACAATCTTTGTTGGTTACGAGAGATGGGAGGAAAATACTGAATAGACGATAGATAAATGATAACTTTGGTGAAGGGTAAGACAGTACACAGTACTGGGGAAGCCAGCACAACTTGTACAAGGAAATGTTATGGAATCTTCATAGACACATCCAAACTCCCTGAGGGACTGAACTGCTGGGCAGAGGGCTGTGGGGACCATGGTCTCAGGGAACATCTAGCTCAATTGGCATAACACAGTTAATAAAGAAAATGTTCTACATTCTACCTTAGTGAGTAGCATCTGGGGTCTTAAAAGCCTGTGAGTAGCCATCTAAGATACTCCAGTGGTCTCACCCGTTTGGCAGCAAGGGAGAATGAAGAAAACAAGATACAAAGATACAAGAGAAAGATTAGTCCAAAGAACTAATGGACAACAACTACCACGGCCTCCACCAGACTGAGTCCAGTACAACTAGATGGTGCCCGGCTACCCCCACCGACTGCTCTGACTGGGATCACAACAGAGGGTCCTGGACAGAGCTAGAGAAAAATGTGGAACAAAATTCTAACTTGCAAAAAAAGGCCAGACTTACTGGCCTGACAGAGAATGGAGAAACCCCAAGAATATGGCCCCCAGACACCATTTTAGCTCAGTAATGAAGTCACTAGAAGGGACAGTGTTGACATGTTGTGGGGTTGTTAACCATTGTCATAAAACAATATGTGTACTAACTGTTTAATGAGAAACTATTTGTTCTGTAAACCTTTATCTAAAGTACAATAAAATAAGGAAAAAAATTTAAAAAAAGAAATAAAATCGCCCCATATAAACTCTTCCAGAGAATACAAAAGAATGACCACTTCCTATATATTTTTATAGCCCAGTATGATATTGATATTAAACTGACAAGCATATTACAAGGAAGGAAACGTATTTAAGTCAGTCAAGACTTTAGATGCAAAAGTCCAAATAATATATTATCAAATATACAAAAGAGTAATATTTTATATCCAAGTTATGTTTAATGCTGGAATATAAAGTTGACTTAACATTTATAAATCAATCAATACGATTCCCAATGTTAATAGGAAAAAGAAGGAGAAAAGAATATATTATCAAAATAGCCAGTTGCCGTGGAGTCAATTCTGACTCATGGCAACTTCATGTGTGTCAGAGTAGCACTGTGCCCCATAGGGTTTTCAATGGCTGATTTTTTTGGAAGTAGATCACCAGGCCTTTCTTCCCAGGCACCTCTGGGCAGACTTGAATCTCCAAACTTGCATTTGGCAGCTGAGCACTTTAACAATTCACACCACCCATGGATTCCCATTGTCACCAATAGACAAAGAAAAGTTACTTGACAAAATTCAACCCCCATTTGTGATCTAAAAAAACAAAATAAAATATTTGAAAACTAGAAATAGAAATGAGCTTCTTAACCTGATAAAAGGCATCTATAAAACATCTACAAAAAGTATAATATTACTGGTAAAATATTGAAAGTCTTAGAAAGAATACTTGCTGTCACCATTTAAACATTGTGTTGGATGCTTTCATCAATAAAATAAGAAAGAGAAATAAAAGAATAAGACTTGGAAAGAAAGAAACAAAATTGTTATTGTTCAAAATAACATGACTATCTGTCTATCTATCATTCAAAAAATCTTCAGATAAAAGACCAGAATTAAAAATTAATTTAGCAAGTTCTCTGGGTTCAAGATCAATATAAAAAAATACATTAAATTCTGTGGTGCAGTAAATTACTTAATATGGCCCTTCTAGCCATAGTCTTTGTAATTCCCACCAAACGACTGGGTGGGACTATGCAAATGAGATGGATGGAGACTTAAGGAGGGGATTTGGTTAGTTTTGCCATCCCGCTAAGCTTAAAGGGAGACACTGAGAGAGAGAGAGTGACAGAAGAGAAGCTGTAACATGGAAGTCAGAAAGGGAGAGCTATAACACCAGACACAGCAAGAACAAGCGGCAGACAAATGGCAGCAGCAAAACCAGGAGACCGGCATAAGACCGGCAGGAGATCAGCAGGAGATGACTTAATGAGCTTCCTGGCCCACTGAGCAAGAAAGCTGAGTGACTTTGGGCAGGAGGTTTACTGGCAAAGTGGAATGCCTCTGGGCACTTATTGGCAGATCTAAAAGAGCTTTGTAACACTTATCAGAGCAGGGCAGACGTCAGGCTGAGGCGCTGAGGGGCCAAGGGCCAGGGAAAGATCTGCCTGTAGGCATGGCTGAGAAGAGACTGTCCTGACGGAAGAACTATATCCTGAGTATTCCTGATGCTGAATTGTAACCTATTATTTCCCTAATAAACCCCATCACTGTGAGTATGGTCTGTGAGTTCTGTGTGGCCATTGCAATGAATTATTGAGCCCAGCAGAGAAGCAGAGTGTGCTGTGGGAGGGATAGATAGTGTCAGAACTGGTAAAAAAAAAAAAAAAAAAATGCTGGTGAGAGGAGATATGTCTGACCTCTGCTTCATAGGGATCAGCCTTGGGCTGTTGATCTTGATTCTCCTTCTCCCTTGTGAAGTTAGAGGAGGTCAGACGCTGCCACCACACCACTTTTACAGTGACTTCATATACCCGTAATAAACAATTGGAAACTAAGATTTTAAAAAACAATAACAGCAAAAGCATCAATTACCTAGGAATAAATCTGTATTACTGAGAGAAGTGAAAGGAGATTTAAATAGATACACCATATTTAGAGATAAGAAGGTTCAATATTATAAAGATGTCAATTCTTTCTAAAATGATCTGTAGATTTAATAAAATCCCAATCAAGACAAAAATCTCAGCAGTTTGTGTTTGATTATGGGGTTGCATGGAAATTGATAAGCTGATTTTAGAATTTATATGGAAATTCAAAGGACCAGAATAGCCAAAATAACCTTGAAGATGTCAAAGTTGGGACACTTAAACTAACAGAAATGAGACTTATTATAAAGACAATTATCATTTGTGCAGTTTTTTTGTGAGTATAAAAACTACTTTTAAAAGTTGGAAAATAGAGATTAGGGGGAATAAGAAATAAGAAAAGAAGACCAGCTTTGGTAATTAGTAAGTCAAAAGTAAACTTTAAGAGAATGATTTTCAGGAGCAGAGTAACCATATTTATAGAAATTAAAGTATTAACTTGTGGTAAAATATACAAAACAGGTTTTATGGAAAAAAACTGGAGAGAAAGATATTTCTCTAAATTGTAGTAGGATCATGAGAAGGGTTTGCTTTTCTAGAATAAACCCATTGTCAATGAGTTGATTCCAATTTATAGTGACCCAATAGAACAGAGTAGAACTGCCTCATAGGGTTTCCAAAGAGTCGCTGGTCTATTTGAACTACTGACGTTTTGCTTAGCAGCCCAAAGGTAATAAAGGATATGAAACCACTACTTCAGACCTGAATATGCAGAACAGAAAATGAAAAATTGATAAAAGTAGATCCCATGAGAGAGAAAAGGGATGAGATTAAATGTACAAGTGTAAGAAATAAAGAGGCATTCTTATTCTCTGAGACAGGAAAGAAGCAAAGAGGTAAGAAGAAACAGAGATATTTTGAAATCAAGAGGAAGTTAAGACCCTCGTATTACCCATTGCCAATGAGTCGGTTCCAACTCACAGATACCCTGTAGGGCAGAGGTGAACTTCCCCACAGGGTTTCCAAGGCCGTAATCTTTATGGAAGCAAACTGCCACATCTTTCTCCTGTGGAGCAGCTGGTGGATTTGAACAGCTGACCTTCAGTTAGCAGCCAAGGGCTTTAACAACTGCGCCACCAGGGCTCCTTACCCTCATATTAGACTGCCTGAAAAGTTAGATAAAAGTATGATAAGGGACATTCTACGTTCTCAGTAAATGAGTGTTGAATGAATGAGTGAATCAGTTAGTTAGTGCATGAATAAACAGAAATTCATCTATAGTGAATAAGGAGACAATGGCAAGTGTTATGGATTAAATTGTGTTCCCCAAAAATATCTGTCAACTTGGCTGAGTCATGATTCCCAGTATTGTATGATTGTGCACCACTTTGTAATCTGATGTGATTTCCTTATGTGTGTAAACTCTATCATTACGATGTAATAGGTGGATGAGCGGCAGTTATACTGATGAGGTATACAAGATTGGATAGTGTCTTAAGTCAATCTCTTTTGAGATATAAATGAGAGAAGTGAGCAGAGACACATGGAAACCTCATACCACCAAGAAAGCAGTTCTGGGACGTGAGGTTCCTATGCAGACAAGCTCCCAGACCAAGGGAAGATTGATGACATGGACCTTCCTCCAGAGCAGACAGAGAAAGCCTTCCCCTGGAGCTGAGGCCTGGAATTTGGACTTGTAGCCTACTGGACTGTGAGAGAATAAACTTCTCTTTATTAAAGCTATCTACTTGTTATATTTCTGTTATAGCAGCACTAGATTACTAAGATAGCAGGGTTAAAGATAATGATAAATATAAGGAAAGTAAAAATTCTGGGTATGCAGCAGTGTGTCAATTGGAGATATGTGAAAATTTGCTAAGCATCTAGGGGCCTAGCTGAGGGTGAAATGTAGAAATTTGTAGAGGAACCAGTTAGCCTGAGGATTATTTTACTTTGTATTACAACACTGCCGGTTTAGGAATAAAAGTGGACCACATAACTCTTGATGCTGTTTAACCAGATGTGGGATAATAAAGAGAAAACAGAAGATCTTGGGTTAGCTGTCCTTGGATTAGGGGTCAAGAAGAGAGTAGTTGACACGACTGATCGTTGAGTCCAGGATGGAAAGTGAAGCCAGAAAGGGAAAATAAAGCAGAGAGAGAAAGAGTGAGAAAGAGATATCTGAGATGTGAAAGTTGTGATGACAGAAAGGTTAGTGAGTGTAAGGGAAGAAAGGGATTAGATAGAATAACAAGAAATTGAGGTCTGCTAAAGAGAATTTCAGAGTTTGAGGTCCTGCAGTTGTCCTGATTGTCTAAGGAATATTGGAACATAAAATTTGGGGGGAAATTTGGACAAAACAAAATTTATGCTCTTGTACTCTTTAATGTGATATACAAACTTTCCAAAGCCAACAGTTCTGTTTATTCATATTTTTGAAACAAACTTGGACTTCGGTTACCCAGATACCTTGGGTAAAAACAGTCTTTGGATAATTGTGACAAAATATTTTTCAGGCATGAATTCACTAGATAATTACCACACTTCTGACCAACAAAAGGAAACCCTGGCGGCTTAGTGGTTAAGAGCTACAGCTGCTAACCAAAAGGTCGCCAGTTCAAATCTACCAGGCGCTCCTTGAAAACCCTATGGGGCAGTTCTGCTCTTTCCTTAGGGTCCCTATGAGTTGGAATCAAGGAGACAGCAATGGTTTTTTTAACCAACAAAAAGGATGAAAGATATGGTATTCACATGGCCTCATGCAGGGTGGTATTTTAAATCCTTCTGTTATGTGTTTAAGCCATAGAGACACGTATTCAATGTATCAACCACCACCCTGTCCCTTGGCTCATGATTACAATCCTAATGAGGAAGAGCAAGGATGGTCTAATGGATTTTCCTTTATCAGGGAACGTTTTTAAAAACTAGAATTATTTAAAGCACAATACCAACAATATTTATTACAAAGAATTTCTGTGAGTCGCAGTATAAACGGCACAGGACCAGGCTGCATTTAGTTGTCTTGTAGGTAGGGTCACTATGAGTCGTAACCAATTCGAGGGCACCTAACAACAACAGTAGTATAAAGAGGCAAGATAGTATAAAATAAAAACAATGAAGAGAAAATCCAGGGTGGCTTTTCTCAGCCAACTTTAGGCAAGTTTCTGCTCTTCTCCATGCCTCAGTTTCCTCATC
The DNA here is from genome assembly GCF_000243295.1 of Trichechus manatus latirostris. Taxonomy (NCBI): domain Eukaryota; kingdom Metazoa; phylum Chordata; class Mammalia; order Sirenia; family Trichechidae; genus Trichechus; species Trichechus manatus. The sequence goes on from NW_004444053.1 coordinate 2,277,150, forward strand.
TATAAAAGGAATGGATTGGATTGATAAACTCATGGTTGCTTCTGTCTTCGACACGCTCAAAATTCTCTCGTGCTCCCTAACATCACCCTAATTTTGGTAACTCAAGAAGGAGTACTCCTTACTTAATCAGCCACATACAAAATTGTGAGTTCTAATCTAAATCCAATATCTTTTGATACATGTATTGGTCTTGTATTTGCATTCAGTTTCTGTCAATTGAATCATAAAATCTTGGAATCTGGAGAAACCTTATATATTATTTAGTCTTCTCATTAGAGATGAGAAGCCCATGAACTTGCCCAAGGTCATACCTAACTAATTATTGACCAAGCCAGGATTAGAACCGAGATTTCCTGAACACCAATCCTCTCATCTCCATTCCATGCCTCCTTACTACATATGTGAGAAAATGTCTAGATTAAAACGACAGAAAACCCCAAAAGTCCACAGGCTTCTGGAGTGAGCATTAGGAGCAGAGGAGCCAACTTAGGTATGATTAAGTAGAAGTTCTTAGAAAAAATTTAATGAAACATTGTTTAAGAGGTTAAGTGTCCCCAGGCTCAATGAAAACTAAGACTTACGTGTAAATGTATTTTTGTTGAAGTTTTTCCATTGAGATTGAGGGAGGGTAAACTGATTTGATAAAATCAGAACTGCCCTCAGCCGACCCAAACCTTTTGCCCAAGGCGCACAACAAAGCCCCAATCAAACTCTAGTCTCGGTTCAGACAAAGGTCAGTGAAGGGGAGGGTGGGTGACAATGGGGACTGAGAAATGAAAACATTAGTGTGATTCTCCTCTTCCTGACCAGAAGTTGAATTGCCAAATTGTCATAAGAAAAGTTGTTCATACGGATGTCCCAGCCCAGCTAAAATGAAATAAAAGTCAACTCGTCATCAGACTTTAGTCTTAGTTCCCAAAGAAAGAATAGTTCAGGAAAGCTTCTGAATTTCCAGCTCCTTAGGTAACAGGTTTCTTCTACTTCTGGAAGGTGTGTCTTGAGTGGAAAAGGTTTGAGCCTCTTTCCCAGAGAGTGAGACTCTGAGAAAAGTCATTTAGGGTACAAATGTATGAAAGATTAAAGCACGGGGTCACACAACGCCAAGGACAGCCTTTGTGCAAACCAGGCCTCTTAGTTCTGCTATGACTGAAGTTGGAAGATGATCAGCATCTACAAGACCATACGACCAGTTGCCATAAAGTCGATTTTGACTCATGGTGACCCCAAGTATGTCAGAGGAGAACTGTGCTCCACAGGGTTTTCAATAACTGATTTTTCAGAAGCAGATTGCCAGGACCTTCTGAGGCACCCCTGGGTTAGCAGTCAAATGCTCTAAGATTGCACCACCCAGGGACTCCACAAGACCATGATGCAAACACAAACTTGATCCCAATAACTAGACAGAGACCTGGGCATTCCCTAACAGAAATTCAACAAACACTAAGTTAAATCCATGATGGTGAATCCCTAAAATGTTATGAACAATTGCTTTTGTTTTTGTTCTTTAAATTAATGCCATGGAAGTATTGTGCTCTGCCCAGACTGTATCAGGGAGAGAATGTTGTGGTGAATGGATTTACGCTCTGAATTAATGTGAATTCATATGGAATTTAGGTTACCATTTGAAGGTCAAAAATGAGTGATTTGAATAAAGCATGTTTGCCGGCAGCAGCCATCAAACACTGACGTGAGTCAATCTCCTTAAAATACAATTTGCATAACCCCAAGCTTCCTGGTGAGCTGAGAATGTGGCCCCAGCCACGGCTAAGAAAAGCTGGAAGCAGGCCCATGAGACACTCAGACCTCTCTGCCCACTGTGCTGGCTGATCCTTGTGGGTATGACTTGCCTCTTGGGATAGGAAAAGTAAGCATTTGATGTTCTGGCTAGGGAGGAAAGGAAATAGGTACTGCAGCCCTCTGGAATAGTTGTATTTCCTATTGTCGCCAGGTCCCATTATGCTGTGTGGACAGTTGAGTTTGTTATATAATAATAATGATTTAATAGCTAGTATTTATTGGACACTGTGTGTACAAGGTGTTGCACTCAGCTTTCCACACAGTCACAGAGAAAAGTTAATTAAGATACAAATATGTGTTGAACACTAATTTGCCCCAGTAATTGTTCTAGGCACTGCAGGTAGGAGGATGAATAAGATTTGGCCCCATACTTGCGAAGCTTATGTTCTAGTGGATAGGGAAAAACCACTGGTGGTGAGACTTGAGCCTTTAGAACAGTGGATTTGCTCTCTGCAGGAACAACGGGTCCACACAGAGGGCTGAGACTCATCCACCCTGTGACCTTCACCTGCCTTGTTTCATGGGGAGAAGGGAACTAACGGAGCAGACAGTATTTACAGACTGTCTTCGAAGTTCCAAGCAGGCATTGGGCAAGTTCAGTGGGAAGAACGAAACTTTTTTTCTTTTTTTTTAGTTCTCTGTATTCATGGTCTCATTTAATCATAACAAACCTCGGAGGTAGGTATGAGTATATCAATTTTACTGAGTCTCAGAGAGCTTAAATTATTTTCATAAGTCTTCACAGCTGATTTTAACAATAATAAGCAACATTTATCATCTCCATCACTAAAGCTTTATTTGTACTGACTCACTTAGCTCAATTAAGTAGACCCCACTGTAGGACTTATGTTGCAGATAAATAAATGGGGGCTGAGGATGAGTTAAGTGCTTTCCCTAAGGTTGTTGTTATTTGTCGTTGACTTGATCTTGACTTTTAGTGACCCCATGTGACAGAGTAGAACTGCTCCACAGAGTTTTCTAGGTCATAATGTTTAAGGGAGCAGGTCGCCAAGTTTTTCTCCCACAGAGCCACTGAGTGAGTTCGAACCGGCAACCTTTCAGTTAGCAGCCAAGCTCTTAATGGTTGCACCACCAGAGCTGCATATCTGGAATCTGAAACCTGGTAGTCTGCCTCCCAACCCTTTAATAAGTCTCTGGCAAATCTAAGATACCAACCTTAGTCTGACTCCAAACCCTGTCTTTCCTATGCAACACATTTTGTGTCTATTTAAAATATATATTTATTTAATTATGGCAAGGTCAGTTTAAAATGTGAAATAACTTTTTAACTAAAAAGATTGGCCCAAAATGGAATGACCTAATAAGTAGTGAGCTCCCTGCCACAACATGTATTTAAGCAGAGGCTAGATAATCAGTTGGAAAAGACACTGTAGAAGGAAGCCAAGCATTATAATAGGGTTCTGGGTATTGAACTAAATGACTCTATTGTTATTTAAAATTCATGAGTCCACAATACACTAACATAAGAAGCCCTTAAAGAATCAGAATTTGATTTTTTTTTTCTCACATGGTTTACAATCAATCAACTTGGGAATCTTTGTAATTTCAAAATAGCACCTTAAGACAATGTATAAATTCTTTCCCACTAAGAATATTTATTTCTGTAACAAGGCTGATAGCTGGGCTGACCTCATGGGAAGGCAAGAAACCTCTGTGGTGGCCTTGAAAGCTGCTACTTCTACCCTTGTCTACTTCTATCCCACTAAGTCCTGGTGCCTAAATGTGATCATTGCTATTGCTTTATACCCACTAGCCATTTGTCCTGCACCTTCTTTCTAGTACGACCATAATTTTGTCCAGATATTGAGTAGCCATTTATTTCAGAGAATGCCAAAGCCCTAAGAGGTTGAGTCTTGATTGGTTTAAGTCAAATATGGTAGCTCTGTTCGTTCCCCTTGAAAAGCAACTGGCTTAGGCATGGGCATGTGGCACAGTTTGGGCTGAAGAGGTGTCAAGGGAAGACAGCTGGTGAGGATCTGGTGGGTCCTTTTCCAACTTATAACAGGACACAAGTCTAGCAGCTCCATTTTCTGCCTCTAGATAGTGTTACCTGCTTATGACACCTGCAATGACACAGACATCTGGTACAATCAGGGAGCCAGCCTAAGAGGACAAACCAAGTTGCTGTGGACAACAGAGCAAAAAGCTGGATGGACCTTGCATCCTTGATGACACCACTGAGCAGCAAAATTAACCAGCTTTAGAACTTCTTCATCTCTGCGCTTGTCATTAAGAGCAAAAATAAATAGCCTTGTTGTTTATGCCATTTGTTGTTAGGTTTTCATCACTTGCAGCCAAAACATCCTAACTGATAAATTGAACTACCACATTCATTCACTGGGCTTAAAGCATTGCATCTCTAAAAATCCCATCACATAATGTGAATTTTCTCTGGGAAGGCTGTGAAATAAAAAGTTCATAACAACCAATATGATAAAAATATAAAATATATAATACATATATCAAAATAATAAAATTATTATTATTAGGCATCATGGAAAACTTAGGTTTTAGAGTCAGAGAGATCTCAGTTTAAAACCCAGCTCTTCAACTTGCTAGCTTGGTGATCTTGGGAAAATTATTTAACTCTCTGATATTGATTTCTGTCTTAGTTATCTAGTGCTGCTATAACAGAAATATCACAAGTGGATGTGTTTAACAAACAGAAATTTATTCTCTCATAGTTTAGGAGGTTGGAAGTCCAAATTCAGGGTGCCAGCTCCAGGGGAAGACTTTGTCTGTCAGCTCCAGGGGAAGGTCCTTATCATCAACCTTCCCCTGGTCTAGGATCTTCTCAGCACAGGGAACCCTGGTCCAAAGAACGTGTTCCAGTCCTGGCACTTCTTTCTTGGTAGCATGAGGTCCCTGTCCTCTCTGCTCGATTCTTTCTTTTATATCTCGAAAGAGATTGACTCAAGATACAACATAATCCTGTAGATTGTGTCCTGCCTCATTAACATAACTTCTTTTAATCCTGCTTCATTAACATCATAGAGGTTAGCATTTGCAACACATAGGATAATCACATCAGATCACACAATACTGGAAATTATGGCCTAGCCAAGTTGACACACATTTTAGGGAGACACAATTCAATCCATAACAATTCCTCATCTTATGAAAGGATATATTTTGCAAGACTGTTGTATGAAATGTGGTAATGTATGTGAAGAACCTAGCACATGGTAAGTGCTCAACAATTTATACTTCTGTCTCTGGGTGTCGGTTTTCTTGTGTATAAAATTGAGATAATAAAACCCCCTAAGGTTTATGCAGGAGTCCTGGTGATGCAATGGTTAAGCACTTGGCTGCTAACTGAAAGGTCTGTGGTTCAAACCCATCAGTGGCTCTGTGGGAGAAAAGACCTGGTGATGTGCTTCCATAAGGATTTATAGCCTAGGAAACCCTAAGGGACAGTTCTACTCTATCATACAGGGTTGATATGAATCAGAATTGACTCAACGGCACACAACAACAGGGTTTATGTGAGGACTAAAGGAGGCAATGAGTGCACATATAATCTGACTTTATGCATAACTGTTATTGCTCCTGTGAAGCCATTATCAGCCACTATGCCCACGGGCAGGTAGCGAGCAGGCTATTTTCCCAACAGAAATGCAATACTGAGTCAATAAGGTGTGACATGAGTGTTGTGAGAGCAAGGTCTGGGAGTCGCCAGTGCTGGAGCCCAGCAGCCATGACAGGTCTTTCTGGGGATGACAACAGGGTGATCAGTGACCAGGAAATGGAATGAGGGTGCTGCTGCCTGGAGAGGGAGTTCAGAGACAGCAACAGAACTTAGAACATTAGAAGAGGTGCACCACAGGAGAGGCAAAGGGCCCAAAGGTAGTCTTTGCCTTTTTCAGTATTTGCTAAGGGGCTAGCTCTCTTTAGAGCCTGAAATCAGGAAGTAAAATTCATGTTAAAAACTCCCAGGGTCATCAAAGTGGATAGACCTGAGCCACCACCCTAGGTTTGGTGAAGGACATCAAAGAGTTAAACAAAAGGATCAATAATTTCAGGGGAACCATCAAAAGGGCATTTCTTTAATAGATCTTTGGCTCTTTTTTGGTTCTCTCTCTCTCTCTGCCTACATTGTGCTCTTACACATTCAGTGGCATGCAATAGGTCTCCAGAATTCAGTGTTCTTCCATTTTTTAATTAGTGCCATTAAAAAAAATTAAGGTTGATAACTTAGATCTTTAACCAGAGCCGGTAAGGCTTTTCTCCAAAGAATGCTGGTATTGTGATTCTACTGCATGAATGACAGGAAGTACACTGACCTAGGAGTTCAGCTCAATAGCTGATTTGTGGTGACTTGAACAGGTCACTTTAGTCACCTAGGTCATAATTTCCTTCCAGGTAAAATAAGGATTATAGTAAATCCCTTCTTTGAGCTCAGAATCACCATCTGGCCCCTCTCTGTGATCATTCAATCCCACTAGTCTTTCCATTCGATCCGCATAATAGTGTCTCTCTGTACAGCTCTCATATTGTAGTATAAACATCGCCCTGTGCATTTTTCTGCTATACCTGTGTGATCTGACAGGGGTCATCTTGGGCATAGAGTTAAACTACCTTTCTCGGCTGTCCTTAAAGAGGTGGGGGCATATGACTGAGTTCCGGTCAGTGCAATATAGGACAAATTGATATAAAGCACCTTCATCAGGGGCCACAAAAAACAAATCTCCACCTTCTCCTTCTCTTCGTCACCTGCCTGTGGAGCTGAAAGAGCCAGTGGAGGACCCTGAGACCCTGGGATATGGTGGGGCCACATGATGGAAGCAATAGAAAAGCAGCCTCAGTTCTTCCATTGGCTTGTTGAATTTAACATCTCTGAAACTCAATTTCTTCACTTGAATCATGCCTAATGCTCCAAGCCTCAAACTCCGACCCTCAACTCTTGCCACCCATAATTGAGCTCTGACATAAGTAAAAAATGTATTTTTATTGTGTTAAACCACAAAGATTTGGGATTTAGTACAGCATTTGGCCTACTCTGACTATACAATGCAATTATAAAAATTCTCCCTAGAGACCAAGCACATATTGCCTTCTTTTATGAAATAAAGCAGATTACAGGGCCCAGCTAGAGTATTTGGTTTCTACAAAATGGTGGAGATAGAATATTTAAAGATATAAAAACAAAAGTGGGAAAAATAATGGCAGGCTTTCTTAAATAAAAAGGAATTCTTTTTTTTTTTAATGCTAATGATTTTCTCTGCAATTAACAGTGTGTACATCCCCAGAACATGGAAGCAAGAATTAGAAAGTCCTATTCCCTCTACCACTACCCACAGTCACAAATGACTTCAATGAGAATCATAGAGACATCGAGTGTCCTGTGGATATGAGAACCAGAATGGACTTTATAGGCCCTTCCATCCAGGCCCATCATGACTCAGGTGAAGAAACTGAGTTTCAGAGACATTAAATTCATACAGCAAGCTAATGGAAGAACTGAGGCTACTTGCCTTGCTCCCACTCTAGTGTTCTTTCTTTTGCATGAGAAATTTTACAGGTGGGCAATTTATTGCACTTAGCAATAAATTGACAAGTTACCATCAAGTAGATTCTGACTCATGGCAAACCATGTGTGTCAGAGTAGAACTGTACTCTATAGGGTTTTTAATGGCTTATTTTTCTGAAGTAGAACCCCAGGACTTTCTTCCGAGGCACCTCTGGCTGGATTCCAACTGCCAACATTTTGATTAGCAACTGAACACCTTAACTATTTGCACTACCCAGTAGTGGCTCAGTGGCAAAATTCTTGACTTTCATGAGGAAGAATGGGTTTGAATCCCAGTCAATGCATTTTATATGTAGCCACCACCCATTTGTCGTTGGAGGTTTATGTGTTGCTATGATATTGAACAGGTTTCAGCAGAGCTTCCAGACTAAGGGAGATTAGGAAGGAAGGTCTGGTAATTTACTTTAAAAATCAGCTAAGGAAAACATCACAGCAGTCTAATCCACAACCCGTCATGGTGGTTGTGTAGAACTGCACAGCACTTTGCTCCATTCTATGTGGAGTGACCATGAGTATGGGGCAACTTGATGGCAACTAATAACAAAAACAAAAATAATAAATAGACTGTCTGTAGAGTTATCTATTCACTCAATTACTTTTTTCTATTGTACTTTAGATGAATGTTTACAAAAAAAGTAGTTTCTCATGAAACAGTATACATATTGCTTTATGACAATGGTTAACAACACCACAACATGTCAACACTGTCCCTTCTCAACCTTGGGTTCCCTATTACCAGCTTTCCAGTCCCCTCCGGCCCTCTAGTCCTTGTCCCTGGACTGCTGTGCCCCATTAGTCTCGTTTTGTTTTTTGGGGCTATCTAATCTTTGGCTGAATGGTGAACCTTGGGAGTGACTTCATTACTGAACTAAAAGGGTGTCCGTGGGTCATACTCTCGGGTTTTCTCCAGTCTCTGTCAGGCCAGTAAGTCTGGTCTGTTTCTATGAGTTAGAATTTTGTTCTACATTCTTCTCCAGCTCTGTCTGGGACCCTCTGTAGTGATCCCACTCAGAGCAGTCAGTGGTGGTAGCCGGGCACCATCTAGTTGTACTGGACTCAGTCTGGAGGAGAACATGGTAGTTATGGTCCATTAGTCTTTTGGACTAATCTTTCCCTTGTATCTTGTTTTCTTCATTCTCCCTTGCTGCCGAAGGGGTGAGACCAGTGGAGTATGTTAGATGGCTGCTCACAGGCTTTTAAGACCCCAGGTTCTGCTCACCAACGTAGAATGTAGAACATTTTCTTTATAAACTGTATTATGACAATTGATCTAGATGTTGCCTGAGACTATGGTCCCCACAGCCCTCTGCCCAGCAATTTAGTCCCTTGGGGAGTTTGGATGTGTCTGTGGAGCTTCCATAACCTTTCCTTGTACAAGCTGTGCTGACTTCCTCAGTATCGTGTACTGTTTTACCCTTCACCAAAGTTACCACTTATCTATTGTCTATTTAGTACTTCCCCCCCACCCCTCCCATCCCTCGTGACCAACAAAGATTGTTACTTTTTGTGTGCTTTTCTTCTTTATTTTGATGAGTAGTTTTGTTAATTTTCTTTGTGATTACCTTGAAATTTAACCCTATCTTCTTAAGTTTGAAGCAGTCTATTATTACTTGGTATCACCTTGTCTTCCTCTCCATTAGAGGGTTCTATACCTACACCATTTATTCCCTCTTTCATTGTTCTGATGTTGTTGTCATTTACAGATTGACTTCTCTGATTCCCTGTTGTATATCTTTTGGTTTTGGATAGTCCTTGACAGTTAATTTCTAGATTGGTATCTGGCTTGTACGATCCTGTGTCCTAGATTCAGCCTGTGAGCTGATGTTGTTTGTTCTCAGATTGACGGACTCCCTTTAAGAAGTCTTGTAAGTTTGGTTTTTATATATTCCCTTAATTTCTGTTTATCTGGAAATGTCCTAATTTCACCATTATATTTGAACCAGTGTTTTGCAGGTTATATTAGTCTTGGCTGGCAATTTTTTTCTCTCAAGGTTTTATATATGTCATCCCATTGCCTTCTTGCCTACATGGTTTCTGCTGAATAATCTGAGCTTAGTCTTATTGTTTCTCCTCTTTATGTGACTTTTTGTTTTTCTTGAATTGTTCTCAGGATTTTTGTCTTTAGTTTTAGTGAATGTGATTATGATATGCCTTGGTGATTTTCTTTTGGGGTCTATCCTATATGGGATTCATTGAGCTTCTTGGATGGCCAGCTTTTCATCTTTCACGATATTGGGGAAGTTTTCTGTCAGCAGTTCTTCAGTGATCCTCTCTGTGTCTTCTGTTTTCTCCCCCTGTTCTGGAACTCCGATTATTCGAAGATTTTTGCTTTTGATTGTATCCTACATAATTCTCAGGGTCTCTTCATTTTTCTTCATTCTTTTTTCTGATTTTTCCTCAAACAGAGTTGTATCCAAGTGTTTGTCT
>NW_004444053.1:2287024-2341254 GCF_000243295.1 Trichechus manatus latirostris
AAGATTTGAATTCCCTATCAGGTAGTTCTAGTGCCTTTTCTTCTACTGGAAAGTCATCTGGTATTTTATTTTGGATGCCTACTGGAACCAACCTGTCCTCTTTTTGTAAATGTTTTGATATTATCCGCTGTCTTTGGGGTATTCAGTGGTTATTTTCCTTGTTTATTGATTGTATATTTGTTTGTTTTGTCCTGCTTTTTTGTTTTATTTGGTTATGTCTGAGCAGGCATTCTGCGTGTTTGTTGTTGTTTGCTCGTCTGTGGGCATGATACTTTTTACCTCCTTCTCCAACGGGCAGGGTCAGTCACTCAGATATGGTACAGCAGGGCAGGTCTAGCTGAAGAGGAGTTGCTGGGATGGGTTGTTTGTGGCACGTACTAGGGCCAACAGGGTGGGCCAGTAATCAGTGCAGCACAGGTTCCAGTAGGCCGTGCCTGTGCTGCTTGGTGGTTTGATGTTCAGTGCACAGTGCAAGTAGGCAGGATGGAGAGGGGAAATTGTGATGTGTGGATCTAAGATGGGTATGGGAGAGAGGAGAGAGAGGAGAAAGGAACAGGAGCCAAAAAAATACAAACAAACAAAAAAGAGTGCTAAGGGAGCTTGCCATTGGAGTGCAGAGATGAGAAACTGAGAAATGGAGAAAAACAAAAAGGAGAAGAAAAGAAAAAAAAGGAAGAAAAAAATGAATAAATAAAAATTAGAAAGAAAAAAGAAAAGAAAAGCCCCCAGTGGATCCCACCAGTGCAGCTTCGAGGTCTGGGGAAGTTGCTCCCAGGCCGTGAAGTACAGTCTGGCAAAAAGGGTAGAGGTGTCACTCAGTGCGAGGTATTCAGGAGACAAGAATAGAAGGTAAGTATACAGAGACGAGAAACTGAGTAATGAGAAAGACAAAAAGGGAAAAAGAGAGAAAAGAAAACAAAAACAAATTTAAAAAAAGACCATGAAAACCCCCAAAAACAGAAAAAAAAAAAAAAACAAGAATAAAGAAAAGCCTTCAGGGATCCCTCTGCACATCTGTGCAAACTGAGGGGGTAGGTCACAAGTTGCACAGTACTGCCTGGCTAGAATGGGCTCCCAATTCAAGAGAAGAAAAAGAAAAAGAAACAATTCAAAACAAACAAACAAAAAAAAGGCTCAGGATCCCACCAGCATATCAGCACAGGCCGGGAAGCAGTTTCACAACTGCTTGTGAAGAAGCAAAGATGGCGCACAGAGCCAAGTATTCAAGAGAAAGGAGAGGGAGGTGGTGAGAGGTATGGAAGAAATCAAAAGAAGTGGAAAAAAGCAACACCAGCAGCCAACAAATGGCACTCAGGGAGCCAGCCAGTGTGGGCGGGTGGAATCCAAGAAGCATTAGGGTGAAGCTGGTGCTTCCCAGCTAAGAGACTGTGGCTGCAGGAAGCAGAGGAGGCTGAGTCGGGGTGAAAAAGGGCGGTGGGTTAGAAAGCATATATTGCTGGTTACCAGTTGTTCTGTCTTATTCTGGAAGTTCCATGAAGCTGCTTTCCTGTACCCCCTGTTCACCGATCTCCAATAGGAGTCCAAGATGGCAGATCCATGCTGTGTTAGCTGATAGGGGACCTCTGCATGTATGTCTCCTTACTCTCTGTTCTCTGTCATTTTCTTACTCTGTTCTGTGCTTGACTGAATTCTGTATCTCTTCATTTGGTGCTTAGTGTTTCAGGATTGACGTTTTCTCTGGCTCAGTTTTTCAGATCTTTGTTGTAAAGGGATGGCATGGTGCTTCTGTCTATAGTGCCATGTTGCCCAGAAGTGCCACAATAAATATTACTAATTGTCTATTGTGTACTAGGCTCTGGTCTAGGCAGTAGGAATTACAAGGATGAATAAGTGCCCATTAGTTTCTCACAAATGGGCCCTGGTTGCCCAATGGTTAAGTGCTCGGCTGCTAACTGAAAGGTTGGCAATTCAAACCCACCCAGTGGGAGAAAGACCTGGTGATTTGCTCTGTCGTGCATTGAATTTTTCCCCTCAAAAATGTGTATATCTGTTTGGCTGGGCCATGATTCTTGGTATTGTGTGATTTTCCCATATGTTGTAAATCCTGCCTCTATGAGGTTAATGAGGGAGAATGGGTGGCAGTTGTGGTAGTGAGGCATGACTCAATATACAAGACTGGATTGTTTCTTGAGGTAATCTCTTGAGAGGTAAAAGAGAGAAGCTAGCACAGAAACAGGGGGACCTCATGCCACCAAGAAAGCAGAGCTGGGAGCAGAGCACGTTCTTTGGACCTGGGGTCCCTGCATGGAGAATCTCCTAGTCTGGGGGAAGATTGATGAGAAGACAGAGAGAGAGAGAAAGCTTCCCCTGGAGCTGACGCCTTGAATTTTTATTTTTAGCCTACTTTACTGTGAAGAAACAAATTTCTCTTTGTTAAAGCCATTCACTTGTGGTATTTCTGTTAGAGCAGCACTAGATGACTAAGACATGCTCCCATAAAGATTCAAAACCAAAAACCCGTTGCCGTCGAGTTGATTCCAACACATAGTGACCCTATAGGACAGAGCAGAACTGCTCCATAGGGTTTCCAAGGAGCAGCTGGTGGATTCAAACTGCCAACCTTTTGGTTAATGGCTGTAGCTCTTAACCACTGTGCTACCAGGGCTCCCCACAAAGATTACAGCCTAGAAAACTCTATGGGGCAGTTCTACTCTGTCACGTGGGATCACTAGTAGTCAAAAATTGACCTGATGGCATCTAACAACAATTGTCTCCTTGGCCAATCTATGTCCTCGTTCATCCTCAGAAGGTGGCATGAGGACATGGGCTTTGAGCTCTTCCTCACATTTACAGGGACGCCTACAGTCATCACAGCACTGTGCCTCTACTTACCCAGGAAAGAATTGAGCAGGCATTGTTAGAGATGCAGGAAGGACTCCTTCCCCTTGCCCTCTCCCTTTCCTGGTGTGGTGTGGATGCAATTCTACCATCAAGAATTACTTTGAGTTTAATACGGCCATGTCTGTGTGCTCCTCCTTAAAAAAGCAAATACTTCAGGGAACATAACACATAAGCCACTTAACACCTTGCTTCTTAGTTGCTTCCCTTACTGCAAAAAAAAAAAAAAAAAAAAAGGCTGGTTCAACAGGAGTTAAGTGGGCACCCAGAATGGAGAAAAGGTAACGGGTCTAGAAGGGGAGAAGAGGTTATCAAAAAAAAAGAGGTTAAATCTCAACAAAAATAATGTCTTCAGCGTACAGGAAAATGTGAGGACTTTGGAATGTGTGAGTATCTTGAACTGAATCCGACTTCTTCCTCTACTTAGCTAGATCTTTGGTAGTCACTTAACCTCTTCTTGCCTCTGTTTCTTCATCAGTAAAATACAAAAACAATACCTACCTTGCAGAGATGTATAAGGATTTGAGACAATGTATGTAAAGTGCCTAGAAAGTCACCTGGCATATAATAGCAGGTTGTTGTCAGCTGCCAGCAAGTTGGACCTCAACTCATGGCGACCCCATGCACAACTGAACGAAGTGCAGCCTGGTCCTGAACAATATCTGTGATCGGTTTCGGACCATTGTGATAATATCAAGACATGATAATATTGCTGCACAAGCCAGAGGCCTGAACATCTTCCCAGACACTTTCTTTGTCCTTAGCCCACCCGCATGATTAAGTCTATTGCCAAGTACAATTTATTTTATCTCTTACGATTTTGCCAGCTCTACCCACTTCTCTGCACTGCAATTCATGCTATCTCCTCTCTTAACGAGGCCCCATAATAGTCTCCTAGCTGGTCTTCTTGCCTGTACTTTTGCCAGCTTAAAATGTATTCTCTGCTCCGTAGTCAGAGGAATTATTTTAAATGAAAATCTGGTCAAGGTATTCCTCAACTTAAAACTCTGTTGTGCTGCCTTGCTCACAGGATTAAGAGCAAAATCCTTACCTGCAAGTTTCTGTATTATATTTACTTCTGTAATTCTCCAAACTAATCTCAAGCCGCCGTGCCCCTCAGCTCTGTGCCCCAGTTACAGCCACTTCCTTTGAATTTTTCAAGCACACCATGATCTCATGCTGGGGGACTTTGCAAATGTTATTCCCTCTGCCTGGAGAAACGTTTCTACCACTCTAAATCTTCTCAAGGGCAGAGAACGTATCTGCTTTTATTTATCATTCATGTCCACTGGCTCCCATAGTGTCTGTTCCCACTATAAAAAAAAACAAACCCATTGCCGTCAAGTCAATTCCAACTCATAGCCACCCTATAGGGCTCAATATATATTCACTGAATGAATTAATGAGGTTACACTACTCTTCTCATCAGAGCATAAGACAGCAGGTCCGAGGGATAAAGATGTGGCAGTCTGCTTCCATAAAGATTACAGCCTAGGAAACCTTAAGGGGCAGTTCTACTCTGTCCTATAGGGTCACTATGAGTTGGAATCGACTGGACAGCAATGGATTTGGTTTGTTTGGTTTAGCTTTCTTGCTCTTTATAACACTACAAAGATGGGAAACATGAAGGTATGATGAATTCATGGTTTGCTTCAGCTATTCAATCAAATCTGACTCTAATATCTTGATGAAGAAACTGATAGAATAACCTATGAGAGTGTTTACTCATTTGAAGTGACTTTATTTCAGGACCTGTGATGGGCAGAATTCTAAGATGGCCCCAGTGACTCTCACCCTTGTATTACCCCCTCCCCTTATATGTGGGTGGAGCCGGTGAATATGATGAGATACTGCCCCCTGATTATATCACATTATATGGCAAAAGGGCTCATGTAGATGTAATCAAGGTCCCAAATCAGCTGACTTTAACCTGGGTTGGCCTGACCTAGTCAGGCGAGCTCTTTAAAAGCAGAGAGTTTTCTCTGGCTATCGTTTGGCGGAAGAAAGCTAACAACCGTGCTGTGAACTGCCTCTGGAGAGGCAACCTCTAGGAGCTGAGAGTGGCCCCTGACAGCTAACAAGAAAGCATGGACCTCAGGGACATAATCATGAGAAATCAAACACAGCCAACAATCTTAAAGAACTTGAAAGAGAACCGTGAGTCCCCATGAGAACTGCACCCCTAGCTGAAACCGTGATTACAGCCTTCTGAGGCCTGACTAGAGGATCCAGCTAAACTGTGTGATAATAAATGTGTTGTTTAAGCCACTGAGTTTATGGCAATTTGTTACACTGCAATAGAAAATGGAAACAGAACCCAATATTGTCAAACTCTGTATAGTGGCTGATTTTTTTTTTTTAAATTTTTTTTTTTATTGTACTTTAGGTGAATAACAAATATTTTCTCATTTAACAGTCTGTACACATATTGTTTTATGACATTGGCTAACAACCAACACGCTCCCTTCTTGGCCTTGGAGGACCCTTTTTTTCTTTTTTTTTTTTTAGTGAAAATATACATAACCAAAGATACACCATTTCAAAAATTTCTGCACGTACAATTCAGTTACTTCGATTACATTCTTCCAGTTGTGCTGCTATTCTCACTTTAGATGAAGGTTTACAGGACAAAATAGTTTCTCATTAAACAGTTAGTACACATATTGTGCATAGTGGCTGATTTCTGTTGAGAACTATGAGCATGCAGTTAGAACTTTCCATTAGAAGACAGTTTTTAATTATGTAGGTATCCAGAGCATGAACTTTTTTTTTCAGCAGCAATAAAGCACTGACTTTTCTCACTCTGAAAACTTAAAAATAGCTGAGCAGATTTTCTTTAGAAATTTCCAAAAATAAAAATTTTCTTCAGGGCTGATATCAAACGATGGAAAATGCTAATCTGGAAGGAAAAAGAAGCTTAAGTAGTTTAAATAGTTTAAAATAGGCTACATGGGACTGACCTATGGGGACTCTGGAGAAAATTGCCCATTGTTTGGAACAGCAGAAATGTTTGATTAGTGTGGCTGCATTCAAGGTACCAGAAGAGGCCACATACTTGGTGGTGCTCAGGTCACTCCAGAGAATAGATGCAGAGCCACAGACTGAGCCCTGACTCAGAGACCATCCTTACTAAATGCAATTCCAAAATAGACTGACACACCCAGGAGAGATTTTGTAAGGGTGCATAGTTCTTCTTAACAGCTTTAAACATGAATTGTAATTAAATCAAAATGATATGACTATGCTTTTTCTTTTTCAAACTTCAGAAAACAAATCAGTAACCTGTCTGGACCCAAGTTTCCTCATCTATCTACCCCGTTTGTCGATGTTGTTACACGAGGTTGCATCTGGAAAGCATCTTCACGGTAAGCACTCAACAAATGTAAGTTCCTTATCCCATTGTTGTCAAATTGATTCCAACTCATAGCAACCCTATAGGACAGAGTAGAACTGCCGCATAGGGATTCCAAGGCTGTTATCTTTACAGAAGCAAACTGCCACAGTTTTGTCCTGTGGAGCGGCTGGTGGGTTCGAACTGCCGACCTTTGAGTTAGCAGCTGAGCACTTTAACCATTGTGCCACCAGGGCTCCTTAAGTTCCTAATAATAACAAATTTAATCAATGCTGGCTACTGCTGCTGCTATTGTTGGGAAGCCTTTCTCCCTATGTCTCCTTTTCCAAAGCTTTTCATCAATTTTCCACAACATTATACTAGACTTCTCTTTAATTATGGAGTTTAAGATTAAAACAGTCCTCTGGGGGAAAAAATGGCTGTAAGAGGAGAATTACAGAAAGAGCCTTACTTAACCTTGACTCCTATATACACATTCCCTTCCTGGTTACTTGTAAATTTCAGCATTGTATTAGACTTCTGCGCCCTTCTAGAGATCTCTGCTGGATGCCTCACCTACTTCTCAAAGTTAACTTACCCGTGATGGAACATATTATCTCTCTTCTCCAATCAGCCTCACCCCTGCCATGTTTTGTCACTTTCTCAATTACTCAGTCTTAAAATATTTGAATCATTATTTATTTTCCCTTCTTCTTCATCCTTCTTATCTATATGTAACAAAATCTTCCCTACTTTTCCCTTTAAAGATCAAGAAAATTTAATTTTGTAAAAGTGTATTGAAAATATGCCTTTCAAAGTCACTTGGAAAAGCATCTTACCTTTTCCTTTCCATTCTCACGGCTTTCTCTCTAATTGAAGTACCTTGTACAGGGACTATTGTACAGACCTTCACCCTGCCTCCCTGTCCGCTCTCCAATGCATCTTACACACTCTGCCTGACTAACCTTCCTGAAATTCTTCTTTGTGCATGTTGTCCCATGCATTCACACCACCAGTGAGCCTGTATTGTTTGCACAATAAGATCCATATTCCTTTAGGTTGTTTTGCCAGGTCCTTGCCAACCTAACATGGCTTGGAATTGAGCTGAAAAAACAGAAATTGCCATCCTGACTCTGAATTTGGGAAAATCACTTCACCTCTCTGAGCCTCAGCTTTCCCTGCTGTAAAATTAGGATAATAATTCCTTCAAGCTAACAAGGACACCATGGGAACAGTAATTATGTGCAAAGTACATACAAACACAATTTAGGGTGTTGTTGATTTCGCTCCATATTTTTCCCCCACTTGTTTTCACAAACCCTGAGCTCACCCAAAACTGTTCTGCTTGTTTCAGAAATACATTATAAGCATTTTTTTCCTCTTCACAATCTGAATGGGTTGCTATTTCTTCCCTTTCTTTTCTTTGTTCCTGTTTCAGTTTGATTTTTCCTTCAAGGTCCAAATAAATTTCATCTCTTTCAACATAAAGCTTTCCTCTATAGCCCTTATTTTCTGTGAGTACAATGCTCGCATCTTGTGACCCTTTGGATTTCTAAAGTTCTGCATCTATACCACTTATCTTTCTATGTATGACTTGGAGTCTCAGTGAAAATATAAACTCTTTGAAAGCAGGGACTTCTTTGTTAACCCAGTGCTCTGTACAAGCAGACATCCTGTAAACATTTGTTGCTTTGGACGACAACGATAACATCATCTCAATTACGAAACACAATAATTATTAGATAAATTGGAGACTTTCCATGTCAACATGTTGACACTCTCGATTAATTCTTAATTAGCATATTGGCAATTACACTTTCTCAGCTGTTTTCAAAGGGCACTTCACAGTTAATCAGTTTTCTTCACGATATTCTCAAGAAGTGAGTGATAAAGGCCACTTCCTGCCATTCTTTTATTTTTTTTTTTTCGTTATTTCAACATGGCGATTTTACTTATTAAGAATATGCAGTATAAAAAAATTGACATGAAAAAGTAAAATAAATTATTTTTCTTGATTCCATTTCTTGCTTTTGTAGCAATTTTTTCTATAGGAAAGCAATTGTGTCTTACTTGATTTAGTTGAACTGTTAATGGTCCTAGAAGAGGAATTGATTGAGAAAGAGCTTAAACTTCTAGTCAGACAAAAAGTTTTCACTTTAATACCTAGAAAAGAGAGATAATTTTAGTATGTCTTGGCTAAGTCATACTTGTTTAATCCAAATTAAGCCCAAAGTAAGTAGGAAGAAGGAAATAATAAAGAACAGAAAACAAGAAAATATAAAACAGAAAAATAGATTAAAATAAATTAATAAAACTGATAAATCTCTAGCCAAAGGAATCAAGAATCAAAGAGAGAAGACACAATTAACCAACATCAAGAATAAGACTGGAAACATTACCACAGATCCTACAGATACTCAAAGGAAAATAAGGAAGCATTAATGAACGGTGTTATACTAACAAATTCAATAACTTAGAAAAATAGGATGAAATTCTTAAAAGACATAAACTACCCAAGTTCACTCAAGAAGTAAAAAATAACATGAATAGTGTCTTAGGCTGAGTTCTCTAGAGAAGCAAAACTAGTGAAGCGTATAAATATATATATAGAGAGAGATTTATATCAAGGAAATGGCTCACAGGGGCTCTTGCTCACAGGCTGTGAAGATCGACAAATTGCAAGATCAGCAGACAAGACCACAAGGCTTCTCCTAATTCACATAGCTGCAGGGGCTGGCAAACTCAATATCAGCAGGTCAGATACAGGAGCCAGCTGCATGATCCAGAGCAAGCAAAAGCCAGAACATCTGCTTATATTCAGATGCAGGCCACACACCCAAGGAAATTCCCTTTCAACTGATTGGCTACTCACAGCAGACCCCATCATGGTGGCAATTATATACAAACACTGAGAATTATGGCCCAGCCAAGTTGATACACAATCTTAACCATCACAAATAGCTTTTTATCTATGAAAGAAATTCAATTTACAATTAAAAATTCTCCCCTGAACAAAATTCCAGGCACAGATGATTTCACTGTTGAATTCTACCAAACATATAAGAAATAAATAATGCCAATTCTACACAAACTGTTACAGAAAATAAAAGAGAAGGGAGCACATTCCAACTGATTTTGTGAGTCCAGTATTACCCTGAAACCAAAACAAGAAAAATATATTACAAGAAAGAAAACCACAGATGGACTTCCTTCATAAACAAAGATGGAGAAATCCTTAAAAACATTTTAGCAAATCAAATGTAAAAACATACAAAAAAAGATAATACATCATGACAAATGGAGTTTACTCCAAGAATACAAGGGTGGTTTAATATTTAAAAATCAATTGATGGTATTTACCATGTTAATAAACTGACAGAGAAAACAAAAATGATCATATAAATAGATGTAGAAAAAGCATTTAATAAAATTCAACACCCATACATGACAAAAACTCTCAGAAAACTACAAATAGAAGAAAATTTCATCAACCTGATAAAACACATCCACAAAAACCCCTGTATCATGCCATATGCAAAAATTAACTTGAAATGGATCATAGATTTAAATGTAAGAGCTAAAATTATAAAATTTCTAGAAAAACATATAGGAGAAAATCTTGATAATGTGGTGTTAGGCAAAGATTTCTCAAACAGAACACAAAACCATGAACTATAAAAGAAAAAAACTGATAAGTTGAACTACATCAAGATTTAAAATTTTACTCTTCAAAAGACACTAAGAAAATGAAAAGAAAAGTCACAGACTTGGAGAAAATATTTCCAAAACATATATCCAATAAATTATTTTATCCACCCAAAATATGTAAAGAACACTTATGATTCAATAAGAAGACAATAATAATAGTAGTAGTAGCAAAGATTTGAACACTTTTCAATAAAGGATATATACAGATTGCAAATAAGTGCATGAAAAAATGTTCAACATCATTAGTCATTAGGAAAATGCATATTAAAAGTATAATGAGTCACCACTTTAAACCCACTAGTATGGCTAAAATTAAAACAACTGACAATTCCAAGTGTTGGTGAGCATGTGGAACAACTGGACCTCTCCTACATTACCAGTTGTTCCACATACTGCTGTTAAAAATCATGCCAAAATTTAGTGGTTTAAAATAACTTATTTTTATCTTTCATGGTTCTGTAGGTTGACTGGGCTCAGCTGGGTGGTGCTTGCTCAGGGTTTCTCATGTATGTCCTATAAGACGGTGGCTGGGGCTGGAGTCATCTGAAGGATCAAATGGGGTAGATGGCCATGGTGGCTGAATCATACAGCTGGCTGTTGGTTGGGAGTTCACCTGGGGCTGTCTCCTGGAGTTTCTATATGTGGCCTTTCTTTGTGACTTGGACTTGTTACAGAATGGTGGATGGTTCCAAAACATCCCAAGAGGAGTGTTCCACAAGGCCCAGGTGCAAGCTGCAAGGCTTTTTATAACCTAGCCTTGAAAGTGCTATAATGCCATTTCTATCTTTTTTTATTGGTCAAGCAACAACTTAAGGTCAGTCATTATTCAAGTAGAGGGAAATTAGACTTCACCTCTTTTTGTGGAGGTGGCATGTGGGTTCAAGGAAAGAAAGAATTGATGGAAGCCATCTTTAGAGAGAATCACCTTAATTTAGAATTACAAACAACTTTAAATAATACATTAAAATGTGTGCCTATCTAAGGCCTTTATTTTTCTTTAATTTGGCCATTTCACTCATGAGAAGAATTTCCACTTATGGGTAAACAAGATTATGTGAAAAAATAACTATCAATGAAGTACCTAGCACTTCATCAATTCTAGAAAAAGTTTGAACCTATAGCCTAAAATAAGATTAGGAAATGATTTGTGTGTTTCCATTATCTTTTCATCTTAGATAACACTTAAAATATGAATACTTGAGAACTGTCGATAATACAAATTAGCCAATCTTCAATTTTTCTCTTTTCTTCCTTGGACCTTACAATTCTATTGTTTTGATTTATTAAAAGATTAACTTCAGAAAGCAAGTTCTTTTTAGAATGTTAATTCCTGTAGAACAGAGACTTTTTTCTAACTTTTTTTAACTTAAAATTAACTTTACTACAGCTAAAAGGAGAATGAATGTTGACTATAACTCAACAAAACAACACAGTGCTTTCACAGTGTTAGAATTATATACTCATTATTTTTATTTTTCATTTAGGAGTAAATTTTCTAGTAGCCACTGGAACCTGCCTCTGATGTGGAGCACGGCTCTTAATTTTTAGAGTCATGGTTTAGGATGCAAAGTAAAGAATCCATCGTCCATTGGATGAGAGCACATTAAGACCTGGATGCAGACTTTAAATAGGTTTGACTGTATTGCAACTGTAAAGGGGTAAAATATAACATTTAAAACAGCCATGCTTGCCTCCTAAAAGAAGTGGCATAATTCAAGGTCAATGAATCTTTATAGTTTTCCTTTCCTTTACAGGGACTAGAGGGGCAAGAAGAAGAAGAAAGAAAATTTCATAGTTTGCAGTTCTATTTAAAAAAAAGAAAAAACAACCCTGTGCAGTCGAGAAGATTCCGACTCATAGCGACCCTATAGAACAGAGTAGAACTGCCCCATAGAGTTTCCAATGAGCACGTGGTGGATTCAAACTGCCGAACTTTTGCTTAGCAGTGGTAGCTCTTAACCACTGCCACCAGGGTTTCCTACAGTTCTATGGTACCACTGAAATGTAAGGCAGGGGTATGTGGTTCAGGCTGAGCAGAGCACACTGCAGAGTTGGTGTATAGGAGCGTGTGGAGCCGAGAGATGGAGGACCCTACTGATTACACGCAGAGAGGGCGCCCTTACTTCTGTGAAGCGTCCCCCAGTCTGGCCAGCCCCTTTACCTCCTTCAGTCTTCATTTCAACCCTCATTTTCTACAATCCTGTTAATCTTCTGTCTTCTGTATCATTGGGGTGCAGACCTGGAAAAATAGAGAAGTAGGGTGTATAAAGAGGGAGGGGCCAGGTAATAGGTAGTACGAAACCGCTCCATTATCTCTAACTTTCAGGAAAGTCCATCGCATAAACAAGTATCTTGTGTGAGTGGTGGTTTCAGGGGGAAATGGAGTAGTGGGGCTGTGTTCTACAGCTTGGGCCATGTGGTACAGGAACAGCATATGTGGAACAGAGAGATGCAACCAGAGGTGACAAGGAAGAATGTAAATTCCATCCTAACCAGGTCCTCCTCTCTCCTCCTCCCTCCCTCAAATTAATTTTTAAAACTTTAAAGAGATTCAAGGCTACCACTGCTTGTATGTTAGGATTGGAACCAACCTCATTTGAATCTCAATGGACAGGGTAACTCAGTTAATGTGCAGCCTGCATAATCACTTATTTGTGTCTAAGTCTCTTAGGGGTCACATTCCTTGAAGGCAAAGATTTTGAAATAATTTGTCTCTGATTCTCCATGTCTTGCTTGCTAAAACCTATGCACATACTAAATGTTACTTTTGTAGTTGCTGGAACTAAGGAAAGACAGAAGGAAGGAAATTAGAAACGGAAAGAGGGAAGAAGTATTTTATGATTCTTTGACTACCTAAAGACTTTGGACTCCAAAGAGCAATTCTCAAGCTCTAAGATACTACTTTAGCATCTTACATGATGGAAATAAGTGTGAGAAGAGAAAAGTGCTTCATAAGTTACTAATGACAAATTTTGATTTAAAATATACCAGGCATAAAAATGTCAGAAGTTCTGTTAGCTAGGCAAATTAGCATGTGCATGGAAATTAATTGGTCTGGAGTTAAAAGAAGTTAGTCTATGGCAAAAATAAGAATGTTAATATTAACAGATTCCAAACTAAAACTCATAACATTTATGTAATATTTATTCAGGTATTTACAGCTTTTTCCACAGGTAGATCACACTTGAGATATTGGAGAAGTTTGGAAAATAATATTTTGCATGTAAATTTTTTTCTGGTTGGTGTGTACAAGCAGGCAGGGTTAGAGGTTCATTTAGCCGTATCTACAGAACAATTATTACAACTACATTTGGCCTTTATCATCATCTAAGAGCATCATCCTCAGTTGGTGAATGATATGACCCCAGTGGGATGCCACGTACACAGGGATATTGTAAAGTGGTTCCAGGCTTGAAAATGGCACCACACAACTCACTCAATAGGACAGACAGTACTTTGAGCTTGTAGAGTTTAAGAAGGAGTACACAACTTCCTTGTGATAAATTGATGTAGGCAGATGATGCCAAAGACATCCAAGACTCAATCGCTAATGAAACTTTTAACAGCATTATTTTCTGTAGAGAGCATAATGTTGGATAACTGGTCAAAGACGAACATCTTCCTATGAACGTATCAAAGTCACTCTCTCCAGAGTGGACTCTGTAAAATCATTGTTTGAAGAAAGTAAGTTTATAATCAATTTGGTTAACACATTGCCAGTGTCTTAGGCCAGGTTCTCTAGAGAAGCAAAACCAGTAAATTGTATGAGTATAGAGAGAGATTTATATCAAGGAAATGGCTCTCTTGGTTGTACAGGCTGCAACATCCCAAATCTGTGGGTCAGGATAGAGGTTTCTTCTGATTCATGTAGCCACATGGGCTGGCAAACCCAAGATCAACAGGTCAGAGAGCAGGCTCTTGCTCATAGGCTGTGAAGACAGACAAATCCCAGGATCAGCAGGAAAGACCGCAGGTAAGCTACTAGCTCAAGTCCCAAGAAACAGGGGTCAGCCGAACAGGGGTCAGCTGCAGGATCCTGAAAGAGCAAAACCTCATGAGCCTTGCCATAATGTCTACTTATATTTGATGAAGGCTACACGCCCAAGGAAACTCCCTTTCAACTGATTGGCTACTCACAGCGGATCCCATTAAGGTGAGCACATTATATCACATCTCATCACGGAAGTGATCACAACATCATATGACTGCCAAACCACTGAGAATCATGGCCCAGTCAAGTTGACACAACATTAACCATCACAGTCAGTGAACAAAATTCACTCCAAATAAAGAAACACTGGATAGAATTGAAATGTCTGACCTGTCTGACTTTTTGTGACTCATCTACATAACTCTGCATTTCTTTAGAGCCTAGATATTCTGCTTGATTTGAAAGACCTTTGTATCTGAGTTGCCTGTACAAAACTGACACATTCATCCCCCCACCCCCACGGCACTTTGTACTTTATCTCATTCTGTTCTCTTAGCTTCAACTCTTCTCTATTTGTCTGGGTCCTATCCAACCTTCGGAGTCCCTGCTGCTAACTGAAAGGTTAGAGGTCCAAGTCCACCAAGAAGCACCTCGGAAAAAAGCCTGGCAAGCTTTCTAAAACATCAGCCATTGAAAACCTTATGGAGCAAAGTTCTACTGTGACACACACATGGGGTCACCATTAGTCAGAATCTACTCTACAGCAGCTTTTTTTTTTTACTCCAACCTTTAAAGAAGAATCTTCCAGTCACCTCCTTATAACCTTCGCCAACATCATTACCCTTGAGCAATTATTGCCTCCTCTGCCTCCCAATAGCCAAACCTATCTGTGCCACTCATTGATCACCAGGCAGGATCTCAGCTTAAACTTAGGTGATAACCACTGCTTTAAGATCACTTACTCAGCTCCAGGCTGTGCCCACTGAGACTATGAGAATCTATGTCATGGAAGTAAGAATCTCAAAGTAGCTACACCATGTATGCTACAAAACCCATTCTGTTCTTCTGGCATTATTCTGGGAAAGAAACTTTGAAAAACTGCCAGCCAGCCTCCTTGTGTAGATATAGGATAAATGAGGGTTTCAGCCACCAATCTTTCACATTTTTACTTTTTGTTAAATCCATTATTATATATAACCAAAATTGAGCAATTAAAAACCTAGTGTATTTATCATACGGTTCTTAAGCCTGGATTGTTTTACCATAATTAGAGTCATATAAGAAGACTCACTTTAGGCCATAAGATTCTGGCTCTAAGCTGGGATGGACCTCAGTGATTTATTATTTTAAACCTTTTCTTTAATGCAAAAGGAAACCAGAAAATGTTTAGAATTTACCCAAGGTCTCACAGGGATATGGTGATGGAACCAGGAGACCCAGGTCTCCTGATCCCAACTCTACCATACTCCTCTTATACCTTCCTGCCTCTTCTAAACTAGAGAATTCTTTTGGCAAATGTATTCCCACTTGTGTCCCCAAAAAATACGTGTATCAATTTGGCTACACCATGATTCCCAGTATTGTGTGATTGTCCACCATTTGTTATCTGATGTGATTTTCCTATGTGTTGTAAATCCTATCTCTATGAAGTTGATAAGATGGAATTAGCGGCAGTTATGTTAATGAGGCAGGACTCAATCTACAAGATTGGATTGTGTCTTGAGCCAATCTCTTTTGAGATATAAAAGAGAGAAGCAAGCAGAGAGACATGGGGACCTCATACCACCAAGAAACAAGGGCCAGGAGAATAGCATGCCCTTTGGACCCAGAGTCCCTGCCCTAAGAAGCTCCTTGACCAGGGAATATTGATGACAAGGACCTTCCTCCAGAGCTGACAGAGAAAGAAAGCCTTCTCCTGGAGCTGGCATCCTGAATTTGGACTTCTAGCCTCTTAAACTGTGGAAGAATAAATTTCTGTTTGTTAAAGCCATCCACTTGCAGTATTTCTGTTATAGCAGCACTAGATAACTAAGACACCATTCTTCTAATAGAAACTGTTGCAGTTGACAAGATCTTGAACTTGCTGACAAATGATCTTTGTTTTCTTTGTGTCATGGATTGAATTGTGTCCCCCAAAAAATGTGTGCATCAATTTGGCTAGGCCATGATTCCTAGTGTTGTGTGGTTGTCCTCCATTTTGTGATTGTAATTTTACATTAAAGAGGATTAGGGTGGGATTGTAACACCACCCTTACCCAGGTCACAACCCTGATCCAATGTAAAGGGTGTTTCCCTAGGGTGTGGCCTGCACCACCTTTTACCTTACAAGAGATAAAAGGAAAGGGAAGCCAGCAGATAGTTGGGGACCTCATACCATCAAGAAAGCAGTGCTGGGAGCAGAGTGCGTCCTTTGGACCGGGGTTCCTGTGCAGAGAAGCTCCTAGTCCAGGGGAACACTGAAGAGAAGGAGGCCGACAGAGAGCAAAAGGCTTCCCCTGGAGATGACTCCCTGAATTTGGACTTTTAGCCTGCTTTGACTGTGAGGAAATAAACTTCTCTTCGTTAAAACCATCCACTTGTGGTGTTTCTGTTATAACAGCACTAGACGACTAAGATATTTTGGTTCACCAGAGGTCTTGACAAAGAAGACAAAGGAGTCCTGGCAGGTAGTAAGATGAAGCGGTGGCCACAGACTCTTGGCCAGATAGCACTGTGCAGCTCTGCACACTCCTCTGCAATGCCAAAGAGAGCCTTGTACACATAGTAGGTCTATAAATGATAGTTTTCCTTCCCTTTCCCAACACCAGAAACCACTTGTGATATGCAGGTGGCAAATCAGTAGGGAACCCAAGTTCTGGAACTGAAAAATAATGATGGTGGTCAAAATAAAAATTTCTGTTTCTAAATAAATGTGCACTAATAAATATAAAAACCGAAAATCTAGCTCCGAGGCTTGTTTATTCTGTTAGGGAATCAGTCTTTTGCTTATTACACTGTAAATTGAGAATGGATAAATGTTTTACCATGGACACAGCTGTATATACTGAATATAAATTTTCCAGTGCTTGAGTTTCCATTAGAGCTTACATTTCTGAACTTAATGCCTGAAGGAGCAGCCTAACACATTATGTCATTTGTGAGTTTGCTTTTTAAAGTTGAGTTTAAAAGTTTGCTTTTTAAAGTTGAGATTTAGAAGCTAAGAGAATAAAGAGGCTTAAATAGCAAGAATGCCTTAATTCAGTGGTCCCATATTATTCCAATGAATTATACTAACAATTTTTCAATTTTGTAATTTATCCTTTTCTTTGCTCTCCACTGACGAGAATTATTTTCATAGGATGCTTTTAAAATATTGGTTCTTCATTTGCATAGTAATTAGGCTGTAATGAATAAACAGTAAACTCCTTGAAAGCAAAAGAACATAGTGGGTTTTCAAAAAAAGAGAAGGGGAGTAACAGTGACTTTGAGTATCTCTATTTTGGGCCAGGTACTCTGCTAGATATTTTTCAATGTATCATTTCTGAACCTTACAATATACTTGCAAGGCAAATACTATTAACCTATATCGCAGATGAGATAGAGTTCCATTGACTCACCCAAGATCACGGAGGAGTTGAAGGATAGAGTCAAGAATCAAACCAGCCTCTATAGGGCTCTGTCAACTATATTACGCTACCTTCCTTGCAAGAGGCAATGGAAATACATTTTGATTTAGAGTCAGAGGATGTGGGTTTAGGGCTCAGGTCTTTACTCATAAGTGTCCAGAATTTAGACAAGACAATCTCCTCATGTATAAAATGAGGATGCTAGCACCTACCTCCTAGGGTACTGTGGGGATTAAATGAACCCCTGTGATATGTGAAAGTGATTTTTTAGTGGCAAAAAACAATCAAAGAAAAGGTGGTTGAGTGTTGGTGACCCTATCTTATGCTACTGAGAGCCACACACAGTCTCCCACACACCTCTAGTATTGCCATGTGGAGTCGGTGAACACTGGATGCCACAGACATGGAAAGCCCCAGGCAGCAGCATGCGAATGTGAGTTATTAACATTTGTAGGAGTTCAGCAAAGCTCAAGCACTAAATAAAACAGTTCTTATAAATTTGGTTTTTGCAAGGTAATTTGTATAACCTTTCAGAGTTTCAGAAGCCCAGCGAGTATCTTCAGTTAGTTTTGAAATGAAGACCCTTGAGGACTGACTAGAAAAGAATCTTTAGTAGAATATATCCATTAGATTTCTAAGGAACGATGGAGATTACATAGCATAAAACCTTCATTTTGCAGATGAAGAGGGTGAGATGTAGACATAAGTCTGATCAGTAAGAGCCTTTGGACTAGCTGGGACCATACCCAGGTCTCCTGATTCTGAGTACATGATCCTTCTCCCCAACTTAATTGCTCTTCTAAATTCATTCAAGTACACAGGAATGATGTTAACAACAACGTTAACAACAAAGTATTAACTGTTCAAGCTCACTAGACTGGACTCAGATGGATTTGAACTTACTGTGTGACTTTAGGCAACTTGATATCTGTGCTTCAGTGTCCTCATCTGTAAATGTAGGTTATAATAATACAAATTTCATAGAGTATTGTGAGGATTAAATGAGATAGTACCTGAAAAGTTCTCAGAACTGTGCCAGTGAGTGCTCAACGCTTGCCAGTTATTACATAATCACTGACAGGCCACATGCCACAGCCCCAGTATTACCACTCCCTGCACCTTCCCTCTTTAGGATAGCCCAGATCAACTGGCAAGCCTACCTTGTGGCAGCCGGGATGGAACTCGGGCAGACCCTGTTGCTGGTGAGTCGGTTTATTTCCACTGTATCCAGAGTGTGAGGACAATGGAGGAGCTTCAATTTGAAGAAGAGAAAGAGGTGAGAAATTCATTCTGAAAATGTGAGCCTGAGACCCCGTTTCTTCATATATAAATGGGGATATATATGCCCACTCTTTTTCTTGTTGCAATACTCAAAACCATCAGCTTCAATAAACAGCATATTACAAATTGTTCATTGCTATGTGAATTTAAGGAAACCCTGGTGGTGTAGTGGTTAAGAGCTACGGCTGCTAACCAAAAGGTCAGCAGTTCAAATCCATCAGCCGCTCCTTGGAAACCCTATGGGGCAATTCTGCTCTGCCTTATAAGGTCTCTATGAGTCAGAATCAACTTGACCACAAGGGGTTTGTGTTTTGTTTTATGTGAATTTAAAGAGACAAGCAGAAATGATGGTTTTCTCCTTGCGTGAGTAAGCCACAACCTCTAACTTGAGTGGCTTTTTATTTCCTTTCTCACACTCAGTACTCAGGAATAATGAGTTAATATTCTATCAATTATGTCTGATCTCATTAACATGCACTTTCAAGTGTTTGCTCACCTTTAGAAGGGACATCATGGTCCTTTCCTTAGAACCTGAGAGCCTTTCAAAATAAATTACAAATGTCTTTTCAATAGCCTTGTTCTTTGACATTGGAGCTTAGATTTGGGATTATCTTAAAGCCTAATGTTAGCCTAGGTAGAAGTACACACATTGGAGCTTTCAGTGGGCAATTCAAGGGCTCCAGAGCTTTCTTGCTGCTGCCTAAACTAACAAAGGAGCCATATGCTCTATAGTATTTTCTCTGTCCTTGCCTCTTTCCATTGCCATGGTTTCCTTGGAGTTCTCTTATAGAGTAAGTGTACATCAATATCACTGCTGGGTGTTGACTGTATAAGGACCCTAAACACAGGAGCTATGTGTCTGCATCAGGTAGGTGTGTTGGTATGTAACTGGCTATGTACAGTTTCATTATGTTCAATCTGAGGAACCTTGCAGCCAGTGTTAGACTCACAGCCCTCCTGAGCGTTCTCCAGTGTTGTGGGTTGAATTGTGTTCCCCCTAAATATGTGTTGGGATTCTGACCTTTATGCCTGTGTAAATAGGATTTTTTGTTATGTTAATTAAATCATATCTAAGTAGGGTGGATTCTAAATCTAACAATTTCTGAGTTACAAAAACAGCAGATTAGACACAGAGATATGCACACCCCAAGGGTGAGGAGGGGGAGACCTGTGCCATGTGAGGATCCTCATAAGCTAAGGAACCAAGGACACCTGGGGCTACTGGTAAAGAAGGAATCAACCTAGGCAACACCTTGATTTGGACTTTTAGCCTCCAGAACCATGAGAAAATAAATGTCTACTCTTTAAAGTCACCCAGGTGTGGTGTTGGTGTTACAGCAGCACTAGGAGGCTAAGATGTCTTCCAAGCCCACGCTTCCCACACAACCATGTTACCTTAGATCTTAATCAGCATGATGTTGAAGCATGAGAGCTGAGAAGAGTCAACTGATAAGGCACTCTCATTGCCACATTCCAGACTTCCCTGCCCTCTTTTTCTCCTCCCACATCCTACTCCTGGCACACACACACACAAATACCAGCAGCTTCCTCCCAGTCATTTCTTGGGAGCAGCTTGCCAGGTTGTTGGAGAAGTTAGGTAGCAGAGAGATCAACATCAGCCCCTTGTCAATGGCTTCCACCCCAAGAAGGTGACAGAAATCCCAGTTGGAGACTGACTCGCTCCACATGCGTGATAAATGTTCTTGACTGACAGTTCTTGCTTCCATTTGGCTAAGTGAGAATTAGGGGCTCTTGGAGGTAAAGTAGGCCACGTTCAGAAGAAACTAAAGAGATGATCCCACTGCACTAATCTGTATGCTGATATTTGACGTGTTAAAAATAACTATTTGTCATCCCTCGGGTGAAATACACCTTGCCTGACCTTTTTTTTTTTTCTTCTCCTTCTTATTTCTCAATATTTCATTAATGCAAACTCTTCCTAACTCTAAAGGTATTCTGGCCGTGACTTAGTTTTCTCTAAGGAAAGTCTATTATGATAAAATTTCTCTGAAGTGAACAGTATAAACTCAGGACACTCCTGAGATTACAGCTGATGAGGTAAATCTCTGCCAAAGACAGTTTCATATCTCTTTATTTGTGTGCTTTTTCACTTTTAATTCAGTAGCTCCCTAAAATAATTGTGGTAATTAAACAGAGAATTTCTAGGCCTCTAGATCATATGAAGATAAATGATAAAAGTGACCCCTGAATTGGGAAATATATTGTTTATCAATACGGCTATGTAACAAAGCTGCCTTATGCAGAGACTAATGTGCCTCTGGCCAAAGACTCCCAACTCTCCCTACCTATCCCACTTTTAAATCTGAAATACCAATAGCAAAAAAGCACTAGAGGGCACAGAAGTTATGATAGCAGGTTCTGAGGTTCAAATCTTGTCTCCGTCAAGCTGACTTGGGACAGCTTACTTAACATCTCTGTGTTACTTTCTTCATCCATAAAACATGAATAGTAGTAGTACCTTTTTCTCAGTCCTGTTTCTAGGATATGAAAATAGATATAAAAATAGATAATTGTGTACAATAAAACCTGCAAAAGCCAGAAGCTGTGTAAGGTGGAAACCTATCAGAGAAGGAGAACTCAAATATTTTTAGAAAAATGGTAAGACTGCACCCTATCAAAGGCAGAAAACTTGCAAGACCAGGAAAAATAAGGCAGTCCCGTTGAGTTCTGGCTCTCAGAGTTTTCACTGTGTATATGTAAGTGTATGTGTGCATACACACTTACACACACACACACATATGTAGTGATTATTGTTAGGTGCTGTTGAGTCACCTCTGACTCATAACAACATTATGTATAACTCAGTCCTGCACCATCCTCACAATTGTTGCTGTGTTTGAACCCACTGTAGCAGCCACTCTGTCAATTAATCTCATTGAAGGTCTCCCTACCCTCTGCTTTGCCAAGCATGATGTCCTTCTCCAGGAATTGGTACCTCCTGATGATGTGTCCAAAGTAAGCAAAACATCATCACTTCTAATGAGCATTTTGGCTGTACTTCCTCCAGGACGGCTTTGTCCATTCTTCTGGTGGTCCATGGTATAGTCAATATTCTTCACCAACACCAAAATTTGAACGTGTCAATTCTTCTTCGGTCTTCTCTTTTTATTGTCCAGCTTTCACATACATATGTGGTGACAGAAAAGACCATGGCTTGGGACAGGCACAATTTAGTCATCAAAGTGACGTATATGGTAGTGCTCAATAAATGTTGGACGTTGTTATTCTTGCTAACACTACTGAGTGCTCGTTATGCACCCAGACAGTACTAAGCATTTTACATACATAAACTCGTTTATTCCTCACAACCAGCTTAAGATGTAAGTAATACTGTTACACTCTTTTAAAGATGAAGGTCCTGGGAATCAAAGTGGCTAGATGACTTGCTGTAGGTCACACAGTTAATAAGCAGCAGAAGTAGTATCGAGCCCCGGCCTGAGTTCCTCACTTGACCCTACTGATTGTCTCCCCTCTTGGATGCCAGAGGAAGGGCTTACAGTCCAGGTTGCCAGCTATAAGCAACAGCCATTCTTTCTATGTTTTTGGGTCAATAGGCTGTACGCATGCACATGCATATTTACACTAATTAATTGTGTCTCCTCTCACTTATTTAGTCATTCATTCAAAAATATTCATTGGTATCCCACTCTGTGCCAGGCTCTGTGCAAGTCCTGTGGGATTCAGAGATGATTGAGACAAACCCTTGCCCTTGGGAGCAGTCCCTTTTGAGACCCAGGAACAGAAACATTAAAAAAACACAAAAACTTACATGTGGCTACCTACTATCCAGGACTGTGCCCTCAACTAAAAAAAGACTTTGTATGTGAGCTGAACCAATGCCCAGCCCTGGCCCCAAAGCCCTCGAGGTAAAGTGTTTCTTACTCAGTGGATCTTCCTCAAACTGACAATCATTCCACACAGGATGGATTCTCACCAATTAGCTATTCTAACTCTAGGACTTCAATTCCCTTCATTTAGCTAAGCTACCCTCAAATATAAGTCTTGTCATGCATAACCTTTTCCCCATAGAAATCCAAAATTTCCCACAATTTTTTCCATTTTTTATTATATGTAACTCTTTGAGATATTACAATGCTAGCCAAAAAATACAGTTTCACTTGTAACTGGATTTTTGCTAAGGTGTAAGTGGCAAACCCTAGTTTTCTTTATCATGTAATTGACCACAGGCTTAAGGATCCTAGGCACTTACATACCTTGCAGACTATAAAGATGTCCCTGTTGTCATTGTTAGTTGCCACCAAGTCAGCTCCAATTTATGGCAACCTTAGGTATAACAGAATGAAATGTCTGGTCCTGTGCCATCTTCATGTTTGAGTCCGTTGTGGTGACTATTGTATCTCACTGAGGCATTCTCTCATTTTTGCTGACCTTCTACCAAACATGTAGTCCTTTTCTAGCGATTGGTCTTTCCTGATGACATGTCCAAAGTAAGTGAGACAAAGTCTCGCCATCCTTACTTCTAAGGAGCATTCTGACTGTACTTCTTCCAAAACAGATTTGTTTGTTCTTCTGGCAGTCCATGGTATAGTCAATATTCTTCACAAACACCATAATTCAAATTCATGAATTCTTCTTTGGTCTTCCTTATTCATTGTCCAGATTTTGCATGCATATGAGGTAATTGAAAAGATCATGGTTTCGGTAAGGTATACATTAGTCATAAAGTGACATCTTTCCTGTTTAAATCTTTAAAGATGTCTTTTGTTGCAGATTTTCCCAATGCAATATTTTGTTTGATTTCTTGACTGCAGTTTTCATGGACATTAAATGTTGATCCAAGTAAAATGAAATTGTTGACATCTTCCATTTTTTTCTCCTTTTATATAATGTTGCTTATCAGTCCAGTTTCATTAAAAATGTCCCTCAGAGATTAAAATATTAAAAATAAAAATAGTGGCATAGCTCCTTTTATTTATTCGTTCTGCAGATACTTTTTGAACCCCCACAATGAGCCAGGCCTTTGGCAAAACGTGAGGAATACAATGGGAAAATACAATGATCCTTTCCCATAAGACTTAAAATCTGGTGAAGTGTTGAAACAGACAGATAGATAAATTAGAAGTGCTATTAATGTCAGTCAGTATGGAGTAAGTCATAGTCACAAGAAATAATAGGGGAGAAGTAGAGACTGTTCAAGGTATGGGAATAGCATGTGCAAAGGCCCAGAGGTGTGCACGCGCAAAGGGCATTGGCAGGAGTATAAGGAACACAAAGCTGCATGGCTAAAACATAAAATAAAAGCTGGGGAGCATCAAGAGATGAAACTGAACAGCTAAGTGGGAGGTTTAGCAATTCCAGACCTCAGTTTTCTTATTTTTAAAACAGAAAAGTTCTGAGTGTAAAAACAAAATCTCTTCCAGGGACACTTAACTTCCGCTTATAATCACAAACAAGCACCCCGGGGACTTCCCACAGCTTTGCCTATAGACAACCATTTTTCTGACCATAAATCTGAAGGAATAATACCATTGGATTCATTGTTTTCTTTGTAAGACTTTCTTTGCAAATAGATATCTTTTTTCTAACAAGGTGCATAACTTCCGTTTCAACAAATGGGTTTCAGATTCTTAAGGAGAAAGACTCCTTCCCTGAAAAAAGACCAAAATGCTCAAGGGAAGGAATTAGCCTTTCCTCAGCCTATGAGTAGTTCTGTGATACATGGCCAGCAAGGGCAGAGAGCAGACAAGTGGAGGTACCATCAGTAAGATTTTAGATCAGGTACATGTAATCCAATGCTATCTGCCTAGCTGATAATCAATAAAGATGAATACAGAAAAAGGCGATTCTATACTGGCCTTCAGCATTAACTCACTGGACTATATTCAAGGGATTCAGTAACTTCTTTGTCTCTTAACTCTTCAGTGATAGAAGACAATAATACTTATTATATTTTAAAAATATGTTACTTAGTAATTAGAATGCTTTTTACCTTTTAAGGCATTTTGTGGATTAGGAAGTACTTTCATATGCACTATCCTACTCAGTCCTTATGAGAAAGTGGTGAACTAAGATTTCTTACCCCTTTTCTATAATGGGAAAGCTTTGCCATCTGAGGCTCACTGTGAGCTCTAATTGCTCAAAGGTCCATTTTGAACCCAGGAATCCTTGGATCTGTCCCACTGCCAAAGAAATGTCTGAGGACTATTTGGTGTGGTGGTTTTTGTCAAAAAGGTTAATATAAAAGTGACAAGTTAACAATTCTGGCTCTTCTTTTCCATTTGTCCCTCATATGTTAAATATATTATTTAACCAATTATCTCAACTGTCTTGCATCAGCAGAAAGTGAACTTTTGTACAGAATCTGTTTTAATATCTTATTAATCCAGACTTAGCTCCAAAGAATAATTTCATAAATTATTTCGTCTACTGAGTCCTCATTTTCCCTTCCATAAGATAGAAATTAATTAATCGTAGTTAACATTTATTTATTATTTACAAGGTACTATGCTGAGTACTTTCACATGGATTATTTTGTTTGGTCCTTAAAACAGCCTTATAACACAAGTACTGACTCCTCATTATCCCTGTTTTCTAGATGAAGAATATGAACCTTAAGAAAGTGAAGAGAGGAGGCGGGGCTAAGATGACAGAGTAGTCAGAGGGCTTCCTATAACCCTCTTACAACAAAGACCTGGAAAAATAAGTGATTTGATTGTATATGAATATCTAGGAGCCCTGAACAAGGCAAAGTTGAGGAATCAGACTGAGTGGCAGGGGGAGAGGGAGACGGTTCTGAAGAAGTAAGAAGTGCCAGACTGGACTCGGCTAGAGCAACAGCTTTTCAGCCCCAACCGGCTCCGAGGTACGCAGTGAAGCAGGCAAACAGCTGCATGCGCACACTCTGGAGGCAGTTTCCACATCGAGAGAGATCCGAGAGCAGAAATTCTGCTTGGATGCTCCAAACCTGTGAAAAGCAGCTCCCAAGTGGCTAAAGATAAGTACATGTGTGTGGCCTTTCGTGGGGATTAACAAAAAGAAAAAAAAGCCCATTTGGGAAAAACCTCTCTCCCTTTTACCTCCTCCCTCCCCTCTTTGCACCAGTCCAGCCTTCTGAAGTCTCTGAGTCCCCTGGGCCGGAAGTAGATCCCAAAAGGCGCCCTGACCCAGGCTCCTGGCCTTGGAGAGGGAACAAATAAGCTACTGGCTCACCTAAGCCAGGAATTCAGTGTAGGCACAGCTCCTTTGCTAGGCACAGGTGTAAGGGATCCATAGACTTTGAGTGCCTTCCACCCCTGTATAGACTTGTGTGGACCCATCTCAACAGCATAAGCCTTCTACCACAGTACAATAGGGTAAACACCTGAAGTCTAACTTCAACTGTTTCAGTTGTGAAGTGGCAGATTTGTGACCCTTGACACAGCCCTGCCTTTTGAGCAAGCACCTCTATCGATCTGCACCAGGGGCTTGAGGACTGGTGGCTCCACCTATGCCACATAGTCACCTGCTACAGGGGCCCAAGAACAAGTGGTGTCCCCGAGTCTTTACAGCCAACAGAGTCGGGTGCTCATAGTCTGGCTGCAAAACTCACCTACCTACTCGCTCTATTGAATAGGGACATGCTTTCCTTTCAGACACTCAGGGGCAGCTGTCAGCCCCCTGCCTGGCTCAGCGCATGACCCCCTACTGCAGCCAGATACCTGTGCCTACACCAAACACCCATGCCTCTCTCAGACTGTAGGTGAGAGCCTGCACCACACACTTGGTAACCAACTGCCTGGACACCTGAACTGAGTCCATACAGGAAAATTTAACAGACTCCTGTGTGCACATACTTAGTTACAGAAATAACTACCTGGTGACAGAACGTTAGAGCTTCAAAGTCATCAGTAATCAAATTAGCACACACAAACAGCTTATTTGGGTATATCAAAACAAAACAAAACAAGAAGCTAGGACACACTAAACAAATAGAAAATAAAATTATAAGAACTTTTTGATGGCTCGGAGTCAACAGTCAATATCAAATCACCTAAAAAGGCAGTACATGATGGCTTCAGCAAGCTCCCAAAATAAAGAGTCAATAAATTCTCTGGAGGAAGAGAATTTCTTGGAATTACCAGAGGCAGAATACAGAAGATTAATATACAGAAATCTTCTGAAATTAGAAAGGAAATTCTATAAAATGTAGAAACTGCCAAAGAACATACAAAGTAATAGCAGAACTTAAAAACATTATTCAATAACATAATGCCAAATTTAATAGGCTACAAGAATCCATAGAGAGACAGCAATCAGAAATCCAGAAGATTAACAATAAAATTTCAGAATTAGACAACTCAATAGAAAGTCATAGGAGCAGAACTGAGGCAGTAGAAGTTAGAATTAGTGACATTGAAGATAAAGCACTTGATGCTACGTTATTTGAGGAAAAATCAGAAGAAAGCATTAAAAAGAATGAAGAAACTCTAAGAGTCATGTGAGACTCTATCAAGAGAAATAACCTACGAGTGATTGGAGTATCAGAATGGGGGGGATAACAGAAAATACAGAGAGAATTGTAGAAGATTTGTTGACAGAAAACTTCCCTGATATCATGAAAGATGAGAAGATATCTATCCAAGATGCTCATCGAACCCCATATAAGGTAGATCCCAAAAGAAAGTCACCAAGACATATTAATCAAACTTACCAAAACCAAAGATAAAGAGAGAATTTTAAGAGCTGCTAGGGATAAAAGAAAAGTCATCTACAAGGAGAGTCAATTAGAATAAGCTCGGACTACTCAGCAGAAACCATGCCGGCTAGAAGGCAATGGGATGACATACATAAAGCCTTGAAGGAAAACAACTGCCAGCCAAGAATTAGATACCCAGCAAAACTGTCTCTCAAATATGATGGTGAAATTAGGGCATTTCCAGATAAACAAAAGTTTAGGGAATTTGCAAAAACCAAACCAAAATTACAAGAAATGCTAAAGGAAGTCCTCCAGTTAGATAATCGATAACAACCCAAGACTAGAACACAGGACAGAGCAACCAGATATTGACTCAGATAGGGAAGTTAAAAATACATCAAAGCTAAAACATTGAAAATAGGGAAACAGAGATATCAGTATGTAAAAAAGGACAGCATTAAAACAAAAAAGAGGGACTTAAAAAATGCTAACATAGATTTTTCATATAGAAGGGAAGTCAAGTTGATATAAAGAAATAAAAGACTGGTATAAACTTAGAAAAATAGGGGGAAATATTAAGGTAACCACAAAGGAATCTAACAATCCTACAAATCAAAATAAAAAACTAGAAAAATATAAAGACCCAGGGACTCAGGCAGACATGGCTGTGGCAGCATGCTTGTCCGTTTTCCCATTCTTACCTATTCTGTAATATTCTTTGGACTTGGGCAAACATGACTCTAGCAGCATGCTTGTCTGTTTTCCCACTTTTGTCTGTTCTGTGATATTTCCTTGGACTCAGGCAGACATGGCTCTAGCGGCATGGTTGTCCGCTTCCCACTTCTGCCCTTTTTGAATATATGCCAAATAAAACTTTCTTTTTGCTTTACTAAACTTTATGATGTTTTTTCCCCTACTACAGTTAATGGTGTAGTTGTGAAGGATCTGAAACTATGAATCCAGTCAACTTCGAGGAGACCTGGACTGTGAAGCAGAAGCCGGCAAAGAAAGGTCCTATCTTCTGGACCCACGTGTTCCCACTCCACGTCCCTTTGACATTGACTGGGTGAGTGCTCTTGGAAAAGGAGCTTTTGCTTATTCTTTGTTTTTCTCTTTCTGATGTTTTCTTAAGCTCTTTTTGGCGTATTTGTTTGAAAAACTGGTTGATTGATTAAGGAGAATCTTTCTTAGATTTTTGCTTGATCGTGTGGTTAAGAGTGACATTTAGTAACTCTTTAAGTGAACTGCAGTTTAGGCCTAGATTCAGGCATTTGAAGAGGTAATTCTATTTTCAAAGAGCTTTGAGCCACTATAAGCTGCAAAAAATTCGGGCACAGGTCAACCAGTAAAAGCCATTAGGGCGGTCGCCAGTGCTCACCACCAGCGTTAAAGTCTCCCGTGACAGGATAAGGTGGTCTTGAGACAGGCTAGAGCACTGGGCTGCCTACCACCAGCAAGAAAAATCTTGTGCAATGAAGGTACACATTGGTCTAAGCAAAACACTGTCCAAACCCCATGGCTTTCCTCATTAGGTTTCTTTTCTGTGGCTCAGAGAACACCTGGAAAATAGTGCTCTGGCAGGGAAAGGTGACAGCTGTTGACCTGTTTTGCCAAATTCTCAGGGGGAGGTGGCAGCTCCTGACCTGTGTTTTGATATTTAATGGAGAAGTGGTAGTTCTGTACCTGTTTTTTCCATTGAGTTGAGTTGATCTTACCACAAATTGCTATATACACTTTAAGAAACTAGGATCCCCATATCCTTGTTTTGTGTGGTATTGTCTGGTGAGTTTACGTGGTCTTTCTGTCTCCTTTTATTCTAAGAGCTTGCTTTTGGTCTAGAGCATTGTGTCGAAGTTTGTCTTGCATTAGATAGGAGGCTATGGCTAAGATTTGCTGTTTTTTGTAAAGCTAGTCATAGAACCTCAGTTCTTTCTTTGTCCTGAAAAAACTGCATCTTGAGTCTGTCTTATGAATTAGATTTTTAAAAGCTGCTTGGAGAAAGTTTGATATAATTTGGTCTATTTGAAAAGTACACTAAGAACTTTATGTTTAATACTATGTCAGTCTTAAAAGTGAAACCTTTCTAAGTAACTTAAGCTAGATAGTATATGAAATGTATTTTATTTACGAAAAAAGGATAGTTTTGTCTTAAGTAAAGTAGCAGTTCCAGAACAGTAAAAAAAAGAAATTAGCTATCTTTTGTCCTTCAAAATTCCTCCATCAATTTAAGCATATGTAAATGTCTTCCAAGAGTCAAGAGAGTGAGGGCGGGGCAGGATCAGGCCTTCCCAGCTCCCAGTCTCCAAGGACCTGTAGCTCCAGGGAAGCTTTTGAAAGACCCCTTCCAACTAGGTGGAGACTCTTTTAAGACAAAAGATAAGAAAAATTGCTGCTTTGCTGTAGTTATCAGAAACTGAGTAGATCCTAATCATAGAACTGTAAACAAGTTCTCTCTATTATAGGGGAACTTTAAGAAGTCAAAAGAAAAAAAAATAGAAATCACAATGAGACACACCTGAAGTGGCCTAGAAAAATGTTTCCACTCCTAGCCAGACACTTAAGGTTATATCCATATCAATGAATTGATCAATTGAGCAGAGACTTTGTGATTTCCAAAGCCAATTGGTAAAATTTTCAAGGGCTAAAATTAGATTGGGAAAAATATGAGAAATAGTAAAAGTTGAATGAAATCTTAGAATGTTTAAATAGACTTTTCTTTCAACAACAGTTATGTTTTATGGAATACAGGCTTAAAGTAATTCCCAAGGCATTTTAGGTAACTTATTGTTGTTATTGAGTTAATAGATATTTGTCATAATTTAAGTTTATATACTTTTGCTTTTTATGCCACAAGAGAAAGGATAGACAGACATATATATTTAAGTCCAATAATGAGTATGTTCATTTTTGCCATTTAAAGGGATGTACTATAAGAGACATACAACAAAGGCAACGTTTAAGAGGTTTATTGAAAAACAAGTTTTTTTGATATGGTCAAGTTTTGTCTGACTAAAGTTTAATGGCTAATTTATGAAATTTTTAGGAGTTTTAATGTTAAGTAGCATATAAAACAAAGAAGTGGGTTTCTCGCTTGTTAAAATAATAAAATTTTGTTTGATTTCTGAGATAAAGGGTTAATTTGTTTGTGTAATCTGCCTGGAAGACAAAGGTTTGTCCTCTCATTAGAATAAGATTCCTAAGTCTGAACACTAAGCCTCATGGCTTTTAGAAAAGAAAGCTAAGGTTTTTACTTTAAGATCTTTGGTTAAATAAGTTAAGTGTTGTTTCACAGTGACCTATATTATTATCTCTTTATTGCTAACTTGGTCGCAACTTTATCTTCTTGAATCTAGCATCATCAAAGCCAATGGTTTGGTTGGGGAATTCACATCATTTACTTATGAAGTTTTTTTAATTACTATTCAGGTATTTAGAGATTTGATAATCTTGGTATATTCTTAGTATATCCTGACTATATGGTATTTTGTCTCAAAATTATTATGCATTATATCTGAAGCTCTTTGAATATGGTTAATGGTTATATTTAGAATTTTTTTTTATCTAGAATTTTTTTAACTGATTTTATTTGGCCTTTACGTTCAGCTTGAAATTAATTTCTATCAGGTCTTTCACTATTAAGAATATTATATTTGTTAATTAAT
The DNA here is from genome assembly GCF_000243295.1 of Trichechus manatus latirostris. Taxonomy (NCBI): domain Eukaryota; kingdom Metazoa; phylum Chordata; class Mammalia; order Sirenia; family Trichechidae; genus Trichechus; species Trichechus manatus. The sequence continues at coordinate 2,318,058 of NW_004444053.1, forward strand.
CATGGTCATATTAAGTTTTGTCTCTGCAGATAGGTTTTTACTTTCCTGATTTGCTGAAAAAGTTTGATCAATATATCTCAACAAAAAGATGGGCTATACTGGATATGCTAAAAAGGACTGTGACTAGACTGAATAAACTTTCCAAAACTCCTATGCAGAAGCTGATGATTTCATAGACTGCGGCTGATCCAGAACCACATGGAACAGAAATAAACTACATAAGACTGAGTAAATGGAAGGAAACTATGGTTTTTTTAATATTGCTAATGTTTTAAGGTCCTAATTTCTGGATATAAGAAACTATTTTCCTTTCTCCTAAATTATCTAAAAGATGCGTTTAGCTATTGTAACTCTTGAATTAGAAGTTCCTGTTGGTAAACTTAGCAAAGTTGTAAATATCATAACCAGAGAAGTATCTGAAACTTGAGCTATGATTTTACAAAATAGAACAGCATTAGATTTTCTGTTAGTTCTCTTAAGAAACAGTTTTGTGCCTTAATAGATAAATGTTACTACATTTATATTAATATTCAATCTGAGGTTTTGCAGAATATAGTTGCTGTTGAGGTATATGAAAAACAGTCACTACTGTTGCTTATATATAGACAAACACCTCCTGAGATTTGTTTCCTTTGTTCAAAGACCTTAGGGTCATGGTTTCATTGGTTATTTCAGGCAAGTAGCCTAATATTATTGTTAGTGTTCTCGTTTTATTTCCTAGTTTGCTGTATAGGATCTTAAAAACCAGATGATGTCCAATTACCATTTATTGAGCATTTTTGATAAAAGATTCTATAACAAGATGATGGCCCAAAGGGAAGAATGATGAGAGAGTTGTATGTTATTCTCCTGGAATCCAGATTTCTGGCTTTCATGGAGGTTGAAGCAACCCACACAGGACATCGCCTTTGGGTGTCCTTTTGAACCTCGAGCTTTGAGAAAAAAAACTGGTTCCTGAAGCCACTTTGAGTCAAACAATGGTCCAGATAAACCAGTAAGGCCATTTTGCTCTGAGCATTGTGCTTTTTTTTTTAAAGAATTCAGTCAGTTTTAGGAAAGTAACTTCAAAGATCAGCCTGAGAGTTATGTTTAAGGTAAATCAGTAATTAGTTTATTCAGTCTTTAAGACAATGCCGTATGAAATACTTGTCTAATGTTTGTAATCAAACTGTCACCCTCTCAGGTTACAGAAAATTAGGTATCTTAAAGAAACCAGATTCTCAGAGGAGATTGACTTCATGGCTCAGACTCCGTTTTGTCTTAGATTCCATTTCTGCTTCTGAAAAACTGACCCATGATTATTAATAGGTAAACCAAGGAGGGGCAGCTTGCCCTTTGGAAGAACACTTAGTATGCTTTAAACAGACTAACTGAAGACCTCCTACAGGAGAGGTCCATCCTGTATTATCTTGCTAATCATTACTACTCTAATGGAAACTTTATTATCACATATAAATTTTTCTATACCTTCTGTTTTCTCTAGACAAACTTTGAGTGCTCTTTATAGATATATATTTCTGTGTGATAGATCCAATTATACCAATTTAGATGATCCTTTCCAACTGATAGTGAATTTATGTGGGCAATCTCTAGTTTAGATTGCTGACGAATGTGTGGACAATGCACTCTGAGAACTTGAGGATTATCTTTAAGTATATCATGGTAACAATGCTAGTAATATTGGAAAGGTAATGTTAAATTGTTACACATTGTAAAATTAAAGTCAGAAGAAAACCCATTGGTCCAACACTCAGGATATGGTTGGTAGCTTAATTCCTACTTATGGTATATCTGAATTGGAGAAATATTTTAAAAAATTTGTCAGTCACTATGGGACAAATAACAGATGAGATGGAAGCACGACAGTGATCTCTGATCTCATAAGCCAAGGTGACATGAGCTAACAAAATAACCTTAGATTTTTTTAATTAGTCCAAGAAAGTGTAGTCTGTGCTGTAGACAAGATATTCATAGAAATGGACAACAAGCTACTTGGTTACACACTGTAACACCCTTACAAACACCAGATCTATTTGGTTGGTTGCCATCAGGAATAAGTACATGGGCTAGATCACTACTGCAAGCGATAGTAATATTCTTGGTCTGCACCCTGATAGTATTAGGTATAATAAGATTTATCCTCTATTGTCTTACACATCTAAAAGCAAAAGAAGGACTCAGCCTAAAATGTTGATGTACATTGAGTCTGCTCACTCCGGCAATGTAATTGATGAGAACATTGCTCTTACTTAAGATCCTGGTGAAGAACAACATGGTATCTGGTGGAAAACTAGCACCGCAAGTTTAAAGAGCCTGCAATGGCCACCATCTAGGAGCTCGACTAAGTCCAGGTATTGATCATCGATGTGTTATTGCTAATCTCCAATCAAAAGGAGGGAATGATTTAGAAATAATATTTGGAATGATTATTCCCTAACCTTGAGCATGGAGAATTGTGACCCAGCTGGGTTTGGGCCCTCACAGACTCACAGAGACGCATCAACTGGGCCCTGAGATAGACAATAGATGGGACAATCTCAGAAATTATCTTAAGGAAGTTTTCACAAAAGCCCATTAAACAGAACACAAAAGACTTTCCACTCTTATCTTTTTCTATTAGCATTTAGTGAATAGAAATTTGTTGGACCCATGAAGACCATCTTGACTCTCATTACTGAAATCTGTACCAATGATTGTTAAGAAAGACAATTTAAAATGTAGGATCACAGTTTCTAGCCAACCTGAAAAGGCCAAGCTTTCAATGGTTTTGCCCATTTGTAATGTTAATATATACTGATGGCTCTGTAACTGTTCTTTGGACTCAGGCAGACATGGCTGTGGCAGCGTGGTTGTCGTTTTCCCATTCTTACCTATTCTGTAATATTCTTTGGACTTGGGCAGACATGGCTCTAGCAGCATGCTTGTCCGTTTTCCCACTTTTGTCTGTTCTGTGATATTTCCTTGGACTCGGGCAGATATGGCTCTAGCGGCATGGTTGTCCGCTTCCCACTTCTGCCCTTTTTGAATATATGCTGAATAAAACTTCATTTTTGCTTTACTAAAGAAAAATATGAAGACTCAGAAAACACAAAATCAACAACAATGAAAAAGATAAAGAAAAATAACTCAGCACAGAGAATTAAGGGGAACAAAAAAACTGTGAAAAACACACAAAAAGAGACATCAGGATGACAGCACTAAACTCATACCTATCAATAATTACACTGAATGTAAATGGACTTAATGCACCAATAAAGAGACAGAGAGTGGCAGATTGGATAAAAAAGCATGATCCATCTATATGCTGCCTACAAGAGATGCATCTTAGACTTAGAGAAAAAAACAAGCTAAAACTCAAAGGATGGAAAAAAGTATATCAAGCAAACAACACTCAAAAGAGAGCAGGAGTGGCAATATTAATCTCTGACAAAATAGACTTTAAAGTCAAGTCCACCACAAAGGATAAGGAAGGACACTATATAATGATTAAAGGACATAAGTATAATAAATATTTATGCTCCCAAAGACAGGGCTCCAAAATACATAAAAGAAACTCTAACAGCACTGAAAAGAGAGATAGACAGCTCCACAATAGTAGTAGGAGACTTCGATACACCACTTTCGGTGAAGGACAGAACATCCAGAAAGAAGTTCAAAAAAGACATGGAAAAGCTAAATGCTACAATCAACCAACTTGATCTCATAAACATATGCCAAACATTGCACCCAATAGCAGCCAAGCATACTTTCTTTTCCAACACACATGGAACATTCTCCAGAATAGACCACATATTAGGCCATAAAGCAAGCCTTAACAAAATCTAAAACACCGAAATATTACAAAGCATCTTTTCTGACCATAAAGCCATAAGAGTGGAAATCAACAACACAAAAAGCAAGGAAAAAAATCAAACATGGAAAGTGAACAACACTGTCATGGACTGAATTATGTTCCCCCAAAAATGTATGTATCGATTTGGCTGGGCCATGATTCCTGGTACTGTGTGATTTTCCTATATGTTGTAAATCCTGCCTCTATGATGTTAATGAGGGAGGATGGGTGGCAGTTGTGTTGGTAAGGCAGTACTCAATTTACAGGACTGGATTGTGTCCTGAGGCAGTCTCTTGAGATAGAAATGACAGAAGTGAGCAGTGAGACAGGGTGATCTCATACCATCAAGAAAGCAGTGCTAGGAGCAGAGCACATCCTTTGGACTGGGGTCCCTGTGCAAAGAAGCTCCTAGTCTGGGGAAAACTGAAGAGAAGAAGACTGACAGAGAGAAAAAGCCTTCCCCTGGAGTTGATGCCCTGATTTGGGACTTTTAGCCTACTTTGACTGTGAGAAAATAAATTTCTGTTCACTAAAACCATCCACTTGTGGTATTTCTATTATAGCAGCACTAGATGACTAGGACAAACACCTTGCTCAAAAACTACTGGGTTATAGAAGAAATTAAGGATGGAATAAAGAAATTAATAGAATCAAATGAGAATGAAAACACATCTTACCAGAATTTTGGGATACAGCAAAAGCAGTGCTCACAGGTCAGTTTATAGAAATAAATGCACACATCCAAAAAGAAGAAAGGGCCATAATCAAAATATTAACCCTACAACTCAAACAAGTAGAAAAAGACCAGCAAAAGAAGCCCTCAGGTGCCAGAAGGAAGGAAATAATAAGAATTAAAACAGAATTAAATGAAAGAGAATAGAAAAACAATTGAAAGAGTTAACAAGTCCAAAAGCTGGTTCTTTGAAAAGATCAACAAAATTGATAAACCAATGGCCAAACTGACAAAAGAAAAACAGGAGAAGAAGCAGATAATCCATATAAGAAATTAGATGGGTGATATCACAACAGACCCAACTGAAATTAAAAGAATCATAACAGGTTACTATGAAAAACTATACTCTGACAAATTTGAAAACCTAAAGGAAATGGACAAATTTCTAGAAACTCATTACTTACCTAAATTAACACAAACAGAGGCAGAACAACTAAATAAACCCATAACCAAAGAAGAGATTGAAAATGTAATTAAAAAACTGCCAACGAAAAAAAAGCCCTGGCCTGGATGACTTCACTGGAGAATTCCACCAAACTTTCAAAGACAAGATAGCACCACTTCTACTAAAGGTATTTCAGAGCATAGAAAAGGATGGAATACTCCCAAACTCATTCTATGAAGCCAGAATAACCCTGATACCAAAACCAGGTAAACACACCACAAAAAAAGAAAATTACAGACCAATATCCCTCCTGAACATTAACGCAAAAATCCTCAACAAAATTTTAGCCAATAGAATTCAGCAACATATCAAAAAAAAATTCACCATGACAAAGTGGGATTTATACCAGGTATGCAGGGATGGTTCAACATTAGAAAAACAATCAATGTAATCCATCACATAAAGAAACAGAAGACAAGAACCATGTGATCTTATCAATCAATGCAGAAAAGGCATTTGACAAAGTCTGACACCATTCATGATAAAAAACTCTAAACAAAATAGGAATAGAAGGGAAATTCCTCAGTATAATTAAAGGCATTTATACAAAGCCAACAGCCAACATCATCCTAAATGGAGGGACTTTGAAAACATTCCCCTTGAGAATGGGAACCAGAAAAGGATGTCCTCTATCACCGCTCTTATTCAGTATTGTGTTGGAGATCCTAGCCAGAGCAGTTAGGCTAGAAAAAGAAATAAAGCTCATCCAAATGGGTAGGGAAGAAGTCAAAGTATCTCTACTTGCAAATGATATGATCTTATACATAGAAAACCCCAAAGAATACACAAGAAAATTACTGGAACTAATAGAAGATTTCAGCAAAGTTTCAGGATACAAAATAAACATACAAAAATCAGTTGTGGATTCCTTTACACCAACAAAGAGAACCTCGAAGAGGAAATTACCAAATCATTACCATTTACAACAGCCCCCAAGAAGATAAAATACTTAGGAATAAGTCTAACCAGAGACGTAAAAGATCTATACAGAGAAAAGTACAAGACACTACTGCAAGAAACTAAAAGAGACCTGCATAAGTGGAAAAACATATCTTGCTCATGGAAAGGTAGACTTAACACAGTGAAAATGTCAATTCTACCCAAAGCAATCTACAGATACGATGCAATCTCAATCCAAATTCCACCGGCATTTTTTAATGAGATGGAGAAACAAATCACCAACTTCATATGGAAAGGGAAGAGGCCCCGAATAAATAAAGCTTTACTGAAGAAGAAGAAGAACAAAGTGAGAGGCCTTACACTACCTGATTTTTGAACCTATTATACCACCACATAGTCAAAACAACCTGGTATTGGTACAACAACGGATACATAGACCAATGGAACAGAGATGAGAATCCAGATGTCTTAGGCTGGGTTCTCTAAAGAAGCAAAACCAGTAAAGTGTATAAATATATACATTGAAAGAGAGATTATATCAAGGAAACCGCTCATATGATTGTAGAGGCTGGAACGTCCCAAGTCCTTGGATCAGGGTAGAGGCCTCTCCCAAGTCACACAGCCACAGAAGCTGGCAAGCCCAAGATTGGCAGGTCGGAGAGCAGGGCTCCCGCTCACAAGCTGTGCAGATGGATGAATCCCAGGTTCGGCAGATAAGCTGACATCTCAAGTCCCAAGAATGGGTGATGAGATAACAGGAAGCAGCCGCAGGATCCAGAGAGAGCAAAAAGCCAGAACGTCTGCTTATATACAGATGCAGGCCACACCCTCAAGGAGACTCCCTTTCATCTGATTGGCTACTCACAGGATATTCAATCATGGAAGTGATTACATTAAAACACTGAGAATCATGGTCCAGCCAAGTTGACACACACTCTTAACCATCACACCAGATATAAGCTCATCCACCTAAGAGTAGCTAATATTTGACAAAGGCCCAAAGTCCATTAATTGGGGAAAAGAAAGTCTCTTTAACAAATGGTGCCGGCATAACTGGATATCCATCTGCAAAAAACTGAAACAAGACGCATACCTCACACCATGCACAAAAACTAACTCAAAATAGATCAAAGACTTAAATATAAAATCAAAAATAATAAAGATTGTGGAAGAAAAACTAGGGACAATGCTAGGAGCCCTAATACAAGGCACAAACATAATACAAACCATAAGTAACAATGTACAAGCACCAGAAAAGAGACTAGCTAAATCGGAGCTCCTAAAAGTCAAACACTTATGCTCATCAAAAGACTTCAACAAAAGAATCAAAAGACAACCTACAGACTGGGAAAATTTTTTTGGCTATGACAAATCCATAAGATACTGCAAAACCTCAACAACAAAAAGACAAGTAACCCAATTAAAAAATGGGCAAATGATATGAACAGGCACTTCACCAAAGAAGATATTCAGGCAACTAACAGACACATGAAGAAACACTCACGATCATTAGCCATTAGAGAAATGCAGATCAAAATTACAATGAGATATCATCTCCTCCCAACAAGGCTAGCCTTAATCCAAAAGACACAAAATAATAAATGCTGGAGAGGTTGTGGAGAGACTAGAACACTTATACACTGTTGGTGGGAATGTAAATTGGTACAACCACTTTGGAAATCGATTTGACGCTTCCTTAAAAAGCTAGAAATAGAAGTACCACACAATCTAGCTATCCCACTCCTTGGTTTATATCCTAGAGAAATAAGAGCCGTCACACAAATAGATATATGCACACCCATGTTCATTGCAGCACTGTTCACAATAGCAAAAAGATGGAAACAACCTAGGTGCCCATCAATGGATGAATGGATAAACAATTTATAGTATATCCACACAATGGAATACCACGCAACAATAAAGAACAATGCTGAAGCCATGAAACATCGTATAACTGTTGGAAGATGGAACTTATTATGCTGAGTGAATTTATTCAGTCACAGAAGGACAAATACTGTATAAGACCACTATTATAAGAACTCAAGAAAAGGTTTAAACACAGAAGAAAACATTCTTTGATGGTTATGCGGGTGGGGAGGGAAGGTGAGGGTTATTCACTAACTAGATAATAGGTAAGAATCATGTTAGGTGAAGGGAAGGACAGCACACACTACATGGGAAGTCAGCACAACTGGACTAAACGAAAGCTAAGAAGTTTCCTGAATACAATCAAATACTTTGAGAGACAGAGTAGCAGGGGTAGGGGTCTGGGGACCGTGCTTTCAGGGGACATCTAGGTCAACTGGCATAACAAAGCTTATTAAGAAAATGTTCTGCGTCTTACTCTGGGTAGTTGCGTCTGGGTCTTAAAAGCTTGCAAGCAGCCATCTAAAATGCATCAATTGGTCCCAACCACCTAGAGTAAAGCAGAATGAAGAACACCAAAGACACAAGGAAAGTATTAGCCCAAGAGAGAGAAAGGGCCACATAAACCAGAGACTTCATCAGCCTGAGAGCAGAACTAGATGGTGCCCGACTACCACTAATGACAGCCCTGACAGGGAACACAACAGAGAGTCCCTGATGGAGCAGCAGAAAGATGGGGTGCAGAACTCAAATTCTATTAAGAAGACCAGACTGAGACTGGAGGTACCCTGGAAAGCGTTGCCGCTGGATTCTCTATCAGCCCAGAACTAAAACAATTTCCAAGGCCAGCTCTTCAGAGAGGAATTGGACTGGACTGTGGGACATAAAGTGATACCCGTGAAGACTGTGCCTCTTAGCTCAAGTAGCTACAAGAGATCAAAGGGGCAGCTTCTGTCCAGAGGTGAGACGGGAAGGCAGAGAGGGTTAGGAGCTTGTTGAATGGACATGCGGAATCAGGGGCGGAAAGGAAGAATGTGCTGTCGCAGAATGGGGTGAGAAATTAGGGTCACATAACAATGTATGTATAAAATTTTGTATGGGAGACTAACTTGAAACTTAAACATCATTTAAACTACAACAATAAATTTAAAAAGAAATGTGAAGAGACTTGCCCAAGGTTTCATAGCTAGAAAGGGGTTGGGGCCGAATTCAAGCCAAGGTACATCAGTGGCCAAACAGACCCTGTGCTCTTAAAGTGCTCCCCCCACAAACACACACACACTCCACCTCCATGTGGCAGGGTTCCATGAAAATAGAGGCAGCCTGACCAATGCATCTCAAGGTTACGTGTACAATTACTGAATGGGAGAAAGGACCCAGAGCCTGGTGCACTTTGCTTTTAGCTAAGATGACAATTTCGGTACACTTCACGGTGATTTAGAGTAGCACTGGAATTGCTTCTGAAGATATGCACTTGTCATATTCAAAGAGAGGCTCCCATTGGATAGACAAATTGTGTTACTTTACCAGTGAGAGTGATGGAATGGCTAGTGCCCTCCAGGAGGTCCTTAACTGGCCAGCCAGGTGATCAAGGCCCTAGGTGTGTGACGTTTGAGGATGCAATCTGTTGGCACAGTAAAAAAGCAAAGCTAAGTGGCCTTTGTTATTTCTGTTGGTTGCTGTCAAGTCGATTCCGACACTCCCAATGTGTGCAGAGTAGAACTGCTCTATAGAGTTTTCAAGGCTGTGACCTTTCAGGAGCAGATCACCAGGACTATCTTCTGTGGTGCCCCTGGGTGGGTTCAAACTGCCAATCTTTTGGCTAGTATTTGGGTGCTTAATCATTTGAGCTTCCAGGGATTCTTAAGTGGTCCTTATGGGGATCAAACGCACAAGTTTGGCTTGGTCAATCTGCAGCATTAGTCAAGTAAACCCACCCAAATGGCATTGAAATCAAGTTTATGTGCAAAAGAGAAAATAGTTACTCAGGAACTCAGAATGGAGAATAAAGTGCTGTTCATTTGCACATTTTGTTGTACTATTTGCCAAATAATGTATCAAATTGCCCCCCTTCTCTGTGGGTATTCAAATAGCTGTAATGCTGGCAGTTCAAGAGGGAGCCCTGGGGAGAGCTTGTCTTTTACACCCCTGATCTCAGCCCCTCCCTTGGCACCCACTGCTGGGGCAGTTGCCAAGAACACTTTGGATCCTGTGGGATTCTGAAAAAAGAGACAACAACGGCAGGAGTTTTGACATGATTTTTAAAAAATCATTATCCAGTTGGATAGATTTTCAGTTCAGTTAAATGTAGGTCCCAGTTTTAGATGTTCTCTTAACTGTGCTCTTTTCAAAAAAACAAAGGTTAAAAATAAACTTAAAAAAAAAACTTACCATCATTTACACAAATAGCTTATTTCAATTTGGTTATTATTTTTTTCTACCAAAGGGCACAAAGCAATTACTCAAAGGGATAATTATGGGGATAGGAGGGACTGAGGACCTGAGCCACTTGTGAAGCCTTCTACCTCCAAATTTGCTTTGCGCCAGAAACAAAGCCATCTGCTTATAATTACCAAGCTCAAATAATGCGCATGACAGACCCAATGTTATGTTGAAGATAAAGGTTGAAAGTGTCAACACATTTCATACAATTGTTTTTTAAAGATACTGTATGCCTTTCAGTGACATTTTTAGAGAAATAAGAGATGCATTCATTGCAAAACAGGTAATGGAACTCTGATATAGTAAAAAGCACTGTTCTTGGTGCAAGATTTGAAACCTGAGTCACCATCTCAGCTGTTGAGAACACATTGCATGGGTCACCACACCCCCCTGAGCCTCACAGTACCCAAATGTCAAGTCCCATCCATAAGATGGGGTTGTTGTAAGGGTTAAATAAGGCATCATATGGGAAGTTCCTAGCACACAGTAGGGCTCCATAGCCATCTACTGGATCTGATTCTGAATAATTTAGATGGCGCAGTTATAGAGATGAAATCCAGGTAACTGCATCAGAGGGTCACAGTGTCACATTAAAAAAATATCAGCTCCTTAATTAGGTAAAACTTGATGTCCTACTATTATAAGAATCACAGCCATTTATTGATTTAAAAAAGAGAAATAGGAAACAAATTACAATTGTTATAAGACCCAGGTAAATGTTCTGGCAATTTCAAACTATAGAATATAAAAGGAAACCCTATAAGAATGCCAGAATGATTCAGCTGAATTATCACAGATAACCAAAACATCTAATATACCAAAAAAATCCCAAAAACCTCACTGCTGTTGAGTCCATCTTGACTCATAGCGACCCTATAGGACAGAGTAGAACTTCCCCCATAGGGTTTCCAAGGCTGTAAATCTTTATGGAAGCAGACTGCCACATCTTTCTCCCATGGAGCAGCTGGTAGGTTCGAACCACTGACCTTTCAGTTAGCAGACGAGTGCTTTAATCACTGCACCAATATACAGGCACCAACAATTTCAAGATGGCTTCATCATTCAAATACCAAGAAACTATGCCTTAGGCCAATACTACAATCCAGTCATGCTTTGCTTTTTGTGTTTGCGGAAAAAAAAAAAAAAAAGTGTGATGTTGTATTAGTTTCTAGGGCAGCTATAACAAAATGCCAAAAACTGGGTGGCTTATAAGAACATAAAATTACCTTCTCTCAGTTCTGGAGACTAGGAGTCCTAAATTAGGGTGTCAGCAGGACTATGTACTCTCTGAAGACTCTAGGGGAAGATCCTTTCTTATCCCTCCCAGGAGTTCCTTGGCTTATAGCTGGAGCATAACTTGACTGTCACATGGTCCTCTTCCTTCTGTCTGCCTCTGTGTCTCTCGAACCCACTCAGATTGGGTTAGGACCCACCCTATTCCAGTATGAAGTTACATAACTGATAACACCCCTCCCCATCTCTGCCCCTGAGAGTGGAAAGAGCAGCAACGTGAGCCAGGGCCCATGATAGCATCACTGTGAGGAGTTGGACTTTGAGATTTAAGGTCCCTGGGTGGCAAAATGATTTGAATTCAACTACTAACCTAAAGGTTGGCAGTTCAGGAGGCGGTCCAAGACAGCCGAGTAGTCACACACTTCATAGCTTCCCTCTTACAACAAAGACCTGAGAAAACAAGTGAATCAGATATAGATGGCAGCTTTGTATCCATGAGCATCAAAGACAAACCTGAAGAATCAGAACGAGTGCCAAGTGGAAGGAGAGACCGTATAGAAACAGCAGACATGGAGAATTACAGATCGCCAGCACCCTGCTAGCCGAACGTGCACAACACGGCCATATTGAGACAAAGCAAATAGTGTTCCCAGCCAAAACTCCCATCACCTGGAACAACCAAGCAGGAATTACTCTACACTCATGTCCAGAGCCAGGCAGAAGTGCCTCCTACCCTGCAAAAGTTAAGTGCATGCATGCACCTCATCCACCATACTCAACCCAGTCCCCCATGTTGAAGGCCCTTGGGCCTGAGCCCCCCTCCTCATCCATCCCCCTCCTCTGCCTGTAATCACAGTCTTGTGGCAGCAACCACCACCCCGCCCACCAGGCTGGGAGCCTACAGACTAGAGGTGCCCATATCTTTGCTCAGCCAATTGTGCCAGGGGCCCACAGTTCTGCAGTGCCTCTAAGAGTGCTGGAAGAGACTCCCACTCCCTCCAGCCACTCACGTAGGGGGCCCAAAGACTGGTAGCACAACTTCCCCCACAATGCACTCTAGCAGATGGGGACACACCCTCTGACCAAGCACCTAGGGACAGGAGACACCCCCCACCTCTCCCCCTGCCCTGCAAACAGAGGCTTGTGCTCATTCCAAACACCCCTGAGCAGTCCTGCCTGCCCATGACTGTTGGTGAGTTTCTGCACCACCCACCAGGTGACTAATGACCCAGGCATCAGTGCCCTGACCACCTGGCAATTGCCAGAGTGCACACACAGCACCCAACCCTCCAACCAGGGAGAACACCTCCTGCACTCACAGTCAGGTGACAGGAAGGGCTGATATATCACCTCACGAGAAATGTCAACTACATTCTCAGCAGCCCACAAGACCAGTGAACAGAGACTTGTGCTCACACACCCAGTCACTGCCTCACCCACCAGGGACAGGAGGCGAGAGCTTCAAAGCCGTCAGATTAGCCACCAGAATAGCACACAGCCAAGCCTACTCAGATATATCAAAACAAAACCGTAAACAAACATGCAATAAATAAATATAATAAATTCTTTATGCTTCAGAGACAACAGATAACATCATATCACATAAAGAAGCAGGATAAGATGGCTCCAGCAAGTAGCCAAAATAAAGAACCAAAAAATCTCCCAGAGGAAAAATGACAATGGAACTACCTGATAAGGAATTTGAAAGACTAATATACAGGGGTCTCCAAAATTTCAAAAAAGAGATCAAGGAAAACACAAAAAAAAACAAGTAAAACATAGGAAAAAAATCAAGCAAAGCACAGACAAAGCAATAAAAGAATTCAGGAAAACAATACAAGAACAAAATGACAAAAATAGATGCTAGAAACCATACAAAAACAGCAACTAGAAATTCAAAAGATTAACAATAAAATTTCAGAAGTAGACAACTCAATAGAAGGATATAGGAGCAGAATGGAAACATTGGAAGATAGAATCAGTAAAATTGAAGAAGAATTTGTTTGAGGAAAAATCAGGAAAAAAAGAATGAATAAAAATGAAGAAATCCTAAGAATTATACAGTACAATATCAAGATGAAAAATGTATGCATGATCAGAGTTCCAGAACAGAGGGAGGCAATGGAAAACACAGAGAGAATAGTTGAAGATTTGCTGGCAGAAAACTTCCCAAATATCATGAAAGATGGAAGATGTCCATCCAAGAAGCTTAACAAACTCCTTACAGCATAGACCCCAAAAGAAAGTCACCAAGACATATCATAGCCAAATTTGGCAAAACCAAAGACAAAGTAAGAATCCTGAGAGCAGCTTAAGAAAAACAAAAAGTCACCTACAAAGGGAACCAATAAGACTAAGCTCTGATTACTCCACAGAAACCACGCAGGCAAGAAGGCAATGAAATGATATATAAAAAACCCTGAAAGAAAAAAATTGCCAACCAGGAATTACATATCCAGCAAAATTGTCTCTCAAATATGATGGTGAAATTAGGACATTTCCATATAAACAGAAATTAAGGGTATTTGTAAAAAACAGGCCAAACTTACAACAAATATTAAAAGGAGTCCTTTGTATAGAGAACCAAAAACATCCGAAAAAAACCAAGATTAGGACACAAGACAGCATCAACCAGATACCAACACAGATAAAGAATTCTCAAAGTAAAACAAAGCTAAAAGGCTGAAAACAGAGAACCAGAGACATCAATCTGTAAATGACAATAATGTCAAAACAAAAAAGAGGAAATAAATGCTGTAGTTATAGAACTTTCTTATGGAGAGGAAGTCAAGGTGATATCAAGAAATAAAAGACTGGTTTAAATTTAGGAAGATAAAGATAAGTTTCAAGGTAACCCCCCCAAAAAATTAAACTTACTCATCAACATAAAAAAGAAGAAAAACATAAAGACTCAGCAACGATGAAATAAATGAAAAGAAAATCCACAAACAAAAAGAACTTAGCACAGAAAATTAAGAAACCATCAACACCAAAAAAAAGTACAACAAAGTGAGAGCAGTAAACTCATACCTATTGATAATCACACTGAAGGTGAATGGCTTAAATGCGCCAGTAAAGAGACAGAGAGTGGCAGAATGGATTTAAGAAAACATGACCCAATCAATATGCAGTCTACAAAAGACACACCTTAGACACAAAGACATACACAAACTAAAACTCAAAGGATGGAAAGAATATAATCAAGCAAACAATAACCAAAAAAGAGCAGGAACATATTAATCTCTGATAAAATAGACTGTAAGGCAAGCAAAATGCAGTATAAAAGATAAGGAAGGACATTATATATTGATTAAAGGGACACTCCACCAGGGGGAGATAACCATAATCAGTATATATGCACCCAAAAAAAGGGCTCCAAAATACATAAAACAAACTCTAACAACATTAGAAAACAAATAGTTCCACAATAATAGTAGGAGACTTCAACACACCACATTCGGTGAAGGACAGAAGATCTGGAAATCAACTCAACAGAGATATAGAAGATCTAAATGCCGCAATCAGCCAACTCAACCTCGTAGACATATACAGAACACTTCACCCAACAGCAGCAAAGCATACATTCTTTTCCAAAGCACATGGAACAGTCTCCAGAATAGACCACATTTTAGGCCACAAAGCCTTAACAAAATCCAAAACATCAAAATGATACAAAGCATTTTCTCTGGTCACAACACCATAAAAGTAGAAATCAATAACAAGAAGAGCAAGGAAAAAAATCAAATACATGAAAATTGAATAACACCTTGCTTAAAAACCACTGGGTAATAAAGAAATCAAAAATGGAATAAAAAAATTCCTAGAATCAAATGAGAACGAAAACATGTCATACCAAAACCTTTGTGACCCAGCAAAGGCAGACATCAAAAACAGAAAAAAGAGCCAATATCAAAATATTAACTCAACAACTTGAAAAAAATAGGAGAGCAACAAGAGAAGCCCACAATCACTAGAAGAAAAGAAACAAAGATGAGAGTGGAAATAAATGAAATAGAGAACACAAAAACAATAGAAAGAATCAACAAGACCAGAAGTTGATTCTTTGAAAGGTTCAACAAAACTGACAAACCACTGGCCAAAATGACAAAAGAAAAGCAGGAGAGAAAGCAAATAACCTGAAGAAGAAATGCAATAGGCGACATTACAACAGAACCAATTAAAATAAAAAGGATTATAACAGAATACTATGGAAAAACTGTACTCCAACAGATTTGAAAACCTAGAGGAAATGCGTAAGTTTCTAGAAACACACTATCTAAACTAACACAAACTCAGGTAGAAAAACTGAACAGATCCATAACAAAAGAAGAGATTGAAGAGGTAATAAAAAAAAAACTCCTAACAAGAAAAAAAGACCCTGGCCTGGATGGCTTCACTGGAGAATTCTACCAAACATTCAGAGAAGAGCTCGCACCAATACTCCTCAAACTATTTCAAAGTACAGAAAAGGAAAGAATACCCCCAAATTTGTTTTATGAAGCCAATATAACACTGATACCAAAACCAGGCAAAGACACCACAAAAAGAGAAAGTTACAAATGAGTATCCCTAATGAATACAGACACAAAAATTCTCACTAAAATTCTAGCCAATAGAATTCAACAACATATCAAAAAATAATATATCACGACCAAGTGAGATTCATACCAGGTATGCAAAGATGATTCACCATTAGAAAATCAAGCAACATAATGCTCCACATAAATAAAACAAAATAAAAGAATCACATGATCATCTCAATCTATGCTGAAAAGGCATTTGACAAAAGTCCAACATGCATTCCTGATAAACACTCTCACCAAAATAGGAATAGCGGGGAAATTCCTCAACATAATAAAGGGCATTTATACAAAACCAACAGCCAACATTACTCTCAATGGAGAGGGACTGAAAATATTCCCCTTGAGAATGGGAACCAGAGAACGATGCTTTTTATTACCACTCTTATTCAACATTATACTGGAAGTCCTAGCTAAAGCAATAAGGAAACAAAGGGCATTCAAATTGATAAAGAAGTAAAATTGTCTACATAAACATAACTGTAGGTGCTGCTTATATATTAATACAGGCAGTAGAGCACACAAGGGCCCCGGGGCAACTTCTTAAACATAACCAAACACCTTGCAGGACAAACTTCCTAGGCTTGAAGGCAAAGTCCTATAGACTCGAGGGTCATCTACATCAACTGGCACAACATAGTTCATAAAGTTCTGCATCCTACTTTGATGAGCAGTGTTTAAAGTCTTAAAAGCAAGCAGCCATCTAAGATACATCTATTGGTCTCTTACCTTCCAGAGCAAAGGAGAGTGAAGAAAAGCAAAGTTTCAAGGGAGCAAATAGTTCAAAGGACTAATGGACCACATGAATTTTGAACTACAGCCTATGCAACCCTGAGACCAGAAGAAGTAGATGGTGCCCAGCTACCTCTATCCACCGCTTTGACTGGTATCACAACAGAGGGTCCCAGACAGAGCCGGAGGAAAACTGTAGAACAAAAAATCAAATTCACAAAAAAGACCAGGCTTACTGGTCTTACTGGTCTCACAGACACTGGAGGAACCCTGGAGACATGGCCCTAAAACACCCTTCTGAACCGGAACTGAAGTCATTCCGAGAGACCACCTTTCAGCCAAACCATAGACAGGCCCATAAAATAAACAATAACACCTGAGAGGAAAGTTCTAACAATCAATTTGACAAGACTAAAAGGGCGACATTTGCCCAAAAGCAAAGATGATAAGGCAGGAAGGGATAGAATATCAGGATGAAAGGAAACGACGAACCAAGACAGAAATGGGGAGAAGGCTGACACGGTGCGGGGAATGAAACCAATGTTATGGATCAATTTATGTACAAACCATTGAACAGGAAACTAACTTGCTCCATAAACTTTCACCTAATGCACAATAAAAAATTAAAATAAAATAAAGATTGGCAGTTCAAACCTACCAGGCAGCACTGCAGAAGAAAGTCCTGGCAATCTGCTTCCATAAAGATTACTGCTCCTGTGGAGCAGTTCTACTTTGTAACACATGGGATTGCTATGAGTCAGAATTGACTAGAAGGCAGCAGGTAGGTTTGAGCTCCAACTCTGATGTGTTATTTAACCCATATAAGCCTCAGTCTCTTCATCTGTAAAACGGGTATAGTAGTAGTCCACATCTAATAGTCCCTAGCTTTTATTATATGAGGGAAGGTAAAGCACTAAGCACAGTAAACATCAGTAATTGTTAGCGATTGCTGTTGTTCTCATCCTGGCTAACACAGAGACAAAGAGGGAGTTGCTTACACTGGAGTCTGTTCCATAAAATCCTCGTATTTTGCTCTTCACACAGCATCCACTGGGGACTGCAACTTCCAGACCCAGTAATGTAATGCTATTTACTTAGAGAGAAATGAACAGGGAGGGAAGAAGCTATGTGATTTTCTCTTCTTTCCTCCACACCTTCTGAAAAGGTTAGAAAAAGTCAGGGAAATCAGAGGGGGAAAAAATGCATGTTGATTGATAAATTCTTTCCTCTGTATCCTTGAATTTCACCCTCACTTATTTCTACAAATCCATAAATTAAGATGCTAAATTTCACGTTTGCTGCAGAATATTCATCCCACAGCGATGTCACTGGTACCAGGGAAAAGCAGAGAGCAAATGAATTCATTAATTAGCCTCAATTAGGCACCAATCAAATAATGCCATCATCTTCTTACCTAATAAGCTGGGACAAACAAGCTATTATTGACGATTAATATGGATAATGGTCCTTGGATTTCAGAAATATGACCTTTTATATGAACAAGTCAGGCTTGGTCAAGACTGTGGATACTAATGACATGCAGTGGAAAAGGATATGAAAAAATAGTGGTAGAAACCACGCACAGAATATGAAACCTACGCAGAAAGGATTTAAAGGAGGTAAAACAATACCCATTCCTGCTCTGAGACGGCACCACAGATTCTCTCTCCTCCCCTCAGCTCCTACCAAAACCCCTATGCCCCACTAGCCTGAAGGCAGGACAAGGGAAGGAGCACTTGAAGGACTCTAAAACCTTTTAGTGGTTAACTATGTTGGTGGTGGGGAGAGAGTTACCTTTGACCTGCGGGCTTTCTGGGCTGTTTCTGCTGTCTATTTGGACTTGGAAATTGACTTTGAATCTAGGAATTATGGGGCGCATGGCAGTATAGATAAGAGAGAAAGCAGGAAGGCTGAAGGCTCAAAGGAGAGAAGGAAACCTTTGCAGGGAAGTGTCCTTCTAGGGTCAAGACTAGGTAGCAAATAGCAAAGGTGGCCAGGACTTGGCTCATTTTTTCATGCGACAAGGACCTTTTAATAACAATCTCTGTAAAAACTGTTCTAGAAACTAGTGAAGCAAAGAAGAATAAGAACTGGTCCCCATCCTTTAGGTAATCGTGATGTATACGGGAAACAATAAATGTATACACACTCACTTATACCACTTTCAAACAATGTGATTCAATGTGACAAGTGCTAAACTTGAGGTGGAAACAATGTCTAAATGGATTCCAGGAACAGAAACTAAAGGGTAATAGGGAGTGTCAGGAAGAGTGTCTCAAGGCAGGTCATGCTTTAGTTGAGCCTCTAAAAGAGGGAGCAAGAGTTTGCAAAAATGTAAGTTAAGGGTGAGTGTGTGGGATGAGAGAAACTATCAGCATAAGCCAAGGGCCAAAGGTGTGAGGGAATGGTTGGAGGTTCAGTATTGCTGAAGAATAAAATGGGACTGTACAAGAAG
This sequence comes from Trichechus manatus latirostris, assembly GCF_000243295.1. Classification (NCBI taxonomy): domain Eukaryota; kingdom Metazoa; phylum Chordata; class Mammalia; order Sirenia; family Trichechidae; genus Trichechus; species Trichechus manatus. The sequence continues at coordinate 2,337,276 of NW_004444053.1, forward strand.
GGAAAGGCTGGGAGATGTCTGGAAGGGTAGAGGCCAAATCACGAGGAGCTGAGTATGCCCTTCTAAGTGTCTGTATTTAGGACAGAATTTCTCTCCAGGAATGGGCAGCATGCATTGGCCAGAATGTCTCCTGTTCTGTCACATCTCTTAGGAACATGAGAATGTGGACGGACAGTAGGAGGAGGAGGAATGCCCAAAAACTAAAGTAACATTTATCCTCATTACAAGCAAAAATAGAATGTGTGGCACTTGTTCTTCTGCCTGACATTAGCTAATTTCAGTCTTAAGTCTTAACACTGTCTTACTTAAGTGAATAACATGCCCTCTAATTTTCTAAAATTGCAAGATGGATGTTTAATAAAGAGAGACAAAAACAGGGGTTTAGTCCTTATTGCTTTTTCTGAGCTTACCCTTAAGGGATATAAATAAATCTTCCACATCTCCATGCCCACACAGAATCCAGGGCTGTGCTAATTGTGTTTTTTGTTTGCAAGATGCAATGCTACTTAATAACCTGTGAGTAACTTCACACTGAGAGGCTGTGTTTCAGATTTGGCTCTTTGAAATCCAGGATAAAAGCAGCTCATAGTCCCAAACAAGTCTCCAGTTACTGGGAATTAGCAAAGCTTTTTGGAAGAGAGGGGGAAGAAGGAGGTATGTAGGTGCCAATCTGTAGCACTGAAGTCATACAATTTCTCATCTCCTCCTGTTCCTCTTCCTCCTCCATCTCCTCCTGCCCCTACTTCTCCTCCATAATCTCATTCTCCTGCCCCACCACATGGTTAAAGGAACAGTTACAAAACAAAAACAAGAAAAAACAAACCAGTTGTTATTCTGTTGACTCCAACTCATGGCAACTCCGCATGTGTTAGATTAGAACTGTGCTCCATAGGATTTTTCAATGACTGATTTTTCAGAGGTAGATCATCAGGTCTTTCTTCTAAGGTCACCTCTGGGTGGGTTCAAACCACCAACCTTTTGGTTAGTAGCTGAGTGCTTAACCATTTGTACCACCCAGGGACTCCTAGATACAAAATAAAGACAGTCAAATTCTCACGAAATTAGTTGGGGAAATACTTATTTTCTCCAAAGGATTCAAAACAGCTGACAAGTGCTATCTCTTCCTGTGGGAAATGGCTGGGAGCATGTGGCAGTTCAATATCTAACACCTGTTGTTGTCGTTAGTTGCCATGGAGTCGATTCCAATTTATGGAGACCCCGTGTGTTGTTGTTGTTGTTAAGTGCTGTCAAGTTGGTTCCAACTCATAGCAACCCTATGCACAACAGAACAAAACACTGCCCGGTCCTGTGTCATCCTCACAATCATTGTTATGCTTGACCCGATTTTATTGCAGCCACTGTGTCAATCCATCTCATTGAGGATCTTCCTCTTTTTTGCTGATACTGTACTTTACCAAACATGATTTCCTTCTCCAGGGACTGATCCCTCCTGACAACATGTCCAAAGTATGTAAGATAGTCTCGCCATCCTTCCTTCTAAGGAGCGTTCCAGTTGTACTTCTTCCAAGACAGATTTGTTCATTCTTTTGGCAGTCTGTAGTATATTCAATATTCTTTGCCAACACCACAATTCAAAGGCATCAATTCTTCTTAGGTCTTCCTTATTCATTGGGCAGCTTTCTCATGCATATGATGAGATTGAAAATACCGTGGCTTGGGTCAGGTGCACCTTAGTCTTAAAGGTGACATCTTTGCTTTTCAACACTTCAAATGGGTCTTTTGCAGCAGATTTGCCCAGTGCAATGCGTCTTTTGATTTCCTGACTGCTGCTTCCAGGGGTGTTGATTGTGGATCCAAGTAAAATGAAATCCTTGACAACTTCAATCTTTTCTCCATTTATCATGACGTTGCTTATTGGTCCAGTTGTGAGGATTTTTGTTGTCTTTATGTTGAGGTGTAACCCCTACTGAAGGCTGTGGTCTTTGATCTTCACCAGCAAGTGTTTAAAGTCCTCTCCACTTTCAGCAAGCAAGTTTGTGTCATCTGCATATCGCAGGCTGTTAATCATCCTCCACTCCTGATGTCAAGTTCTTCTTCATATAGTCCAGCTTCTCAGATTATTTGCTCAGCATACTGACTGAAGAAGTATGGTGAAAGGATACTACCCTGACACACACCGTTCCTGACTTTAAACCATGCAGTATCCCCTTGTTCTGTCCGAACAACTGCCTCTTGATCTGTGTACAGGTTCCTCATGAGCACAATTAAGGGTTCTGAAATTTCCATTCTTCACAATGTTATCCATAATTTGTTATGATCCACACAATCAAATGCCTTTGCATAGTCAAAAACACAGGTAAACATCTTTCTGGTATTCTCTGCTTTCAACCAGGATCCATCTGACATCAGCAAAGATATCCTTGTTTCCTTGTCCTCTTCTGAATCCAGCCTGAATTTCTGTCAGTTCCCTGTTGACATATTGCTGCAGCTGCTTTTGAATGATCTTCAGCAAAATTTTACTTTCGTGTGATATTTATGATATTGTTCAATAATTTCCACGTTCACTTGGATCACCTTTCTTGGGAATAGGCATAAATATAGATCTCTTCCAGTCGGTTGGCTAGGTAGCTGTTTTCCAAATTTCTTGGCATAGACGAGTGAGCACTTCCAGCGCTGCATCCATTTGTTGAAACATCTCAGTTGATATTGGGTCAATTCCTGGAGCCTTGTTTTTTTGCCAATGCCTTCAATGCAGCTTGGACTTCTTCCTTCAGTACCACTGGTTCCTGATCATATGCTACCTCTTGAAATGGCTGAATAGCAACCAATTCTTTTTGGTATAATGACTCTGTGTATTCCTTCCATCTTCTTTTGATGGTTCCTGCATCGTTTAATATTTTCCCCATAGAATCCTTCACTACTGCAACTAGAGGCTTGAATTTTTTTTCTTCAGTTCTTTCAGCTTGAGGAATGCCAAGCATGTTCTTCCCCTTTGGTTTTCTATCTCCAGCTCTTTGCACATGTCATTATAATACTTTACTTTGTCTTCTTGAGCTGTCCTTTGAAATCATCTGTTCAGTTCTTTACTTCATCATTTCTTCCTTTTGCTTTAACTACTCAACGTTCAAGAGCAAGTTTCAGAGTCTCTTCTGACATCCATTTTGGTCTTTTTTTTCTTTCCTGCCTTTTTAATGACCTCTTGCTTTCTTCCTGTACGACGTCCTTGATGTAATTCCATAACTCATCTGGTCATCAGTCATTGGTGTTCAACGTATCAAATCTATCCTTGAGATGGTCTCTAAACTCAGGCGGGATATACTCAAGGTTGTACTTTGGCTCTCGTGGACTTGTTCTAATTTTCTTCAGTTTCACCTTGAACTTGCATACGAGCAACTGATGGCATGTTCCGCATTCAGCCCCTGGCCTTGTTCTGACTGATGATATTGAGCTTTTCCAACGTCTAAAGAGATGTAGTCGATATTATTCCTGTGTATTCCATCTGGTAAGGTCCATGTGTATACTCGCCATTTATGTTGGTGAAAAAAGATATTTGCAATCAAGAAGTCAGTTTTCTTGCAAAATTCTATCATGTGATCTCCAGCATCATTTCTATCACCAAGGCATATTTTCCAACTACCAATCCTTCTTCTTTGTTTCCAACTTTTGCTTTCCAATCACCAGTAATTATCAATGCATCCTGATTGCACGTTAAATCAATTTCAGACTGTAGAAGTTGGTAAAAATCTTCAATTTCTTCATCTTTGGCTTTAGTGGTTGGTGAGTAAATTTGAATAATAGTCGTATTAATTGGTCTTCCTAGGAGGCAAATGGATATTATCCTATCGCTGACAGCATTGTATTTCAGGATAGATCTTGAAATGTACTTTATTTTTTTCCTTTTTTTTTTTATTGTACTTCAGGTGAAGGTTTACAGAACAAATAGTTTCTCATGAAACAGTAGTACACATATTGTTTTATGACATTGGTTAACAACCCCACGACATGTCAATCCTCTCCC
>NW_004444053.1:2346479-2368284 GCF_000243295.1 Trichechus manatus latirostris
TTCCCTATCAGGTAGTTCTAGTGCCTTTTCTTCTACTGGAAAGTCATCTGGTGTTTTATTTTGGACGTCTACTGGAGCCATCCTGTTCTGTTTTTGTAAATGTCTTCATATTTTCTGCTGTCTTTGGGGCATTCAGTAGTTATTTTTCTCATTTATTGATTGTAGATTTGCTTGTTTTGTCCTTTTTTTTTTTTTATTTGGCTATGTACTGAGCAGGCAGGCTGTGTGTTCTTTGTTGTTTCCCTATCTGTGGGCACAATACTTTTCTCTTCCTTCTCCAATTGGCAGGGTCTGTTGCTCAGATATGGTACAGCAGTGTAGGTCTAGCTGAAGAAGAGTTACTGGGACGCATTTTTGGTGGCAGTTACTACAGCCAGCAGGTCAGGTCAGTAATCAGTGCCGGGCAGGTTCCAGTAGGTCGTGCCTGTTCTGCTTGGTGGTGTGATGTTAAGTGCATGGTGAAGATAGGTAGGATGTAGGGGGCAGATTGTTAGGTGCTAAGATGGAGCTAAGATGGATATGGGAGAGAGGAGAGAGGAACAGGAGCCAAAAACATACAAACAACCAAAAAAGAGTGCTAGGGGAGCTTGCTGTTGGAGTTGAGAGATGAGAGACTAAGAAATGGAGAAAAACAGAAAGGGGAATAAGAAGAAAAAAAGAAAAAGAATGAATAAATAAAAATCATAAAGGAAAAATAAGAGCAAATCTCCCGGGGATCCCTCTGGTGCAGCTATGTGGTCTGGGGAAGTTGTTCTCAGATAATGCAGTACAGCCTGGCTAGGAGGTGTAGAGGTATTCAGTGCCAGGTATTCAGGGAACAGAAAGAGAAGGAAGGTATAGAGAGACGAGAAACTGAGTAATGAAGAAAGACAAAAAGGGAAAAAGAGGGAAAAGAAAACAAAACAAATTGGAAAAAAAAGAACAAGAAAAGCCCCCAAAAAAACAGAAAGAAAAAAAAAACAATGAAAAAAGAAATGCCCTCAGGGATCCCTCTGCACATCTGGGCAAGCTGAGGGTGTAGGCTCCAAGCTGCGCAGCACTGCCCAGCCAGAACGGGCTCCCAACTCAATAAAAGGAAAAGAAAACTAACAAACAACCCAAAACAAACAAAGAAAAGCCCCAGGATCCCAGCAGTGTGGCAGCCCAGACCGGGAAGCAGCTCCACACTCGAATGGAGCTCTGCAGCCCCTCAGGAAGAAGCAAAGATGGTGCACGGAGCCAGGTATTTGAGCAAAAGTAGGGGGAGGTGGTGAGAGGTAAGGAAGAAATCAAAAGAAGCAGAGAAAAAGCAACACCAGCAGCCAACAAATGGCACTCAGAGAGCCGGCCAGAGCAGGCGGGTGGAATCCAAGCAGCCAGTGCTTCCCGGACAAGAGACTGTGGCCATGGGAAGCAGAGGAGGCTGAGTGGGGGTGAAGAAAGGTGCGGGGTGGGAAAGCATATATCGCAAATTACCAGTCATTCAGTCTCCCGCTGGAAGCTCCGTGATGCTGCTTTCTTATACCTCTTATTTGCTGGTCTTTGATAGGAGTCCAAGATGATGGATTTGGACTGCATTAGCTGATAGGGGACCTCTGCAAGAATCTCTCCTCACTGTCTGTTCTCTGCCAGTTTTCTCACTCCGTTGGTGCTTGGCTGAGTTCTTTATCTCTTCATTTGATGTTTTAGGGTTTCAGGATTGCTGTTTTCTCTGTTTGGCTTAGTTTTTCAGATCTTTGCTGTGGAGGGACAGCGTGCTGCTTCTGCCTAGAGCACCATTTTGCCGGAAGTCCCAAAATGTTCTTTTTGACGATGAACGCAATGGCATTCCTCTTCAAGTTGTCATTCCCGGCATAGTAGACCATATGGCTGTCCAATTCAAAATGGCCAATACCAGTCCATTTCAGCTCACTAATGCCTAAGATATGTTCCATTTCATTTTCTATGATTTCCAATTTTCCTAGATTTATACTTCGTACTTTCCACATTCTGATTATTAATGGATGTTTGCGGCTATTTCTTTTCATTTTGAGTCATGCCACATCAGCAAACAAGGGTCCCGAAAGCTTGACTCCATCCACGTCATTAAGGTCGACTCTACTTTGAGGAGGCAGCTCTTCCTCAGTTGTCTTTTGAGTGCCTTCCAACGTGGGAGGCTCATCTTCTGGCACTATATCAGACAAAGTTCTGCTGTTATTCATAAGGTTTTCTCTGGCTAATTCTTTTCAGAAGTAGACTGCCGGGTCCTTCTTCCTAGTCTGTCTTAGTCTGGAAGCACAGCTGAAACCTGTCTACTATGGGTGACCCTGCTGGTATCTGAACACCAGTGGCATAGCTTCCAGCATCACAGCAACACACAAGCCCCCACAGTACGACAAACTGACAGACTTGTGGGGGCTTGCATGTTACAGAATAAAATTGCTCCATAGGGTTTTCTTGGCTGTAATCTTAACAGAAGCAGATTTCCAGGTCTTTCCTTCCATGGTACTGCTGGGTGGGTTGTATCTACCAATCTTTAGGTTAGCAGTCTAGTGCAAACTGTTTGTGCCACCTAGGGACCTTTATCTTACACCTACTAAGTGCTATTTGCAATGGTTAGACATTGCTCTTAGTGTTTGTTATGAATTGAACTATGTCCCCCCAAAAGATATTTTGAAGTCCTAACCTCCTCCTCTTTAATAACTGGTGAAAGTGGCCTTGTTTGGAAATAGAGTCTTTGAAAATGTTATCAGTTAAATTAGCATGAGGTCATACTGGAGTAGGATGGGTTCTAATCCAATCTGAGTGATGTCCTTTTAAAAGAGGAGAAGAGACACAGAGACAGGCAGAGGGAGGACGGCCATATAAAGATGCATCTACAAGCCAAGGAACACCTGGGGCTACCAATAGCTGAGAGAGACAAGGAAGGATCCTCCCACAGAAACTTTGGAGACAACATAGCCCTGCCGACACCCTGAATTTGGATTACTATCCTGTAGAACTGTGAGAGAATAAATGTGTGCTGTTTAAAACCACTCACTTTGTGGTACAGTTGTTGTTGTTGTTAGGTGCCCTCAAGTTGGTTATGACTTATAGCAACTCTGTAGGACAGAGTAGAACTTCCCCATGGGGTTTCCAAAGAGAGGCTGGTGGATTTGAACTGCCGACATTTTGGTTAGCGGCTGAGTTCTTAGCTACTGCGCCTAGTCCCCCCTTATCCGTGGTTTCACTTTCCACAGCTTCAACCACAGTCAGAAAATGTTAAAAGAGTAGTAGGACAAAATCATGCACCGTCTGGCTCCCTCCTGCCCAGAGACCACTTTCACATAACTTTTATTGCAGTGTATTGTTATAATTGTTCTATTTTATTATTAGTTATTGTTGCTAATCTCTTACTGTTCCTAATTTATAAATTAAACTTTATCATAGACACGTATGCATAAGACAAAACATAGTGTACATAGGGTTCAGTACCATCCTTGGTTTCAAGCTTCCACAGGGGTCTTGAAACATATCCTCTGTGGATAAGGGGGGACTACTGTACTTTGTTACAGAAGCCTCAAGAAACTGATACATTTAGTATTAGTTTAGTATCTTCATTTAACCATCACCACAACCCTTTGCTATAACTGTAGCCATTTTACAAATGAGGAAGCTGAGGCACACAAAGTAAGCAGCTTGCCTAGGTCTCACAGTTAGTAAGCAGTGAAGACAAGATTTAAATCATGGCAGTCATCCCTAGAACCCTGGACAATTACTACTACATTATAAAGCCTCCCAGCAGAAATCCACCCATGAAAACTCCTGGAAGAAGAAAATGGACCAAATTTTACCAAAGCCTCTTGAATGCAAAGATTCAAATGGATGAGTGTGGATTACTGTGTCATCCGTGATTCTTACTGAAACTCTCCCTTTGCATTTGTAAAATGTTCAAGATAGATATGGGAAGTGAGGACAAGTGACTGTGTGCAGTGTGGTTATGTTCCTACACACCAGTGCTCCAGCCCTGAACTATCTGAACTACTAGACTGCTGTAGACTTGTAGACTGTGACCTTGAACAATCAGGAGATCTTTCCAGCCATGATTGTTCCTGATCACCACTCTTTATCCTGACCTTACATAATGCACCTTGCCCTGCTGACATGCACGCCCTAGTATACTAAGTCACAGCATTAAATATTCTTCTGTCCCGTTCTTCCAGCAGCCAAACCAGGTGATTAGCAGGTACAGCATAAGGCCCAGAAGTTGTATAAAATTTAGTGAGGGAACATTCTAAGGTAACTGTGACTGAATTCTATTATACAACACTGCTTCCAGAGAGCTCAGCATGTCACATTGCCCTGTAGACCTGGGATTGCAGAAACAAAGGCCTCCACTGTCATTTCCATTTGGAAGGGGACTGAATTAACATTGCTAAGGAAACAACCCAATTTTCCTATTAAATTTACTTTCAGCTTATGCATCACACCTCTTCTAGCTTGGATGAAACACAGTAACAGAAGAGAACTATAGTTCTTTTATTAAAATTTTAGAGGACATTATTTCCCAGATAAAGATAATTTACAGGAGAAGGATCGATTTGGGCAAATGTCATCATAAAAGTGTTTCAACTCCACTCAGATTTTAGCAGGTAACAGGGAAAATCACATGGAATGATGCACTGTGTGAATTTTTCACTGTAACTGTAGAAGCACATGACACAGGAATTGGTCTTGTAGCTATTCCAGTGGTCACAGTTGCAACCTAGAAGGCCTGAAAGATATATATCAGCCAGTAAGCAGAAGAGAAACGGAAGATCAGAACTCGCACGCTAATGAAGGGCAGTCAGAATGATGGGCTGGAGCATAGGAAAGTGGGAGAGAAAGAAGGCAAATTGTGGAACCAGCTCAATAGTTATGGATGAAGCGCAGGGCTTTCAAAAAAGAGTCAACCAGTTGACTCTGACATAGTACAACAAATGAAGAAAATAGATGAGTGGCTGAGTCAAATCAAGCCAGGTGTCAAGGCATGAGCTGGGGAAAAGAGACAGCTCTTACTTTGATGAGGCTGAGTCTGCACAAGTCTGGAGACCTCCTCCCCTTGCCAAAGCATGCTGCCCTCTTAAGAGTTGAAACCAAAGATTGTGCAGACATTGATGTGTGCACACTTTCTGTGGCTTGTCAAATCCTAATCTTAACTCATTACAATTCAAGGGTCTGTGAAGTTGTCCATGTTTCTCAAATCTCAGCTTAAACATCATTTCCCAGGGATGTCTACCGCAATTTTACATGCTAGAATCCATCCATGTCATACACTCTCAAAGCCTGGCTATAATTTTCTATAGATCATTCGCCACTGTTAGAAATTACGTATTGCTATGATTATTTTCTTTCTGGTTTTCCTTTACTAGACTGTAAGCTCCACGAGTGTAAGAAGTGGGTTTGTGTCTGCTCAGTGTTACGTTCTCATCTCCTACACAGAGCCTGGCACATAATAGGTGTTCAGCCAATGTCTATTCAATGAATGAACAAACATACCCTAAACAGATATGATCAGAAGGTAAACAACCACCCCATGGGGAATAAAGAGAGCATGACTGCAGGACCAGTGGGAGCCCTCAGAATCACAAGTTGACTTCTGACTGTGTGCTTCTATTCAGGAAACACACACTCCATAGTATCACTCAGAAGGTGGACCAGGTAAAATCTGGGTCCATGGTAGTTTTTATCATAGCCTTATCTACCACATACAATGTCAATGCTTGGCTTTCCTTGTTTGTCCATGGGAAGCTTTCAAAATGAGATTCTGAATAAATCTTCTCAGGGTTTTTTGGGGTATTGACTTCAGCCAAGGATCACTTGCATTTCCTGAGACCAGAAGGACTGAGTCCTTGCGAGTAAACAGCTTCTTAGATCAGGTACAGAAATCTCAACAGTACTTGGCAGTTTCCCAGCAATTTACAACGGCTGACCCCAGGCTGTGCCAACACGGGGAGTTTGCATGCAGTTTCCTCATCCTCTTGAAGATTTTAGAAATGCCCTTCTTGCTGAAAGCAAGTAGCCTGAGTCACAGAGAAGAATATGACTTATCCAAGTTCTCCTTCTGCAACTGCAGGAGAATTAAGAATTAAAACCAGCTCTGGTGAGTAAGCAACAGACCATGTATTCAAAACCCATTACATGAACAGTTTGAGTCACATTATTTTTAATCAAAAACTGTTTGATTCGTTTGTTCTATTTCACTGATAATATTCAAGTAAGAGAGGGAAAAAACGTGTCAAGAAAGAAACTTTCTGAAGGATACTACAGAATGCCCAGGAGTAAATCTAAAAGGTGGTACGTGACTGTACCTTTCATTAACATCAGGAAAAAGGGCACCAAGAATGCACTGACTCTGGGGCATCCAGAAGCCACTGGATCTTTCCAAAGTAAAGAATTTTCTTAGAGGGAAGCAGAAAGAATGCTGTGAGTCAGAGGGACCCGGATTTGAATACTAGTTTGTACACAGAGCTACGTGACCTAGGGCAATTACTCCACCTTTCTGTGTCACAGTTTCCTTATTTTAAAAATGAAGATAACATCTGTCTTGTATTGCTGTTCAGGAGCCCCGGTGGTGCAGGTAGTTAAGAGCTCAGCTGCTAACCAAAAGGTCAGCAATTTGAATCCTCTAGCCTCTCCTTCGAAATCCTATGGGGCAGTTGTACTCTGTCCTATAGGGTTGCTATGATTTGGAATCAACTCATTAGCAATGGGTTTGCTTTGGGGTTTTTTGCAGTGCTCTTCAAGGATTAGAAACTAATATGCAGAGAGAACTGGTGTCTGGTCCATGTTGCTGCTGTTGTTAGGTGCCATGGAGTAGTTCCGATTCATAGCAACACAGCCCGATTCTTCACCAACACCATAATTCAAGGACATTGATTCTTCTTTGGTCTTCCTTATTCATTGTCCAGCTTTCTCATGCATATGAGGCAATTGAAAATATCATGGCTTGGGTCAGGAGCACCTTAGTCTTCAAAGTGATGTTTTTGCTTTTTAACACTTTAAAGAGGTCTTTTGCAGCAGATTTGCCCAGTGCAATACATCATTTGATTTCCCGACTGCTGCTTCCATGGGCGTTGATGGAAGACCCAAATAAAATGAAATCCTTGACAATCTTTTCTCCTTTTATCATGATGTGGCTTATTGGTCCACTTGTGAGGATATTTGTTTTATGTTGAGGTGAATCCATACTGAAGGCTGTAGTCTTTAATCTTCATCAGTAAATGCTTCAAGTCTTCTTCGCTTTCAGCAAGCAAGGTTATATCATCCACATAATACAGGTTGTTAATTAGTCTTCCACCAATTTTGATGCCACATTCTTCTTCAAACCACCACAGTACAACAATCTGACAGATGCTTAGTGGCTGGCCCATAGTAAGTGTAAAATAAATGGTAAAGACATTCCCAGTAGTTATCATTCATTCCTTTGGATGTCCTCTCCAAATTGCCCTCACCACTCCTCCATTTTTCTTTATCCCTGTTATAATCCTGGACCAAGCCATGCATCCCATATTCATGCTACTATTTTTCATGTGTTTTGCTGCACCTACTGGTGTCCTTTCCTTGGCCTCTACGGCTAGTAATAATTTGAACTGTACATTAGTTGCATTTTTGTGATCTTATAGAATAAGAGAGAGCTAAAGAAAAAGAAAGAGAGAGTGCAATTGAGGACAAGCAAAGACCAGAGACAGAGACAGAAACCATATTTGATTCTGTGTATTTGTCAGAAGCCCTGCCTGGTTCCTTTAATACTTGGGGTCAGACACATGTAATGATCAGGAATAAATGTATCTGAAGTAGCACCCAGATGTTCCCTCTCCTCAGGGCCCCTGCTTGTGTTCACTCTCGCTTCTCTTTCCCTCCCTACTCCATCCACCTCCACAGCTTTGAGTTTCCTCCTTTGTGATCCCAGCCTTTGGACCTACCTAATCCTGCCTTCCTCCATGTCCATTTTGATGAGCTCTGGCCCCTGGCTTCCATTGCTGTCCTCATCCTCAGCCCAGTCCAGAGTGACTCTCCTGTTGTCTCGGCTCCATGGATTTTTTTCTGAGTCTCCTCTCAGTTGGGTCAACTTTGGCTTCCACTTTCTTCCCTTTTTCATTCCTCCTAAAAGTTTCCTAATTCCAAGACTGACCCCTTGCACTCCTTGGTCTCTGCCCTTTCCAGCCCTGGTTCTGGTCTTCCAAATAGCTCAGTCTTCCTTCCTATCTCCTGAAGCCAGAATCACCAGAAAATCTCTCTTTGGTACTGTTTGCACAGAACAGAGGTAACCACCCCAGACCACCAAGGGCCTGATGAACCTTGAGCTAGACACTGTGCCGACTATACGGGTGTTAAAACCCAGGCTCCTGCTATCGAAGGACTTACATATGATTAGCAGACAACATAGACATATTAATGATACAAAGAAAAACGGGCTACAAAAAGTCTTAGACTGAGTATAATAATAGTGTTAGATGTCAGGTATCTGGGAGTGAAAGCACCAGAGGTATTCAACCACAGAACGGTTCTGAAAGGGTTATTTCTATGATCATCCATTTTAAAAGTTATGCCAATTTAACAAGTGAAATATGATTTGCTAAGATACAGTGCATAGTGAAAATAGAATCTTCTAGGCTAAGAATGACCAGTTGGTGATTTCACAGAGACCAACCTGCCAGAATCAGACTGGATGATACAGAATGTCAAGTACAAGTGCAAGGACATTGTAACAATCTCATTGGCAAGTGATTAGTTGATGATTCTTTATTGTTTATGTATTTTCAAGAATAGCAACTATTTTAAAGCATTGAATTTCAACTATTCATACACACTCTCACACACATAACATACTAAAGCATCTTTTTTCAACCATTACACATTTTTTAGAGTTAAATTTCTCAAATTTCAGAAATATTAGAAGCAGATCAAGTTGTTAACATTTTGGATAGTGGCACTTTCTATGATGCAAGCAAACAAGGGCCATTGATGAACAAAAGGAAGCCATGTCATTCAAATAAGTGAGTTAGTAAATCAAGAAAGCACATCAAATCTTGTGCATTAGGGATCTGTATGAAAATAGTATCCATACAGTACCTTGCATCTGTTGAGGAGTTTCAAAGGGCAATTCTTAATCAGAATTACAATGACTTTAATTGGGCTCCCAGCTGGGATGGTTCAGGATTTCTCCTTTTGTGTCCTAACTAAAAGCTTGCATGATGAATAACAAGGACCAAACAGTCTCTAACTCTTTTGTCTACTGAGTTTTCCTAGTTAAAGCTTTCATGATAGATACTATATTATCCCACATTCTCTACTTATTTTTAAATTTATAGCAAAAAGTGTAGAGGCATTCTGTTTTTTTCATGGTATTAGTCATAGTCCCTTTGTGCTTACTGTACAGATAGGCAATTCTACATTATTGTCTTTCCTTTATTTGCTGAATAACCTAAATCTAACCCGCTGCCACTGAGTCGATTCTGATTCATAGTAACCCTATAGGACAGAACAGACTTCCCCATAGGGTTTCCAAGGAGTGGCTGATGGATTCAAACTGCTGACCTTTTGGTTAGCAGCCGAGTTCTTAACCACTGTGCCACCAGGGCTCCTGGTGAAAGAATTAGCTGAAGAGAATTACATAATCTACTTGTTTTTAATGCACAAGGCCCAAACATTTGTGGGAGGAAACATTCAAATGTGAAGTGTCTTTCTGGACACTTAAATGTTTGGAATTACATAGAGGCATCTGGGATTTTTCATAGCCAGGACAAAATTTATTGTCTCTATAATCTGGAGGTTAGAAGTCTAATCAACATGTCAGCAGGGCCATGCTCCCTCTGAAGTCACTACAGGAAGATCCTGTCTTGGTTCTTCCAGCTTCTGGCAGCCCCAGGCATCCCTTGGCTTGTAGATGCATCTTTATGTAGCCATCCTGGTTCTGCCTTTCTTTCTGTGTCTCTTCTCCTCCTTTATAAGAACATCACTCATATTGGGTTAGGACCCACCCTACCCTGGTATGACGTCATGTTAGTGTAATTAATAAAATCTTTACAGATCTTATTTCCAGACAAGTTTGAGCTCACAGGTACCAGGGGCTAGGGCTTCAACATAACTTTTGGGGGGACAAAATTTAATCCCTCTCATGGTTTGAATTATGTCCCCCAAAAAATGTGTGTATCAATTTGGCTGGGCCATGATTCCTAGAATTGTGTGGTTGGCCTCCATTTTGTGATTGTAATTTTATGTTAAAGAGGATTAGGGTGGGATTGTAACACCACCTTTACCAAGGTCACATCCCTGATCCAATGTAAAGGGAGTTTCCCTGGGGTGTGGCCTGCACTACCTTTTATCTCTCAAGAGATAAAAGGAAAGGGAAGCAAGCAGAGAGATGGGGACCTCATATCATCAAGCAAGCAGTGCCAGGAGCAGAGCGCATCCTTTGGACCGGGGTCCCTGCACCGAGAAGCTCCTAGTCTGGGAGAACACTGATGAGATTGCCAACAGAGAGAAAGACTTCCCCTGGAGCTGATGCCCTGAATTTGGACTTTTAGCCTACTTTAACTGTGAGGAAATAAATTTCTCTTTGTTAAAGCCATCCACTTGTGGTATTTATGTTAGAGCAGCACTAGATGACTAAGACAATCCCTAACACCTCTCCTTCAGAAAGGGACCTCTTTCCCTGGGAAAGTCTAGAGGGAAGGTGTTGAGGCAGTTCTTTTGGTTTTAGAAAAAAACTCTCTCTCTTCTGCATTTTTCTGTCTTGCTGCTCCCAACCAGAGAAGTGAGATATTCAGGGTCAAGATAAGGATTCACGTAGATCCAGGGAAAAGGAATCAGTGGGGATACCCAGTCTGCCTTTAATGTATCCTTATGAAGAGGGACAAAAGAAGTCCACCCCATCAAAAGAAGTCCACCCCATCTCTCTAGAGCTACAGTGATGGGTTTTCCATTTTCCCTCAAGTGACTCTCCGTATACCTCACGTGTGAAAGTATGCAAAATATAGGCTCCTGCCTGAGACCTTTGGAGTTCTTTCCATCCTGAAAACATAATTAACGTTGTCACTGCTTTTCTTTAGGGTTACCAGAGGCAGATTTACCTTGAAATGAATGAAGCATAAGTGTCAGGGCCCCACATTTGTACAGGCCTTTCCAAGCCTTGGATGAGGCCTTAGTGCTACGTTCACATGATCATATGTTGTAAAATTTCAAAAGTGGTCCATTCTTGTATTATTTTTCTTAAAGAAGGCCTCCTCCACACTATGCTTCAAGGTCCACAAAACCAGTAGGTCACACCTCTGAGTGTTATTAGACATAGAGCTTATCATCTACAATGCCAAACAGGTTACAAATGCTCAATATCTACTTGTTATAATAAAAATAACTTTTAATTTTTACTTTATTACACCTGGACATAGACTTCCCTCTGAAGAATGCTATTGTTACAGTAAACTGTTTTAACTGTTGAGCTGTCCATTTACATAATAGCACCAGCTACAATAGCCTTCACTTCCCCAAATAAAAAGAAATAGAAATTCATCCACTTGCTTTCATTTCCCAAAGTAAATAAACAACAAATTCTGAACTCTTTCCTTTTGACACAGATGTAGGTAAAAGTGTTGCGCGCTTTTGTGTTTCCCATCAAAATTTCAACAAAATCTCGTTAAAATGTATAGACAGTATTTTTAGTAATCAAATTCATTTTCTCCACAAGTTATCTTTTCTTTCAATGATACCAAAAAAAAAAAAAAAAAAAACCCAAACCTGTTGCTGTCCAGTTGATTCTGACTCGTAGCGAGAGGAGAACTGTCCCATAGGTTTCCAAGGCTATAAATCTTTACAGAAGCAGATTGCTTCATCTTTCTCCCAAGTGCTTAACAACTGCACCACCGAAATCACCACAAATCATGAAGCATGAGGATCACCCATATCATGGACTTCACTATATGGTATATGCTTTATAAATAAAATATGTGCCATATTAATAATATGCTAAGGATTATAAAGGAGTCCCTGGGTGTCACAGTTATGCACTCTGCTACTAGCTGAAGGTTGCCAGTTCAAACCCAAATAAATGCTCCTTGGAAGATGGACCTGGCGATCTGCTTCCGAAAGGTCACACTCTTCAAAACCTTGTGGAGCAGTTCTACTTTGCAGACATGTATTCGCCATGAATCAGAGTCAACTTGATGGCAACTAACAACAACAACAACAAAACTATAAAATATCAGGCCAGGTGCTGGGGGGGTCTCAGGCTTTCATAACTCTTCCTAGAATTACACAGAAGACAAATAATATTACTGTGTTCCCTAGGAAAGGGATAAACCAAGCCTCTTACTCAAACTAACTCACAGGACAATGATAATTGACCACTAGATAATTCCCCAAGACAGGAAAAATAAGACTGTTACCTTTCTGAGGATCTGAACTTACTGCTGGGGTAATGAAGGGGGTGATTGCGACGCTGCTAACCTAGACATGATCAAAGAATTTCTATGTGTGTAGTGTGACTTGAGGGGCACCTAAAATGCCATCAATATCAGCACATCTAAAACTGCTCAGTTAGTGGTCTAGGGATTCAGACTTCTCATCTTCTGATGTAGACTGTTTATTTTCAAATGTTATTTCTTGGAAAAGAAAACAAATCAATCACCCACATGTTAAGCTGTTGTAGATAATTTTCTTGGATGGGATCAGCTTAAAGATATCATAACATCTACAGTATCATAGACCACAAGAAAATAAAGTGCCAGATAGGTACAAGAAATAACAGGTGACACTTAAGAGGATAGGGGAGTTGGAAGGCACCAAAGCTAACTCCTCTCTCCTCCTAATTTTGTGAGGGGTCAGTGTCAGTGCCAGGACCACTCTGTCGGGTCCAATGATGCACAGTTCTCAAATGGTTTGCTGAGGTCAGGGAGAAAATTCCAGGAAATAGAACAAACATTTCTTTACCTCTGAATGAGGCAAACTAGCCTGCATGAGGTTCACAATCTTGGCCAATGTCTCATTAGTACTGTGCCTCACCCACTAAGCTAAAAAGCTCAGTTACACTGCCACACCTGGTTGAAACATATTCAGGTTGTTACATACACTGAAAAACACAACTAGGTCAAAGTTCTTTTTAGTCCTTGTATTTTCAAGAGCTTGACAAGATATGGAATAGAAAAGCAAATATATACAATGACATATAAAGAATTTTTTCCTCCTTTTTATGTCCCTTATCCATTCCTAGTGCTGTCTGGACAGTAATCTTTGGGTAGAGACCTGAATGAAGTGAAGGAGCAGGCAATGTGGCTATCTAGGGGAAGAGTGTTGCTTACAGAGAGAACAGCTGGTGCAAAATCTCTGAAGCAGGAACATGCCTGACATTTCAAGGGACAGCAACATGGTCAGTGGGTCAGAGTGAGAAAAGGGGCAGCAGGGTTGGCCATTAGGTGAGAGAGCTATTATGGATTGAAAAATGTCTCCCCAAAATATGCATTGATATCCTAACCCTATACCTGTGAATACGACCCTGTTTGGAAATAGGGGTTTTCTTATGCTATGTTAACGAGGCCATATCAGAATTTTTTTGCAAAGAAATTGACAAATATCAGCAATTCTAAACAACTGCTGAACTTTATAACATAATAACAATTATTAACTTTAGAGGTACATTAACAAGGTCAAACTAAATTATGTAAGAGATCATGTACGGCAGAATGGATGATTAGAGCTCCAGTGTTTCAAGGTTCTTTTATTTTTCTAATGGAGGGAAGAGAGTGACTAATTACATGTTTTGTTAAAAAGTGTAAATATTATAAATTTAAGAAACACACTTAAATAAATTGAATGTATAACTATAAAACTAGTAGAGGTAGAAGAGTTCATCAAGAGTCTTAATGCATGACCATGAGAGATCAAGTAACCATAGAAATGAATATACTCACTATGAATTGGATGTTTTCTGATCCACCTAATCATAAAGCCAGGCATGCCCACAAACACTGCATTATCAAGTGGAAGTGGTATTTCCAGGATCTGACCCAAGCAGTTCTCCAGTTTGGACAAGCAAGGGGCTAACACTCCCAGTATGCCTATTCTAGCCACACTTATGACTAACTTATCCCACACTTATGACTTCATGAAGAGTTCCCCCAGGACCATATTTTGAGTCTTATTGACAGATGGCTTAGCATGATATGGGTTGAAATAACCATTAATGGACTGCTGCAACATTACAACTCCGTGTAGGGATGACTCTGAAGGATAGTAGAAAATAGAAATTCTCCCAATGGGAAAAACTTGAAATATTTTAACTTGTGGTTTTCATGAACTACAAAAAAAAAAAAAAAGGCTTTTGGTAAAGATCTGTATCTAGGGTCAGAGTCTTCAAAGGAGTAGAACATGAGGATTAATTACAAAAAAACTTGGGAAGAGTTTTATATATATGGACCTCTTGGAATGGTCCAAGAGTATAAGAACATTTGTGTTCTGTGTGATATGAATGCTCAGGCAAAATACTCCCCTATGGAGGATGTTATAAAAAATCAAGTAGAGGACTTCCAGGCAACATGGAGCTATAGACAGAAGCACCACACCATCTCTCAACAGCAAAGATCCGAAAAACTAAAAACAGAGACAAACATCAATCCTGAAACCCTAAGAATCAAATGAAGAGATAAAGAACTCAGCCAAGCACCAAATGGAATAAGAAACTGACGGAGAACAGAGAGCAAGGAGATTTACATGCAGAGGTCCCCTATCAACTAAAGAAGCATGAATCTGCCATCTTGGACTCGTGTAGGAGATCAGCGAACAGGGGGTACGGGAAAGCAGCTTCATGGAGCTCCCAGCAGGAGACAGAACAACCGGTAACCAGTGATATACATTTTCCCACCCTCCAAACTTCTTCACCACCATTTGGCCTCCTCTGCTTCCTGTGGCCACAGTCTCTTGGTCAGGAAGCACCAGTTTCACCCCTGTGTCACTTGGATTCCATCCGCCCACACTGGCCAGCTCCCTGAGGGCCATTTGTTTGTTGCAGGTGTTGCTTTTTTCTGCTTCTTTTGGTTTCTTCTATACCTCTCACCACCTCCCCCTCCTTTCTCTCAAATACCTGGCTCCATGTGCCATCTTTTCTTCTTCCTGAAAGGCTGTGAAAAGCTGCTCAACTGTGGAACTGCTTCCTGAGTTGTGCCGCCATGCTGGTGGGATCCCTGGTGATTTCGTTTGTCTGTTTGTTTTGTTCTGTTTTGATTTGTTTCTTGGTTTCCTTTTTCTTTTCTTGGCTTGAGAGCCTCTTCTAGCCAGACAGTGCAGTGTGGCTTGGGAGCTACTCCCACAGTCTGTGTAGTTGCGCAGTGGGATCCCCGGGGGCATTTCTTTTTTTCTTGTTATCTGGTTGTTTGTTTTCTATTTCCCTTTTTGTCTTTCTTCATTTGTCAGTTTCTCATCTTTCTTTACTTATATTCTCTTCCTGTCTCTTGAATACCTGGTGCTGTGTGAGAACTCTACCTCTTCTAGCCAGGCTGTACTTTGCAGCCTGGGAGCCACTTCCTGGGTCCTCACAGCTGCACCAGTGGGATCCCTGGGGGCCTTGCTTTTCTGTTTTTTCTAATTTTTATTTATTTATTTATTTATCTTTTACCCTTTTTATTTTTTCCTTTTTGTTTTTCCCCATTTCTCGGTCTCTCATCTCTACATTCCAATGGCAAGCTCCCTTAGCACTCTTTTTTGTTTGTTTCTTTGTATGTTTTTGGCTCCTGTTCCTCTCTCCTCTCTCTCCTCTTTCTCATACCTATCTTAGCTCCCCACATCAAAATCTACCCCATCCTTCCTACCTACTTGCATCATGCACTGACCATCACACCCCAAGAAGAACAGGCACAGCCTATCAGAAACTTCCCTGCACTGATTCCTGGCCCACGCTGTCATCCCTAGTACATGCCACAAACAACCCATCCCAGCAATTCCTCTTCAGCAGGACATGCCCTACTGTACCATACCTGAACGACTGACCCTGCCCTTAGGAGAAAGAGGTGAAAAGTATCGTGCCCATAGATGAGCACACAACAAAGAACACACAGCCCACCTGCTCAGACATAACCAAACAACACAAAAAAGCAGAACAAAACAAACAAATCTACAACTGAAATATGAGGAAAATAACTACTTAATGACCCAAAGACAGCAGACAACATCAAAACATATTTTAATAAAAGACAAGATGGTTCCAGTAGGCGTCCAAAACAAAACACCAGATGACTTTCCAGTAGAAGAAAAGGCACTACAAGTTCCTGATAAAGAATTCAAATAAATAATATTGAGAGTTATCCAATAGTTGAAGCAAAAAGCAGACAAAAATGAGGAAAAGATAGACAAATTCAATGAAAAGGCAGACAAATACATTGAAAATAAAGGCAAAAAAATGCAAGTATTCAAGAAAGTAATACAAGAACAAAATGTCAAAATGCACAACTAGAAATCATACCAAACAACAATTAGAAATCCAAAATGTAAACAACGAGATTTCAGAATTGGACAGATGGGCTGAGGAGCAGGTTTGAAACGATGGAAGACAGAATCAGTGAAATTAATGACAAACACTTGGGTACAACTCTGAGGAAAAATCAGAAAAAAGAACAAAGAGAAGTGAAGAAACCCTGTGAATTATGTGGGATACAATTAAAAGAAAAATTTGTGAGCGATCAGATTTCCAGAACAGGGGAAGAAAACAGAAAACACAGAGAGGATCACTGAAGAACTGCTAACAGAAAACTTCCACAATATCAAGAAAGATGAAAAGCTAACTATCCAGAAAGCTCAACGAACCTCATACAGGATAGACTTGAAAAGAAAAAGGCATATCATAATCACACTCGTTAAAACCAAAGACAAAGACTTCTGAGAGCAGCTCAAGAAAAACAAAATTCACATACACAGGAGAAACAATAAGACTAAACTTGGATTATTTGACAGAAACCATGCAGGCAGGACGGTAATGATATGACATATATAAAACCTTGAAAGAAAAAAATTGCCAACCAAGAGTAATATATCCAGCAAAACTCTCGTTCAAATATGATGGTGAAATTAGGACATTTCCAGAAAAATAGAAATTAAGGGACTATGTAAAAACCTAACCAAAGTTGCAGGAATTATTAAAGGTAGTCCTTTGATCTGAGAACAAACAACATCAGACCACAGGCTGAATCTAGGATGCAGGTTCATACCAGCCAGATACCAACCTAGGAAATGAACTTTCAAGGACTATCCAAAACCAAAAAAATTACAACAGGGAACCAGAGAGGTTAATCTGTAAATGACAACAACATCAGAACAATAAAAGAAGGAATAAATGGTGTAGGTATAGAACCTTCTAATGGAGAGGAAGGAAAGGTGATACCAAGCAATAATAGACTGGTTCAAACCTGGGAGGATAAGGGTAAATTTCAAGCTAACCACAAAGAAAGTTAACAAACCTACTCATCAAAATAAAGAAGAGGGGACTTCCAGCAACATGGCTCTCTAGGTAGAAGCACCACGCCGTCCCTCCACAGCAAAGATCTGAAAAACTAAACCAAACAGAGAAAACAGCAATCCTGAAACCCTAAACATCACATGAAGAGATAAAGAACTCAGCCAAGCACCAAATGGAATAAGAAACTGAAAGAGAACAGAGACCAAGGAGACATACATAGAGAGGTCCCCTATCAGCTAACGCAGCATGGATCTGCCATCTTGGACTGCTATCAGAGACCAGCAAATAAGGGTACGAGAAGCAGCTTCATGGAGCCTCCAGCAGGATACAGAACAACCAGTAACTGGCGATATACACTTTCCCACCCCCTACACTTCTTCACCCCCACTCAGCCTCCTCTGCTTCCCATGGCCACAGTCTCTTCGCCAGGAAGCACTGGCTGCTTGGATTCCACCCGCCCACACTGGCCGACTCCCTGAGTGCCATTTGTTGGCTGCTAGTGTTGCTTTTTCCCACTTCTTTTGATTTCTTCCTTACCTCTCACCACCTCCTCCTCCTTGTTCTTGAATACCTGGCTCTGTGCGCCATCTTTGCTTCTTCCTGAGGGGCTGTGAAGCTCCGCTCTAGTGTAGAGCTGCTTCCTAGTCTGTGCTGTCATACTGGTGGGATCCCAAGGCTTTCTGTTTGTTTGTTTTGAGATGTTTGTATTCTTTTCTCTAGTTGGGAGCCCACTCTGGACGGGCAATGCTGTGCAGCTTGGGAACCACCCCCTCAGCTTGCACAGAAGTGGAGAGGGATCCCTGAGGGCATTTTTTTCGTGGGTTTTTCTTTTTCTGTTTTTTTCTGTGTGGGTGTTCTTTTTTTTTCTTATTTGTTTTGTTTTCTTTTCCCTCTTTTTGTCTTTCTTCTTTACTCACTTTCTTGTGGCTCTATACCTTCCTTTTCTTACTGTCCCCTGAATACCTGGTGCTGAATACCTCTACGCCTCCTAGCCAGGCTGTACTTCAAAATCTGGGAACAACTACCCCAGACCTTGTAACCACACCAGTGGGATCCCTGAGAGCTTTGCTTTGCTTTCCTCTTTCTAATTTTCATTTATTCATTCTTTTCTTCTTCTCCTTTTTGATTTTCTCCATTTCATAGTCTTACATCTCTCCACTCCAAAGGAAAACTCCCCAGCACTCATTTTTATTTGTATGTTTTGGGCTCCAGTGCCTGTCTTCTCTCTCCCATATCCATCTTACTTTCACACGTCAAAATATCCCCCGTCCATCCCGCCTACCTGCACCATGAACTTAACATCACACCACCAAGGAGCACAGGCACGTCCTACCAGAACCTGCCCTGCACTGATTACCGACCCGGCCTGGTGGCTGTAGTAAGTGCCACAAACAACCCATCTCAGCAACTCCTCTTCAGCTAGACCTGCCCTGCTGTACCATATCTGAGTGACTGACCCTGCCAATTGGAGAAGGAGGCAAAAAGTATCATGCCCACAGATGAGCAAACAACAAAGAACACACAGCCTGCCTGCTCAGACATAACCAAATTTAAAAAAGGATGAAACAAACAAATCTACAATCAATAAATGAGAAAAATCACTACTGAATGACCCAAAGACAGCAGACAACGTCAAAACATTTACAAAAACAGGACAGGATGGTTCCAGTAGGCATCCAAAATAAAACACCAGATGACTTTCCAGTAGATGAAAAGGCACTAGAACTACCTGATAGGGAATTCAAATCTCTAATACTCAGAATTATCCAAGGTTTAAGCAAAAAGCAGACAAAAAGGAGGAAAAAATAGACAAATTCATGGAAAAGGCAGAAAAATTCATGGAAAATACAGACAAAAAATTGGAAGAATTCAGGAAAATAATGCAGGAAAAAAATGCCAAAATAAATTCACAACTAGACATTATACAAAAACAACAATTAGAAATCCAAAAGATAAACAAGATTTCAGAAATGGACAGTGTCACAGAAGGGCTGAGGAGAAGATTTGAAACTGTGGAAGACATGATCAGCAGAATTGAAGACAAACACGTGGATACAAGTCTCTATGATGAAAACACAAAAAAAGGATGAAGAAAAATGAAGAGACACTGAGAATTATGTGGGATACAATCAAAGGCAAAAATTTGTGAGTGATCAGAGTTCCAGAACAGGGGGAGAAAACAGAAAACACAGAGAGGATCCTTGAAGAAATGCAGACAGAAAATTTCCCTTGTATCATGAAAGATGAAAATCTGGCCATCCAAGAAGCTCAACGAACACTGTATAGGATAGACCCTAAAAGAAAATCACCAAGGCATATCATAATCACACTCGCCAAAGCCGAAGAAAAACAAAGAATCCTGAGAGGAGCTCATGAAAAACAAGAAGTCATATACCGAGGAGAAACAATAAGACTAAGCTCAGATTATTCAGCAGAAATCATGCCGGCAAGAAGGCAAAGGGATGACACGTATAAAACCTTGAAAGAAAAAAATTGCCAGCCAAGGATAATATATCCTGAAAAACTCTCGTTCAAATATGATGGTGAAATTAGGTCATTTCCAGATAAACAGAAATTAAGGGAATATATAAAAACCAAACCAAACTTACAAGAATTATTAAAGGGAGTCCTTCGATCTCAGAACAAACACCTTCAGCTCACAGGCTGAATCTAGGACACAGGATCATACCAGCAAGATACCAGTCTAGGAAATGAACTCTCAAGGACTATCCAAAACCAAATGAAATACAACAGGGGATCAGACAGTTAATTTGTAAATGACAACAACATCAGAACGCTAAAAGAGGGAATAAATGGTGTATGTATAGAACTTCTAAGGAGAGGAAGGCAAGGTGATACCAAGTGATAATAGACTGCTTCAAACTTAGAAAGATAAGGGTAAATTTCACAGTAACCACAAAGAAAGTTAACAAACATACTCATAAAAATCAAGAGGAAAAACATAAAGTCTCAGTAAAAACAAAACCTACGAAAGGAAAAGAAATGAAAAAAAATCCAAAAACAAAAGTAACTCACCACTGGAGAGTAAGAACAAAGGAAACGTCAGCACCACAAAAAAAAAAAAGCACTACAAAATGACAGCAATAAACTCACACCTATCAATAATTACACTGAATGCAAATGGACTAAATGCACCAATAAAGATACAGAACATTGCAGAATGGATAAAAACAAGATCCATCAATATGCTGTCTACAAGAGACACACCTTAGAAATAAAGATGTGAATTTATTAAAAAAAAAAAGTTGGAAAAAATATATCAAGCTAACAATTACCGAAAAAGAGCAGGAGTGGTAATATTAATCACAGATAAAATAGACTTTAAAACAAAATCCGCCATAAAAGAAAAAGAAGAACACTATATAATGATTATGGGGATGATCCGTCATGAAGATGTAACCATAATAAACATCTATGCACCCAAAGACAGGGCTCCAAAATACATAAAACAAACTCTAACAACACTGAAAAGAGAAACTGACAGTACCACAATAATAGTAGGAGACTTCAACATACCAATCTCAATAAAGGACAGAACAACTAAAAAGAAACTCAGCAAAGATACAGAAGACCTAAAGGACACAATCAGCCAACTTGACCTCATAGACATATATAGAACACTTCACCCAACAGCTGCAAAGTACACATTCTTTTCCAATGCACATGGAATGTTCTCCAGAATAGACCACATCTTAGGCTACAGAGCAACCCTCAACAAGATCCAAAACGTTGAGATAATACAAAGTATCTTCTTGAACCACAATGACATCAAGGTAGAAATTAATAACAGAAAGAGCAAGGAAAAAGAAATCAATTACTTGGAAACTGAATAACAACTTGCTTACGTACCTCAGGCTAATAGAAGAAATCAGAGACAGAATCAAAAAATTCCTAGAATCAAATAAGACTGAAAACCCCTCATCCCAAAACCTTTGGGACATAACAAAAGCAGTCCTCACAGGACAATTTACAGCAGTAGATGCACACATTAAAAAAGAAGAAAGGGACAAAATCAAAACATTAACTACACAACTCAAACAAATAGAAAGAGAACAGCAAAAAAATCCCACAGCTCCAGAAGAAAAGAAATAATAAAGATCATAGCAGAAATAAACGAAGTAGAGAATAGAAAAACAATAGAAAGAATTAACAAAATCAAAAGTTGTTTCTGTGAAAGAATCAAGAAAATCAACAAACTATTGGCTATACTCACAAAAGAAGAACAGGAGAGGAACCAAATAACCCAAATGGGGGACATTACAACAGACCCAACTGAAATAAAAAGGATTATAACAGAGTATTATGAAAAACTATACTCCAACAAATTTGAAAACCTAGAGGAAATGGATAAATCTTTAGAAACACACG
>NW_004444053.1:2369178-2370883 GCF_000243295.1 Trichechus manatus latirostris
AAAAGACTCCACAAGAAATCTACTGGAACTAATAGAAAGATTCAGCAGAGTAGCAGTATACACGATAAACATACAAAAATCAGTTGGATTCCTATACAGCAATAAACAGAACGATGAAAAGGAAATCAAGAAAACAATACCATTTATAACAGCCCCTAAACAAATAAAATAATTAGGAATAAATCTAATTAGGGATGTAAAAGACCTACTCAAAAAAAACTACTAAACACTACTGCAAGAAACCCAAAGGGATCTACATATATGGAAAAACATACCATGCTCATGGATAGGCAGACTCAACATTGTGAAAATGACAATTCTACTCAAAGTAATTCACAAAGACAATGCAATCCTGATCCAAATACCAACAACATTCTTCACAGAGATGGAAAAAATACTCATTAACTTTATACGGAAAGGGAAGAAGCCCTGAACAAGTAAAGCACTACTGAAGAAGCATAAAGTTGGAGAACTCACACTACCTGACCTCAGATTCTACTATACAGCTATGGTAGTTAAAACAGCCTGGTACTGGTACAATGACAGATACACTGATCAATGGAACAGAATTGGGAATCCAGATGTAAATCCATCCACCTACAGTCACTTGATCTTCAACAAGGGCCCAAAATCCATTGGATGGGGAAAAGAAGGTCTTTTTAATAAATGGTGCTGGCAAAACTGGATATCCATCTGAAAAAAAGGAATCAGGACCCATACCTCACACCATATACAAAAACTAATTCAGAATGGATCAGACCTAAATATAAACCCCAAAACTAAAAAGTTCATAGAAGAAAAAATAGGACTAAACTACAGTCCCTAATACATGGCATTAACAGGATACAAACCATAACCATCAACACATAAACCCTAGAAGATAGGCCAGATAACTGGGATTTTCTAAAAATCAAACACCTATGATTTTCAAAAGACTTCACCAAAACAGTAAAAAGAGGAACTACAGACACGGAAAAAAATATTGGACAGTACAAGTCAGAAAAAAAGTCTAATCTCCATAATCGACAAGAAAACCCAACACCTCTACAACAAAAAGACAAATAATTTTATTAAAAGATAAGCAAAGGAAATGAACAGACACTTCACCAAAGAAGACATTCAAGTGGCCAACAGACACATGAGGAAATGCTCGAGAACACTAACCATTAGAGAAATGCAAATCAAAACCACAATGAGATACCATCTCACGCCGGCATTACTGGCATGAATCAAAAACACTGGAAATAACAAATGCTGGAGAGCCTGCAGGAAGATTGGAACTCTTATGCACTACTGATGGGAATGTAGAATGATACAACCATTTTGGAAAATGATATGGTGCTTCCTTAGAAAGCTAGAAATAGAAATACCATACTATCCAGCAATCACACTCCTAGGAATATATCCTAGAGAAATAAGAGCCATCACTCAAATAGACACATGCACACCCATGTTCATGGCAGCATTGTTCAAAATAACAAAAGAATGGAAACAACCTAGATGCCCATCAACAGACGAACGGATAAACAAACTATGGTACATATACACAATGGTGTACTATGCAATGATAAAGAACAATGATGAATCTGTGAAACATCTCATAACATAGATGAAGCTGGACGACATTATGCTGAGTGAAATAACTCAATCACAAAGGGACAAATATTCTATAAGAGCTCTATTGTAAAAAAATCATGAAAAAGTT
>NW_004444053.1:2374148-2392830 GCF_000243295.1 Trichechus manatus latirostris
TCTATGCAAAACCAACGGCCAATATCATTCTTAATGGAGACAGGCTGAAAACATTCCCCTTGAGAGCAGGAACATGACAAGAATGCCCTTTAACACCACTCCTATTTAACATTGTGCTGGAAGTTCTAGCCAGAGCAATAAGGCAAGAAAAAGAAATAAAAGCCATCCAGATTGGTAATGAAGAAGTTAAACTGTCCCTTTTTTCAGATGATATGATACTGTATACATAGAAAACCAAAAAGACTCCACAAGAAATCTACTGGAACTAATAGAAAGATTCAGCAGAGTAGCAGGATACAAGATAAACATATAAGATCAGTTGGATTCCTAAACACCAATAAGAGAATGATGAAAAAGAAATCAAGAAAACAATACCATTTATAATAGCCCCTAAAAAAATAAAATACTTAGGAATAAATCTACAGGGATGTAAAAGACCTATACAAAGAAAACTACAAAACACTACTGCAAGAAACCCAAAGGGATCTACATAAGTGGAAAAACATACCGTGCTTATGGATAGGTAGACTCAACATTGTGAAAATGACAATTCTACTCAAAGCAATTTACAAAGATAATGCAATCCCGATTCAAATACCAACAACATTATTTAAAGAGATGGAAAAAATACTCATTAACTTTATATGGAAAGGGAAGAAGCCCCAGATAAAGAAAACACTATTGAAGAAGAAGAAAATAGGAGAACTCACACTACCTGACCTCAAAACCTAGTATACAGCTATGATAGTCAGAATAGCCTGGTACTGGTACAATGACAGATACATTGACCAGTGGAACAGAATTGAGAAAACAGCTGTAAATCCATCCGCCTATGGTCACAAGGGTCCAAACTCCATCAAATTGGGAATAGTCTTTTTAACAAATGGTGCTGGCAAAACTGGATGTCTATGCAAAAAAATGAAACTGGACCCATACCCCACGCCATATACAAAAACTAATTCAAAATGGATCAAAGACCTAAATATAAAGGGAAAATTAGAAAGTTCATAGAAGAAAAAATAGGATCGACGGTAGAGGCCCTAATACACAGCATTAACAGAATACAAACCATAACTACTAACACACAAACTCCAGAAGATAAGCTAGATAACTGGGATCTTCCAAAAATTAAACACTTATGCTTATCAAAAGACTTCACTAAAGGAATAAAAAGAGAACATACAGACTGGGAAAAAATTTTTGGACATTACAAGTCAGACAAAGGTCTAATCTCTAAAATCTGCAAGAAAATCTAACACCTCTACAACAAAAAGACAAATAATCCAATTAAAAAATGGGCAAAGGAAATGAACAGACACTGCCAAAGCAGACATTCAAGCGGCCAACAGACACATGAGGAAATGCTCGAGACACTAACCATTAGAGAAATGCAAATTAAAACCACAATGAGATACCATCTTACCCAGGCATTAGTGGCACGAATCAAAAACACTGGAAATAACAAATGTTGGAGAGGCTGAAGGGAGATTGGAACTCTTATGCACTGATGGTGAGAATGCATAATGATACAACCATTTTGGAAAATGATACGGTGCTTCCTTAGAAAGCTAGAAATAGAAATACCATACGATCCAGCAATTCCACTCCTAGGAATATATACTAGAGAAATAAAAGCCATCACATGAATAGACATATGCACACCCATGTTCATTGCAGCACTGTTCACAATATCGAAAAGATGGAAACAACCTAGATGCCCATCAACAGATGAAAGGATAAACAAAGTATGGTACATACACACAATGGAGTATTACACAATGGTAAAGAACAACGATGAATCTGTTAAGTATCTCATAACATGGATCAAACTGGAGTACATTACGCTAAGTGAAATAAGTCAATCACAAAAGGACAAATATTGTATGAGACCTCTACTGTAAAAACTCAAGAAAAAGTTTACGCACATAAAGCAACAATCTTTGTTGGCTGCCAGGGATGGGATGCAGGGAGGGACTAAACAGGCAATAGATAAGTGATAACTTTGGTGAAGGCTAAGGCAGTACACAATACTAGGGAAGCCAGCACAAGTTGTACAAGGAAAGGTCATGGACGCTCCATAGACACATCCAAACTCTGAAGGAGTGATTTGCTGGGCGGCGGCTGTGGGTACCATGGTCTCGGGGAATGTCTAGCTCAATTGCCATAATACAGTTTATAAAGAAAATGTTCAACATTCTACGTTGGTGAGTAGTGTCTGGGGTCTTAAAAGCCTGTGAGCAGCCATCTAAGATACTCCACTGGTCTCAACCCTTTGGGAGCAATGGAGAATGAAGAGAACAGGATACAAGGAAAAGATTAGCCCAAAGGACTAATGGACCACAGGTACGACGGCCTCCACAAGATTGAGTCCAGTACAGCTAGATGGTGCCCAGCTACCACCACTGACTGCTCTGACAGGGATCACAACAGAGGTCCTGACAGAGCTGGAGATGAATGTAGAACAAAATTCTAACTCACAAATAAAGACCAGTTTTAATAGCCTAAGAGACTGGAGAAACCCAGAGAGGATGGCCCCCAGATACCCTTTTAGCTCAGTGGTGAAATCACTCCCGAGGTTCACTGTTCAGCCAAGGATTGTCAGCCCCATAAAACAAAACTGGATTAGTGAGGCACAGCAGTCCAGGGACAAAGAGTAGATGGCAGGAGGGGACAGGAAAGTTGGTGATAGGGAACCCAAGGTTGAGAAGGGTCAGTGTTGACATGTCATGGAGTTGTTAACCATTATCATAGGGCAGTATATGTACTGTTTAACGAGAAACGATTTGTTCTATAAACCTTCATCTAAGGTACCAAAAAAAAAAAAGAATTATCTATATGAGATCAAATTGACAACAGCAACTCAAAAGTTTTGATGGGAAGTCTAGTGGGCAGTAAGTTGAAGGTAATGGTGATGGAATTATTTGGAAAACTATAGCGAGAATAACAGCACAACTGGCAGAATGTAATTGATGTCACTGAATTGTACATGTAAAAACTTTTGAAACTGTGTAACTTTAGCTATGTATATTTTCACCAAAAAAATGTCCTCCGAGGTCAAGAAGGGAGAGTGTTGACATGTCATGGGGTAGTTAACCAATATCATAAAACGATATGTGTACTGACTGTTTAATGAGAAACTATTTGTTCTATAAACATTAAAGTACAATAAAAAAAAATTAAAAGGACTTCCGGGCAACATGGTGTTCTAGGTAGGAGCACTACGCTGTCCCTCCACAGCAAAGATCTAAAAAACTAAGCCAAACAGAGAAAACAGCAATCCTGAAACCCTAATCATCAAATGAAGAGATAAAGAACTCAGCCAAACACCAAATGGAATAAGAAACTGACAGAGAACAGAGAGCAAGGACAGATATATGCAGAGGTCCCCTAATAGCTAAGACAGCATGGATCTGCCATCTTGGACCCCTATCAGAGACCAGCAAACAGAGGGTACGAGAAAGCACCTTCACAGAGCCTCCAGCAGGAGACAGAACAACTGGTAACCAGTGATATACGCTTTCCCACCCCTCACCCTTCTTCATCCCCACTCAGCCTCCTCTGCTTCCCACGGCCACAGTCTCTTGGCCGGGAAGCACCGGCTGCTTGGATTGAACTTGCCCACACTGGCTGACTCCCTGAGTACCATTTGTTGGCTGCTGGTCTTGCTTTTTTTCCACTTCTTTTGATTTCTTCCTTACCTCTCACCACCTCCCCCTTCTTTCTCTCAAATACCTGGGCTCCGTGTGCCATGTTTGCTTCCTCATGAAAGACTGTGAAACTCCACTCTAATGTGAAACTGCTTCCCTGTCCATGCTGCCATGCTGGTGGGATCCCGAGGCTTTTTTGTTTGTTTGCTTTGAATTGTTTGTTTGTTTTCTTTTTCTTTTCTCGAATTGGGAACCCATTCTAGCCAGGCAGTAATGCGCAGCTTGGGACCTACCCCCTCAGTTTGTGCAGATGCACAGAGGGATCCCTGATGGCATTTCTTTTTTTGTGTTTTTTTTTTTCCTGTTTTTTCTTGGGGGGGGGGGTCTTGTACTTTTTTAAAATTCGTTTTCTTTTATTTTCCCTCTTTTTTTTTTTTTCTTTCTTCATTATTTAGTTTCTAATCTCTCTATACCTTCCTTCTCTTCCTGTCCCCTGAATACTTGGTGCTGAGTGACACCTGTATGCCTTCTAGCCAGGCTATACTTCAACACATGGAAGCAACTTCCCCAGACCTCATAGCCACACCAGTGGGATTCCTGGGGGCTTTTCTTTTTTCTTTCTAATTTTTATTTATTCATTTTTTTCTTTTCTTTTTTTTTTTTTGCTTCTTCTTCTCCTTTTTGTTTTTCTCCATTTCATAGTCTCTCATCTCTCCACTCCAATGGAGAGCTCCCCTAGCACTCTTTTTTGTTTGTTTGTATGTTTTTGGCTCCTGTTCCTTTCTCCTCTCTCTCCTCTCTCCGATACCCATTTTAGCTCCACACATCACATTCTCCCCCTCCATCCTGCCTACCTGCACCGTGCACTTAACATCACACCACCAAGCAGCACAGGCACGGCCTACCAGAACCTGCCCTGCACTGATTACCAGCCCACCCTGGTGGCTGTAGTAAGTGCCACAAACAACCCATCCCAGCTACTCTTCTTCAGCTAGACCTGCCCTGCTGTACCATATCTGAGCAACTGACCCTGCCAATTGGAGAAGGAGGTGAAAAGTATCATGCCCACAGATGAGCAAACAACAAACAACACACAGCCCGCCTGCTCAGAAATAACCAAATAAAACAAAAAAGCAGGACAAAATAAACAAATCTACAATCAATAAATGAGAAAAATAACTACTGAATGCCCTGAAGACAGCAGACAATACCAAAACATTAACAAAAACAGAACAGGATGGTTCCAGTAGGCATCTAAAATAAAACACCAGATGACTTTCCAGTGGAAGAAAAGGCACTACAGCTACCTGATAGGGAATTCAAATCTCGAATATTCAGAATTATCCAAGAGTTGAAGCAAAAACAGACAAAAATGAGGAAAAAATACACAAATTCATGGAAAAGGCAGACAAATTCATGGAAAATACAGACAAAAAATTGAAGAATTTGGGAAAATAATGCAGGAATAAAATACCAAAATAAATTAACAACTAGAAATCATACAAAAACAACAATTAGAAATCCAAAATATAAACAACAAGATTTCAGAAATGGACAGTGTCACAGAAGGGCTGCGGAGAAGATTTGACATGGTGGAAGAAAGGATCAGTGAAATTGAAGGCAAACACTTGGATACAACTCTGAGGAAAACTCAGAAAAAAGAATAAAGAAAAATGAAGAGATCCTGAGAATTACATATGAAACAATCAAAAGCAAAAGTTTGCAAGTGTTTCAGAACAGGGGGAGAAAACAGAAAACACAGAGAAGATCATTGAAGAACTGCTGACAGAAAACTTCCCCAATATCATGAAAGATGAAAAGCTGGCCATCCAAGAAGCTCAACGAACCTCATATAGGATAGAACCCAAAAGAAAATCACCAAGGCATATCATAATCACACTCGCCAAAACCAAAGACAAAGAATCCTGACAGCAGCTCGAGGAAAATAAGAAGTTGCATACAGAGGAGAAACAATAAGACTAAACTCAGATTATTCAGCAGAAACCATGCAAGCAAGAAGGCAATGGGATGATATATATAAAACCTGGAAAGAAAAAAATTGCCAGCCAAGGATAATATATCCCGCAAAACTCTCCTTCAAATATGATGATGAAATTAGGACATTTCCGGATAAACAGAGATTAAGGATATATGTAAAAACCAAACCAAACTTAGAAGAATTATTAAAGGGGGTCCTTTGATGTGAGAACAAACAATTTCAGCTCACAGGCTGAATCAAGGATGCAGGATCATACCAGCCAGATACCAATCCAGGAAATGAACTCTCAAGGACTATCCAAAACCAAAAGAAATACAACAGGGGATCAGAGCAGTTAATCTGTAAATGACAACAACATCAGAACAATAAAAGAGGGAATAAACAGTGTAGGTATAGAATCTTCTAATGGAGAGGAAGGCAAGACGATACCAAGTAATAATAGACTGCTTCAAACTTAGAAAGAGAAAGGTAAATTTCATGGTAACCACAAAGAAAGTTAACAAACCTGCTCATAAAAATCAAGAGGAAAAACATAAAGTCTCAGTAAAAACAAAACCTACAAAAACAAAAGAAATGAAAAAAAATCCACAAACAAAAGGAATTCAGCACAGGAGAGTAAGAGGAACAAAGAAAACGTCAGCACCACAAAAAAAAGCACTACAAAATGACAGCAACAAACTCACATCTATCAATAATTACACTGAATGTAAATGGACTCAATGCACCCATAAAGAGATGGAGAGTGACAGAATGGATAAAAAAAAAAAAAACAGGATCCATCAGTATGCTGTCTACAAGAGATACACCTTAGAAACAAAGATGTAAATTTATTAAAAATCACAGGTTGGAAAAAAATGTATCAAGCAAACAACTACCAAAAAAGAGCAAGAGTGGCAATACTAATCTCAGATAAAATAGACTTCTAAAAAATTTAAAAAAAAAAGTTAACACACCAAAAGAAACGATCTTTGTTGTTTACCCAGGGATGGGAGGGGTGGGGGGGAAACACTAAATAGACAATAGATAAGATGTAACTTTGGTGAAGGGTAAGACAGTACACAATACTGGGGAAGCCAGCACAATTGGTACAAGGAAAGGTCATGGAAGCTTCATAGACACATCCAAACTCCCTGAGGGACCAAACTGCTGGGCAGAGGGCTGTGGGGACCATGGTTTCGGGGAACAACTAGCTCAATTGGCATACACACTTTATAAAGAAAATGTTCAACATTCTACCTTGGTGAGTAGCATCTGGAGTTTTAAAAGCCTGTGTGCAGCCATCTAACATACTTCACTGGTCTCACCCCTTCGGGAGCAAGGAAAAATGAAGAAAACAAGATACAAGGAAAAGATTACTCCAAAGGACTAATTTACCACAACTACCACGGCCTCCACCAGACTAAGTCCAGTACAACTAGATGGTGCCCGGCTACCACCACTGACTGCGCTGACAGGGATCACAACAGAGGGTCCCAGACAGAGCTGGAGAAACATGCAGAACAAAATTGTAACTCACAAAAAAAGACCAGACTTACTGGCCTCACACAGATTGCAGAAACCCTGGGAGTATGGCCCACGGACACCCTTTTAGCTCAGTAATGAATTTACTCCCGAGGTTCACCATTCAGCCAAAGATTAGACAGGCCCATAAAACAAAATGAGACTAATGGGGCACAACAGTCCAGGGAAAAAGACTAGAAGGCAGGAGGCAACAGGAAAGCTGGTAATAGTGAGCCCAAGGTTGAGAAGGGATAGTGTTGACATGTCATGGGATTGTTAACCATTGTCATAAAACAATATGTGTACTGTTTAATGAGAAACTATTTGTTCTGTAAACCTTCATCTAAAGTACAATAAAAAAAAAAGAAATAAAGATACAATATGAGTTCATCACATAAAAATAACAGGTACTTTTCTCTATTAATAAAAAATTTCTGTAGTTTATTCATAAAAAAAAATCAAGTAGATAAGATGACTCATTCTGTGAATGTCAGTCAGTGCCCACCCTGGAGTTTGTTCAATGGTCTTATAAACAAATAAGACATGGTGGCTGGTCTAGAAGCAAGACAAAGTCTTTACAACAGGAACTTCTTATGGAATTTAATCAGGCTACTACCACAGCTGAGTGTCCAATTTGCCAACTGCTTTGATCAACTCTAAGTACTGATACGGAGCCATACAGTTGGGACTGGATCAGTCAGCTTATTGGTAGCAAGTTGATTACATTGAATGCCATTTTGCATTGAGGGGGAAATAATTTAGCTTCACTAGAGTAATTATTTACCTGGATTTGTTTTCCCTGCCCGACACTCTTCTGCTAGCACCAATGTGGACCTACTGAATGTTAATAGGAAACTACAATGATCATATACAGGCAATACCACGAAGGAATAAATGTTCTGTTTATCCCACCAGGTAAAATCCCCATGTAACTGTGGGTCTGGATGAAGGCAAAGGAAAAATGGAATGCATAGTCAAGAATAGAAATCAGAAGTAAACTATGACTTATTTTCTTTTTTGTCCATGAAAATCACTGACACACAAACAATATAGTCTCGTGTTGTTGTGGTCTTGCCAGCCAAAAGGTTTTTATTGGGCTTTTGTCTCAGGAGCTTTAATTATAAAAATAATAGTTTTTTCCATTAAAAATGATATTTTAATAATGATTATGCTTATTTAAACTACATGTGCTGTCCCAAAGTCACTTATATACCTCCCTGGGGATGGAGAGGATGGAATTAGTCATTCATGTCAATCCATGAGACACTACAGTTAAGGAGAGGTTAGTTTTCTTGTGGACTATCAATAGAGCACTTAACAGTGAAAAGACTTAAATCAGTCCATCATGTAGAACTCAAGAGGCTTAAGTCTCCTGAGTGCTCTCAAAACCATTAATACATTGTTTGTTCAGCCATAAAGTTATTCTATCCAAAGCCCTAGCATTTATTTCTATCTTTAAGATATAAAAAGAGATACTCAATACGGAGCAGAGTTACCTTAAGAAAATATATACACAGAGTCCCACCAGCAAATTAATATTATTTTAAGGATTGAAATACTGAAGTGCTGTTTAATATCTAATTTGAAACTTTATCATGTTAACAAATACATGAGTGAAGGCTCTTCCAGTAATTTTCCATTTGATATTCCTAGCCATTAAATTCAAAATGAGTTTCATGCAATGACAGATAATATCACAAGCTAATGAGGAGAGGACATCCTGAGTAGTCAGGGCAGGAATGAGTCATAGGCATCATTCATAACTTAATTATGCACCTGCTGGAGGGTGTTTTCTGATGCCAGTAAATATTGATGAGTCCTTACTTTTAATCGCGGGACGAGAATTTATTGAATTCTGTGTTCTACCAGTTTCTACCAAATTCTTGTTTTGAGGCTATTTTATTTTATTAGAATCAAATGCAAGTCACTGGGATTTCCAGTTAAGCATAAACTGTAGGTGGAAAATAGAATTAAACATATTATTTAATATAAAGGACAGGGAGAAATCAAAAACCAACAAACTGTTGCTTCAGGCACAAGATACAGGAAGGAAAATTTATCAGCTACAATCTCTGGGATGAAGGGTAACATCTGTTTTCATAACAGAAGCAAGATGTAGAGTGATGGCAGGTTCTACCCAAGATTCTAAAATCAAACAATGTAAGTACTTTATTATTTAGGGGTGAGAGTTCATTTAAAAGACCCAGACTGTGTTCTGCTAAAAATCCAATTGACTCTTGACCTGTGTAAGTGTTACCACAATAACACGGATTGGAGCCGCCTGCCGCAATAGCCAATTCTGAGACAGGGGTGAGGTGAGCAGCAAGAGTTTTATTATATATCAATATATAGGAGACAGAGGGGAATAGTTTCCTTAAAAAAAAAAAAAAACCATCTCCCCCACTGGGGATCGGCAGAAGGTTTTTATAGGGACAGGATTATGGGTCTTAGAAGTTTGTGTGAGTTCCCCCTTGAGGTGGTCATGTTTCAGATGAGTTAACTTCTATTCTTGGGGGTTATTTGGCGACATTTTTGGGGATAATCTGGCGACATTCTGGTTTTTCTTTTCACAAGATGGGTGCTTTGTTCGTCTTTTCATCCCTAGATCATTATCACCTGTTTTCCACCCTCCAAGGAGGATCATCGGTTAATCTTAAACCTTTTGGAAAGACTGGAACCGGAGGGAAAGACAAGATCCTGAGGCAATGTGGCAGTAAGCAATGGGAAGTAAATAATAGTGAGCTGGGCTTATGCAGCCTCTTTCATAAGTAGTCCTCATTGTTTCATCTGCTACTGTCTCTTGGTCACCACACCCAATAATCATTAAAGATTTAGTATTTAGTTAACATTTTTATTATGCCAAAGTACTTCCATTGTTCTGGATGAATTTGTGTCTATATAGTTAACACTTCCAAATCAGTTCCTTTGTCTCACCATCTGTAGGGACCTTCTCCTTCACTCCCCATTTCATTCACTCACTCCAGTGGCCACATTTTGGACCTTGTCATAACATGTAACTATTTCATTCTTGAAATCTTCATTTCAGACACACTGTTCTCCAAGCACAATCTTCTATCCTTCTGGTGCTCTCATTGAGTTACTCCCTCTTCACCTGCTCTTAGACCTAAAAGCCCTCCAATCTTTCTCTCTTTCTAAGACCACTTTTGTCTTCACATCTTTCCTTATCCACTGTAGACTCTATATCCAGCATTTGAATAACTATCTTGCCAAAACTCTTGCTACTTTTCCTCACCATCCTTTAAATGTCCTCACATCACGATTGCTTAACATTGACTTAACCCGTATCAACTTTTATTTAACCTTCTGTAGTTTATATTGGAAACACTGGTGGCGTAGTGGTCAAGAGCTATGGCTGCTAACCAAAAGGTCAGCTGTTCAAATCCACCAGGCACTCTTTGGAAACTCTATGGGGCAGTTCTACTCTGTCCTTACTGAGTCGCCAAGACTCGGAATTGATTTGACTCGACCGCAGCGGGTTTTTTGGTTTTGGTAGCCTATCAAATCATCTACCTCACCTCTAACCCCTCTCACTTTTACCAGATGACCTTGCCCTCTACTTAATAGAGAAAATAAAAACCATGAAATGGAAATGCCTTCAACTTCCTGTCATCTCATCTACAACAAAACCTGCATCAATTAATGCCCATTCTTGTTGCTTGATTGCCTCTCCAATGCAGGAGTTGTGCTTCTCTAGTTGTTTGAGTCCTTTACCCGCACTCTGGATCTCCTACCTTTCATCCCATTTAGATGTGTTTTCTCATAAAAATTTTTTTTTAAAGTAACTTAATCATATATGCAGAATTTTCAATTAATGTATTACAATCAACATGGCCTCTTCTCATTTTTTAATTTCCTTTCTTTTGGTCAGTGTCTCCAGAGCATCATTTAACAGCAGCAAATTTTTAATCCTATGAGTTGGAATTGACTCCATGGCAATGCATTTTGGTTTGGTACTGTGTACCAAGTGCTTTACATAAATTAGCACCTACCATATGAGGTAGCAATTATTATTTCCATTCTACAGATTAAGAAACTGAATCTCAGAAAGAGTTAAGTAAGTTACTTAACATTTTACAGTAAGTATGGCAGATTTGGAATTGGAACCTAGGCCTGCCTACATTGAAATATGTCTTTTTCTTTTGTACTTAGCCATGGTCACCCTCTCCCTGATCCTCTCTCTCTATGTCTAGAAAAAGTCAAGTTAAGGAATTGGTAATAGCAGCAGAGAGAAACTCTTGGTAAGGTAAACAGGAAGGTTGGGTACTAGAACAGAAGGAGTCAGTAATGCCCAGGCCGACCTCAGGCTGTCTTCTCCTTAAGGAATACAAAGTGAACGCAGAGTAAATTGAACTGTGTGGGTACCACCTTCTACCTCCTCAAAGCTCTCATTGTATGCTTTTGGACATGTGGTAACAGGAAAGGACTGCAAATTGGCCCAGCACCTATCAGATCAGCGGCAGATCTCACAGGAAATGGAACTCAAAGACCCCAAGAGAGATACCAGGTACTTAGCTGCACACAGCAGCTATTCTACTCACAATCAGGTGTTCTGGGGAAGGTAGACACCGTGACAGACCCATGAATCACCCATTCACTTTTTATTGAGGATTAAGGTTAAAAGGCCATATTACGAAGGTAAATCAGAAATAAAGCTTATCCTCACCCTTTTACAATAAAGCATGAACAAAATTAGCTGTAATTCAAGATAGAAAGTAACAAGTTCCATAAGAGAAGCATAAATAGAGGACAAAGCATGTCTAAAGGAGGGAAAGATTACTTCCAACCTATGGACATAAAGAAGAGCTTTCTTAAAGGGGTGGAATTTTAACTGGAGCTGATAGAGATTTAGACCTCTGGAGACAGTTTTAAAGGATAGGTCCTGGGCACTGTACCAGCAGAGACTACAAACTAGGAATGTGAAGAGTATATGTATGTGATCTGAAGTGAAACCTGAATGTGGGTTACATATGGTGAAGAGTTAGTACTTTCAGTAATCTGAAGCATTGAGAGAGGGATGGCGAGAAGTGGGAGATGTTACTGGAAGGTAGGTTGGGTCCAGCTCATAACAATTCTTGAATGCCATGCTAAGGAATGTGGGCCTTGTTCATTAGGGCATGGAGAGATTGTGAAGTGTTCTGGTTTTGTTTTTGTTTTTTTAAGCAGGAAAGAGAAATCCAGAGTTGTCCTTTAGGAAGGCTAATCCTATAGCAGTATTTGAAGAGAATGGAGGAATAGGAAGTCAGAGAATCCAGCTCAAAATTGTCATGATTGTGAACACTATTAAGGTTCAATCTAAAAAATTCTGAAGTTTTTCAACTAAACATAATATCAAAGATTGTCTACTGAAAACCCATGTCAGGTTAACACTCTCTATACATGTTATACAGTTGGCATTTTCAAGATGCATGAGTTTGGCATCTGCTTTCATAAAACTCATGGCCTTATTAAAAATAAGCTGTAAGAATGCTGACACATTGTGAAAATCGTAACCACTGGCACGGGATAATTTGTATAAAAGTTGTTCAATGGGAATCTAATTCGCTGTGTAAACTTTTACCTAAAACACAATAAAATATTTTTTTAAAAAAGAAAGAAACTAGGACGTAAAAAGGAAATAACACCATAGAGTGGAAAAGACGTAAATAAAATAATGTATAGACTACAGCAGTACAGAGAAAAAGGTATACTGCAGCAAGGTTTTAAAGTACCTAGGCACTTGTTAAAATACTAGTTACCAGGCCCGTAGAGCAAGGGTTGGAAAATTTTTCATAAAAGGCCATACAGCAAATATTTTAGGCTTTACAGGACAGATGTTCTCTATGGAAAGTACTCAACTCTGTAGCTGTAGTGCAGAAACACCACAGAACAGATTTCAAAGAATGACATGGTTGTATTCCAATAAAATTTTATTTATGAAACAGTAAATATTCAATGGATGCTAAAACTAGTAGCTGAAAGTTTGATGAGAAGCGTGATATTTACATAGTCTTAAAGAATATCCCCAGAAACTACTTATTAATTGTTGACACAGTCGAAAGTGGAGAAGTTGAGAAGACTGTTAACCAAGTGGTAAAAATTAACATCACCAGAAATTGTGTGCCACCCAACATTACATGGAAACCCTGGTGGCGTAGTGATTAAGAGCTGTGGCTGCTACCCAAAAGGTCGGCAGTTTGAATCCGCCAGGTATTCCTTGGAAAGTCTATGGGGCAGTTCTACTCTCTCCTATAGGGTCGCTATGAGTCAGAATCAACTCAATGGCAATGGGTTACGAGTTCAATATTATACAATGAGAAGAACACAGCATCACTTCTGTGATATCCCTGCAAAGATGCAAAACGTGAATCTAATCAGAAGCAAACATCAGACAAACTCAAACTGAAGGACATTCTACAAAGTAACCTGCCTAGATTTTTCAAAAATATCTAAGTCATGAAAGAGGAGGGAAAACTAAGGAACTAGTACAAATTGAAGGAAATCTTTGACCTTAGAAAGGACATTTTTGGGACAATCAGCAAAATTTGAATGTGTATTAGATGGTGGTAGTGTATCAACACCCGTATCCTGATTTTCATGGTTGTACTGTGTTTATGTAGGAGAGTGTTCTTGTTTTTAGGAAATATATACTGAACTATTAAGGTATAATGGGGCATCATGTCTGCAACTTAATCCTGAATGATTGAGCAAAAATAATAATTGTTGTTGATGTTGTTAGGTGCTGTTGAGTCAATTCCGACTGATAGCGACCCTATGTACAATGAAACGAAACACTGCCCGGTCCTGTACCATTTTCACCATCCTTGTTATGCTTGAGCCCATTGTTGCAGCCACTGTGTCAATCTATCTAGTTGAAGGTCTTCCTCTTTTTCGATGACCCTCTACTTTACCAAGCATGATGTCCTTCTCCAGGGACTGATCCCACCTGATAACATGTCCAAAGTATGTGAGACATAGGCTCAGCATCCTTGCTTCTAAGAATTCTGGTTGTACTTATTCCAAGACAGATTACATAAAATGAGTTTAAGAATAATAAAGCAAATGCGGTATAACTGGGAAATCTTGAAGACGTTTTTCATACCATTTTTGCCCCTCTTCTACAAGCTTGAAATTATTTAAAACAAGAAGTTAAAAAGGAATTGCCTATTGTCTTAGTTCTTCATGAGCACAATTAAATGTTCTGGAATTCCCATTCTTCTCAATGTTATCCATAATTTGTTATGATCCACATAGTCGAATGCCTTTGCATAGTCAATAAAACACAGATAAGCATCTTTCTGGTGTTCTCTGCTTTCACCCATGATCTTTCTGACATTAGCAATGATATACTTTGTGCCACATCCTCTTCTGAATCCAGCTTGAATTTCTGGCAGTCCCCTGTTGATGTACTGCTGCAATCACTTTCGAATGATCTTCAGCAAAATTTTACTTGTGTGTGATATTAATGACATTGTTTGATAATTTCTGCATTCTATTGGATCACCTTTCTTTGGAATGGGCACAAATACAGATCTCTTCCAGTTGGTTGGCCAGGTAGCTGTCTTCCAGATTTCTTGGCATAGGCAAGTGGGCGCTTCCAGCACTGCATCCGTTTGTTGAAACATCTCAGTAAGTATTCTGTCAATTCCTGGGGACTTTTTTTTTCCACCAATGCCTTCAGTGCAACTTCAACTGCTTCCATCAGTACCATCGGTTCTTGATGATACGCTACCTCCTGAAATGGTTGAACTTTGACCAATTCTTTTTGGTACAGTGACTCTGTGTATTCTTTCCATCTTCTTTTGATGCTTCCTGCATAGAATGGGAATTCCAGAATACTTAATTGTGCTCATGAGGAGTCTATACTTAGAACAGGAGGCAGTCATTTGAATAGACAACAAGGGGATACTGCATGGTTTAAAGTCAGGGAAGGTGTGTATCAGGGTTGTATCCTTTCACCATACTTATTCAATCCATATGCTGAGCAAATAATCCGAGAAGCTGGACTGTATGAAGAAGAACGTGGCATCAGGATTGAAGGAAGACTCATTAACAACCTGCGATATGCAGCTGACACAACCTTGCTTGCTGAAAGTGAAGAGGACTTGAAGCACTTACTGATGAAGATCAAAGATGACAGCCTTCCGAATGGATTATGCCTCAATATAAAGAAAACAAGAATCCTCACAAGTGGGCCAATAAGCAACATCATGGTAAATGGAGAAAAGATTGAAGTTTCAAGGATTTTATTTTACTTGATCCGCAATAACGCCCATGGAAGCAGCAGTCAAGAAATCAAATGATGCATTGCATTATCTGAGGCAAAAGATTTCTTTAAAATATTAAAAAAGGACAGATGTCATTTTAAGGACTAAAGTGCACCTGACCCAAGCTATGGTGTATTCAATTGACTCATATGCATGTGAAAGCTGCACAATAAATA
This sequence comes from Trichechus manatus latirostris, assembly GCF_000243295.1. NCBI lineage: Eukaryota > Metazoa > Chordata > Mammalia > Sirenia > Trichechidae > Trichechus > Trichechus manatus. The sequence goes on from NW_004444053.1 coordinate 2,389,735, forward strand.
AGGAAGACCAAAGAAGAATCGATGCCTTTCAATTACGGTGTTGGTGAAGAATATTGAACAGACCGTGGACTGACAGAAGAACATACAAACCTGTCTTGGAAGAAGTACAGCCAGAATGCTCATTAGAAGTGAGTATGGCATTTTTTTCCCTTGTTCTTCCTATTATTGATTTCTACTTTTATGGCATTGTGATCATAAAGAATGCTTTGTATTACTTTGATGGGTTTTATTTTATTGAGTAGTGATGAAGGGTATCCTTGTCTTGTTTTCATTCTCAGGGGGAACGCTTTCAGCCTCTCTTCATTGAGAATGATGTTGGCTGTTGGTTTTGTATAGATGTCCTTTATTATGCTGAGGAATTTCCCTTCTCTTCCTACTTTATTGAGAGTTTTTATGAGGAATGGGTGTTGGACTTTATCAAATGCCTTTTCTGCATCGAGATGATCTTGTGATTCTTTTCTTTTGTTCTATTTATGTATAGATTATGTGGATTGGTTTTCTAATGTTGAACCATCCTTGCATACCTAGTATGAATCCCACTTGATTGTGGTGTATTATTTTTTTGATATGATGCTGAATTCTATCGGCTAGAATTTTGTTGAGAATTTTTGCACGTATATTCATGAGAGATATTGATAAGTAATTTTCTTTTTTTGTGGTGTCTTTGCCTGGCTTTGGTATCAGGGTTATGCTGGCTTCATAGAATGAATTTGGGGGTATTCTTTCTTTTTCTATGTTCTGAAATAGTCTGAGTAGTACTGGTGTGAGCTTTTCTCTGAATGTTTGGTAGAGAGTTGAAGCCATCTGGGCCAGGAATTTTTTTTTTTTTTGGAGTTTTTTTTTAATTACCTTTTCAATCTCTTGCTATGGGTCTGTTCAGATTTTTTATCTCAGCTTGTGTTAGTTTAAGTAGGTAGTGTCTTTCTAGAAATTTGGCCGAATTTGTTACAGTGCAATTTTTCATGGTATTCTGTTATGATTCTTTTTATTTCAGTTGGGTCTGTTGTAATGTCCCCCATCTCATGTCTTCTTTGGGTTATTTTCTTCCTCTTCTGTTTTTCTTTTGTCAGTTTGGCCAATGGTTTGCCAATTTTGTTGATCTTTTGAAAGAAGTTTTGGTCTTGTTGGTTCTTTCTGTTGTTTTTTCTGTTCTCTATTTCATTTATTTCTGCTCTAATCTTTATTAGTTCCTTTCTTCTGATGCCTTTTGCTGTTCTCTTTCTATTTGTTCAAGTTGTAGGGCTAATGTTTTCATTTTGGTCTGTTCCTTTTTGATGTGTGCATTTATTGCTATAAATTCAGCTCTGAGCACTGCTTTTGCTGTGTCCCAAATATTTTGCTATGACGTGTTTTCATTCTCAATTGATTCTAGGAATTTTTTTTGTTTCGTCTTTGATTTCTTCTATTACCTAGTTGTTTTTAAGTAAGGTGTTATTCAGTTTCCGTATACTTGATTTTTTTTCCTTTGGTTTTCCTGTTACTGATTTCTACCTTTATGGCATTGTGATCATAGAGAATGCTTTGTATTACTTCCATGTTTTTTTATTTTATTGAGGGTTGCTTTGTGGCCTAAAACGTGGTCTATTCTGGAGACTGTTCCATGTACACCAGGAAAAAATGTATACTTGGCTGGTCTTGGGTGCAGTGTTCTATATATTTTGGTTGGTTTCGACATTTAAATTTTCTGTATTTTTATAAAGTTTCTTTCTAGATGTTCTGTCCTCTACCTACAGTGACGTGTTGAATTCTCCTACTATTACTGTGGAACCATCTATTTCTTTTTTCAGTGCTGTTAGAGTTTATGTATTTTGGAGCCCTATCTTTGGGTGTGTAGATATTTTTTAAGATTATGTCTCTTTGGTGGATTGTACTTTTAATCACTATGTAATGTCCTTCCTTGTCTTTTATGGTTGATTTTGCCTTAAAGTCTATTTTATCTGAGATTAGTATTGCCACTTCTGCTCTTTTTTGGTTATTGTTTGCTTTATATATTTTTTCCATCCTTTCATTTTTAGTGTATTTAGGTCTTTGTGTCTAAGGTAAATCTCTTATAGACAGCATATTGATGAGTCATGATTTTTATCCATTCTACCACTCTCTGTTTCTTTACAGGGGCATTTAAGCCATTTACAGTCATTGTGATTATCAATAGGTGTGAGTTTATTGCTGTCACATTGTTGTGCTTTTTTTTTTGTGGTGCTGAGGTTTTCTTTGTTCCACTTACTTTCCTATGCTGAGTTCATTTTGTTTGTGGATTTTCTTTCATTATTATAGATCTTGTGTTTACTAAGACTATATTTTTCTTCTTTTTTAGGAGGTTTGTTAACTTAGTGGTTACCTTGAAATTTACCCTTACCTTCTGAAGTTTTTTTTTTTTTTTAATTTTTTTATGGTACTTTAGATGAAGGTTTACAGAACATATAGTTTCTCATTAAAAAGTTAGTACACGTATTATTCTATGACAATGGTTAACAACCCCAGGACATGTCAACACTGTCCCTTCACAACCGTGGGTTTCTTATTACCAGCTTCCCTGTCACCTCCTGCCTTCTAGTCCTTGTCCCTGGACTGTTGTGCCCCATTAGTCTCATTTTGTTTTATGGGGCTGTTTAATCTTTTGCTGAAGGGTGAACCTCGGGAGTGACTTAATTACTGAGCTAAAAGGGTGTCCGGCGACCATACTCTCAGGGTTTCTACAGTCCCTGTCAGGCCAGTAAGTCTGGTCTTTTTTTCAGAGTTAGAATTTTGTTCTATATTTTTCTCCAGCTCTGTCCGGGACCCTCTATTGTGATCCCCATCAGAGGAGTCAGTGGTGGTAGCCGGGCACCAACTAGGTGTACTGGATGCAGTCTGTGGAGGCCATGGTAGTTGTGGTCCATTAGTCCTTTGGACTAATCTTTTCATTGTATCTTGTTTTCTTCATTCTCCCTTGCTGCCAAAGGGGTGAGACCATTGGAGTATCTTACATGGCTGCTCACAGGCTTTTAAGACCCCAGACACTACTCACCAAGGTAGAATGTTGAACATTTTCTTTATAAAGTGTGTTATGCCAATTGAGCTAGATGTTCCCCGAGACCATGCTCCCCACAGCCCTCC
>NW_004444053.1:2394160-2399269 GCF_000243295.1 Trichechus manatus latirostris
AGGTAGTGTGAGTCCTCCTACTTTATTCTACTTCTTCATTAGTGTTTTACTTATTCAATAATTCTTCCCTTTCCATATAAAGTTAATGATTAGTTTTTCCATCTCTTTAAAGAATGTTGTTGGTATTTGGATCAGGATTGCATTGTCTTTGTAAACTGCTTTGGGTAGAATTGTCATTTTCACAATGCTGAGTCTACCTATCCATAAGCACTGTATGTTTTTCCATTTATGTAGATCCCTTTGGGTTTCTTGCAGTAGTGTTTTGTAGTTTTCTCTGTATAGGTCTTTTACATCCCTGGTTAGATTTATTCCTAAGTATTTTATTTTTTTAGGGGCTATTATAAATGGTTTTGTTCTCCTGATTTCTTTTTCATCATTCTCTTTATTGATGTATAGGAATCCAACTGATTTTTGTATGTTTATCGTGTATCTTGCTACTCTGCTGAATCTTTCTATTAGTTCCAGTAGTTTTCTCTTGGGATCTTTTGGGTTTTCTATGTATAGTATCATATCATCTGCAAACAGGGACAGTTTAACTTCTTCATTAGCAATTTGGATGCCTTTTATTTCTTTTTCTTGTCTTATGCTCTGGCTAGGACTTCCAGGACAATGTTAAATAAGAGTGGTGTTAAGGGCATCCTTGTCTTGTTCCTGTTCTCAAGAGAAATGTTTTCAGCCTCTCTCCATTAAGAATGATATAGGCTATTGGTTTTGCATATATGCCCTTTATTATGTTGAGAAATTTCACTTCTATACGTATTTTATTGAGAGTTTTTATCACAAACAGGTGTTGGATTTTGTTGAATGCCTTTTCTGCATCAATTAGGATTATCATGTGACTCTTTTCTTTCCTTTTATTTATGTGGTGGACTACGTTGATTGATTTTCTAATGGTGAACCATCCTTGCATGCCTGGTATGAATCCTATTTGGTTGTCATGTATTATTTTTTTGATATGATTCTGAATTCTATTGGCTAGAATTTTGTTGAGAATTTTTGGATCTATATTCATGAGAGATATTGATCAGTAATTTTCCTTTTTTGTGGTGTCTTTGCCTGGTATTGGTATCAGGGTTATGCTGGTTTCATAGAATTAATTCAGAAGTGTTGTTTCCTTTTCTATGTTCTGAAATAGTGAGAGTAGTACTGGTATAAGCTTTTCTCTGAATGTTTGGTGAAATTCTCCAGGGAAGCCATCTGGGTCAGGGTATTTTTTGTTGTTGTTGTTGTTGTTGTTGGACGTTTTTTAATTAAAACCTTTTCAATCTCTTCTCTTGTTATGGGTCTGTTCATATTTTCAACGTCACTTTGTGATAGTTTGGGTAAGTAGTGTGTTTCTAGAAATTTATCCATTTCCTCTAGGTTTTCAAATTTGTTGGAGTATAGTTTTTTTAATAATACTGTGTTATAATCCTTTTTACTTCACTTGGGTCTGTTGTAATGTCCCCCATTTAATTTCTTATTTGGGTTATTTGCATCCTCTCCTATTTTTCTTTTGTCACTCTGGTCAGTGGAGGTTCGATTTTGTTGCCCAAAGAACCAGCTTTTTGTTTTGTTGATTCTTTCTGGGTTTTTTTTTCTGTTCTCTATTTCATTTATATCTGCTCTGATCTTTATTATTTCCTTTCTTCTGGTGGCTGTGGGCTTTTTTGCTGTTCTCTTTCTATTTGTTTGAGTGCTGCAGTTAACGTTTTGATTTTGTCCCTTTCTTCTTTTTTGATGTGTGCATCTATTGCTATAAATTGTCCTTTGAGGACTGCCTTTGCTGTGTTCCAAAGGTTTTGGTATGATGTATTTTCTTTCTCATTTGATTCTAGGAATTTTTGGTTTCCATCTCTGATTTCTTCTATTACCCAGTGATGTGTAAGCAGGGTATTATTCAGTTTCCATGTAACTGATTTTTTTTCCCTGCTCTTTCTATTGTTAATTTCTACCTTGATGGTGTTGTGGTCAGATAAGATACTTTGTATTATCTCAGCATTTTGTATCTTATTGAGGATTTCTCTGTGGCATAAGATGTGTTCTATTCTGGAGAATGTTGCATGTGCATTGGAAAAGAATGTGTACTTTGCAGCTGTTGAGTGGAGTGCTCTATATATGTCTACGAGGTCAGGTTGGCTGATTGTGCCCCTTAGGTCTTCTATATCTTTACTGAGTTTCTTTTTAGATGTTCTGTCCTTTACCAAAAGTGCTGTGTTGAAGTCTCCTACTATTATTGTGGAACTGTCAGTTTCTCTATTCAGCACTGTTAGAGTTTGTTTTATGTATTTTGGAGCCTTGTCATTGGGTGCGTAGATGTTTATTATAGTTATATCTTCATGATGGATCATCCCCTTAGTCATTACATAGTGTCCTTCTTTGTCTTTTATGGTAGATTTTGTTTTAATGTCTATTTTATCTGAAATTGGTATTACCACTCCTGCTTTTTTTGGTAGCTGTTTGCTTGATATATTTTTTCCATCCTTTGATTTTTAATAAATTTACATCTTTGTTTCTAAGGTGTGACTCTTGTAGACAGCATATTGATGGATCCTGTTTTTTTTTTTTTTTTTTTTTTTTAATCCATTCTGTCACTCTCCATCTCTTTATGGGTCCATTTAGGACATTTACATTCAGAGTAATTATTGATAGGTATGAGTTTGTTGCTGTCATTTTGTAGTGCTTTTTGTGGTGCTGACTTTTTTTTGTTCCTCCTACTCTCCTGTCCTGAATTCCTTTTGTTTGCGGATTTTTTTTTCATTTCTTTTGTTTTTCAGGTTTTGTTTTTACTGAGACTTTATGGTTTTTCTTCTTTATTTTGATAAGTAGGTTTGTTAACTTTCTTTGTGGTTACTGTGAAGTTTACTATTATCTTCCTAACTTTGAAGCAGTCTATTATTACTTGGTATTGCCTTGCCTTCCTCTCCATTAGAAGGTTCTGTACCTACACTGTTTACTCCCTTTTTTATTGTTCTGATGTTGTTGTCATTTACAGGTTAACTTCTCTGATTCCCTGTTGTATTTCTTTTGTTTTAGGATTGTCCTGAAGCATTCATTTTCTAGACTGGTATCTGGCTGGTACAATCCTGTGTCCTAGATTCAGCCTGTGAGCTGACGTTGTTTGCTCTCAGATTGAAGGACTGCCTTTAATAATTCTTGTAAGTTTGGTTTGGTTTTTACATGTTCTCTTAATTTTTTGTTTATCTGGAAATGTCCTAATTTCACCATCATAAATGAACAAGAGTTTTGCGGGACAAATTTTTCTTGGTTGGCAATTTTTTTCTTTCAAGGTTTTATATATGTCATTCCATTGCCTTCTTCCCTGCATGGTTTTTGCCGAGTAATCTGAGTGTAGTCTTATTGTTTCTCCTCTGTATGACTTTTTGTTTTTCTCCAGCCGCTCTCAGGATTCTTTGTTTGTATTTGGTTTTAGTGAGTGTGATTATGATATGCCCTGGTGATTTTCTTTTGGGGTCTATCTTATATGAGGTTTGTTGAGCTTCTTGGATAGCCAGTTTTCATCTTCCATGATATTGGGGAAATTTTCTGTCAGCAGTTCTTCAATGATCCTGTCTGTGTTTTCTGTTTTCTCTCCCATTCTGGAACTCCGATCATTCACAGATTTTTGCTTTTGATTGTATCCCACATAATTCTAAGAGTCTCTTCATTTTTCTTCATTCTTTTTCTGATTTTTCCTCAAACAGATTTGTATCCAAGTGTGTTGTATCCAAGTGTTCGTCTTCAATTTCGCTGACCCTATCTTCTACTATTTCAAACCAACTCCTCAGCCCTTCTAGAACACTACGTCTGAAACCTTGTTGTCAATCTTTTGGATTTCTAATTGCTGTTTTTGTGTGATTTCTAGTTATGAATTTATTTTGGCATTTTGTTCCTGTATTATCTTCCTTAATTCTTCCATTTTTGTCTGTATTTTCCATGAATTTGTCTTCCTTTTCCATGAATTTGTCTATTTTTTCCTCATTTTTGTCTGCTTTTTGCTTCAACTCTTGGATAGCTCTGAATATTAGAGATTTGAATTATTTGAATTCTTTATCCAGTAGTTCTAGTGCCTTTTCTTCTACTGGAAAGTCATCTGGTATTTTATTTTGGATGCCTATGGGAACCATCCTGTCCTGTTTTTGTAAATGTTGTGATATTGTCTGCTGTCTTCAGGGCATTCAGTAGTTATTTTCCTTGTTTATTGATTGTAGATTTGTTTGTTTCATCCTGCTTTTTTTTTTTTTTGGCTATGTCTGAGCAGGAAGGCTGTGTATTCTTTGTTGTTTGCTCGTGTGTGGGCATGATACTTTTCACCTCTTTCTCCAATTGTCAGGGTCAGTCGCTCAGATATGGTACAGCAGGGCAGGTCTAGCTGAAGAGGAGTTGCTGGGATGGGTTGTTTGTGGCACGTACTACTGCCAGCAGAGCGGGCCAGGAATTAGTGCAGGGTAGGTTCCGGTAGGAGGTGTCTGTGCTGCTTGGGGGTGTGATGTTCAGTGTATGGTGCAGGTAGGCAGGATGGAGGGAGGAGATTGTGATGTGTGGATCTAAGATGTGTATGAGAAAGAGGAGAGAGAGGAGAGAGGAACAGGAGCTAGAACATACAAACAAACAAAAAAGAGTGCTAAGGGAGCTTTCTGTTGGAATGGAGAGATGAGAGACTAAGAAATGGAGAAAAACAAAAAGGAGACAAAGAAGAAAAAAGAAAAGAAAAAAATGAATAAATAAAATTTAAAAAGAAAAGAAAAGCCTCCAGGGATCCCACCAGTGCTGCTATGAGGTCTGTGGATGTTGCTCCCAGGCCATGAAGTACAGCCTGGGAAGAAGGGGTAGAAGTGTCACTCAGTGCTAGGTATTCAGCAGACAGGAAGAGAAGGTAAGTATAGAGAGATGAGAAGGTTAATAATGAAGAAAGAGAAAAAGGAAAAAAGAAAGAAAACAAAACAAAAGAATAAGGAAAACCAAAAAAAAAAAAAAAAAAAGATATACTCTGCTATCACACTATCATAAACATTGTAAGTGTGTGTGGGTATATACAGACTTCCAATTCAAGAAAAGAAAAAGAAAACAAACAATTCAAAACAAAGAAAAAAGTCCCGGAATCCTACCAGTGTGGCAGCACGGACCAGG
>NW_004444053.1:2399369-2452908 GCF_000243295.1 Trichechus manatus latirostris
GAAGAAAGAGAAAAAGGAAAAAAGAAAGAAAACAAAAAATAAGGAAAACCAAAAAAAAAAAAAAAACAGAAAAAAGGAATGCCGTCAGGGATCCCTCTGACCAAGCCATCCAATACTGCCTGGCTAGAACAGACTTCCAATTCAAGAAAAGAAAAAGAAAACAAACAATTCAAAACAAAGAAAAAAGTCCCGGAATCCTACCAGTGTGGCAGCACGGACCAGGAACCAGGAAGCAGTTTCATATTCAAGTGGCATTTCACAGACTTTCAGGAAGAAGCAAAGATGGTGCATGGAACCAGGTATTTGAGAGAAAGGAGGAGGAGGTGGTGAGAGTTATGGAAGAAATCAAAAGAAGTGGAAAAAACAAACACCAGCAGCCAACAACTGTCACTCAGGGGGCCAGCCAGTGTGGGCAGGTGGAATCCAAGCAGCAATGGGGTGAAGCCTGTGCTTCCCAGCTAAGAGACTGTGGCCGCAAGAAGCAGAGGAGGCCGAGCAGGGGTGAAGAACTGTGGGGGGTGGGAAAGCGTATAGCACTGGTTACTGGTTGTTCTGTCTCCTGCTGGAAGCTCCGTGAAGCTGCTTTCCCATACCCCCTGTTTGCTGATCTCCAATATGAGTTCAAGGTGGTGGATTCGTGCTGTTAGCTGATAGGGGAACTCTGCATGTATCTCTCCTCACTCTCTGTTCTCTGTCAGTTTCTTATTCCGTTTGGTGCTTGGCTGAGTTCTTTATCTCTTCATTTGATGCTTAGGGTTCAGGATTGCTGTTTTTCTGTTTGGCTTGGTTTTTTGGATCTTTGCTGTGGAGGGACGGTGTGGTGCTTCTGTCTATAGCGCCATGTTGCCAGGAAGTTTCTATCTTCTGAAGTCTGAGCCAATCTTTTATTACTTGATATTGCCTTGACTTCTTCTCCGTTTGAAAATTCTATTCCAAAATGTTTATTCCCCCCTTTTATTGTTTTGACAGTGTCATCATTTACAGATTGACATATCTGTTTCCCTTTTTTAAGTCTTTTAGCTTTGTTCTGTTATTGAGAGTTCTTTACCTAGGTTGGTATCTAGTTGATGCTGCCCTGTGTCTTGGACTCTGGTAGTTATCTGATGTTGTCTGTTCTCCAACTAAAGGACTCCCTTTAATATTTCTCATAAATTTTGTTTGGTTTTTACAAATTCCCTTAATTTCTGTTTATCTTGAAATGTCCTAATTCGGTCACTGTGTTTGAGAGAGATTTTTGCAGGATATATTATTCTTGGTTGACATTTTTTTTCTTTTAAGGTTTTCTATGTGTAATTTCATTGCCTTCTTGCCTGCAGTGTTTTTGCTGAGTAATCAAAGCTTAGTCTTATTGTTTCCCCTTTGTAAATAACTTTTTGTTTTGCTCGATCTGCTCTCAGGGTTCTTTCATAGTCTTTGGATTTGGCAAATTTGATTATGATATGTCTTGGTGACTTTCTTTTAGAGTCTGTCCTACACACGGTTCATTGAGCTTCTTGGATGGTCAGCTGTTCATCTTTCTTGATATTTGGGAGGTTTTCTGCCAGCAAATCTTCAACAATCTTCTCTGTGTTTTCCATTTTCTCCCCCTGTTCTGGACTCTGTCACATGCAATTTTTTTGCTCTTGAGTGTGACCCACATAATTCTTTTCTCTGATTTTTCCTCAAAGAAAGTGGTGTTCATGGATTTGTCTTCAATCTCACTGGTTCTGTCCTCCACTGTTACAAATTTACTCCTAAAACCTTCTATTGAGTTGTCCATTTCTGAAATTTTGTTATTTATCTTTAGGATTTGTAATTGCTGTTTTTGTATGATTTCTAATTTCTTATTTATTTGACATTTTGTTCTTGTATTATTTTCCTGAATTCTTCTATTGCTGTCCTTGATTTTGGCTATGTTTTTGTTGGTTTTGTCTGTGTTTTCCATGATTTTGTCTATTTTTTTTCTTGGTTTTGTCTGTGTTCTCCTTGATCTCTTTCCTAATCTCTTGGAGAGCCCTAATTCCATATCAGGAAGTTCCACTGACTTTTTTCTACCAGAATGTCATCTGATTCTTTATTTTGGTCACTTGCTGGAGCCTTCTTGTCCTGCATTTTTATAAGTTTTAATATTGTCTGCTGTCTTTGAGACTTTAAGATATTATTTTCTTTATTTATTGATTGTATGTTCGTTTGTTTGGTCCTGCTTCTTTGTTTTGTTTTGATATGTCAGTGCAGGCAGGCCAGGTGTGCTTGTTGCTTGTTCATCTGTAGGCACCGTACTTCTCACCACATTGTCCAGGTGGGCAAGGCAGCAGCAGGCAGGGTGAGCCTGCTTCACTGTACACTGATTTAGCCAGGTAGCTGAGTGTGGACTGGGTGGGCACTGACTCTCTCCTGATGTTGATCCAGTGGTTTTGGAGCATTCACAGCCCCTTGCCAGATAGGAGGGAGTGTAGGATTGACAGTAGTACAGGCTCACTTCCCTCCATTTGAGTGGCAGGAGGGGAAAGGCATTGTGGGCCTGGTGCAGCAGGAAGCATGAGCTGGTAATGCTCTAGTGACAGCAGCACAGTGAGAGCTGGCTGGAAGGGAGGTGGGCTATGGAGCTAGATGGGGGGTAACAAATAAAAGAAAAGAGATAGAAAGAAGAAATTGTGGTAGCCAGCAGGTGGGAGTAGAGCAGATCTTGGTAACTGTGGGGAGGGTGGAGAGCTGGCATACAGGACTAGGTGGGAGGTAAAAGGTAGCAAGTTAGTGGCTCTCTAGCCATGGTGGTGCAGAGTGGCCCGGGGGTAGGGACAGGTGGCTTATGGGGCTCAGTGGGAGAGGAAAAAAGAAATAAATAAATAAAATAAAATAGAAAGAAACAAAGAAAGAAAAGAGAAAAAACTGGCATGGCAGGAGCTGGCAGTTGGGGGTGGGGTGAACTCGTTGCGGCAGCAAGCCAGTAGCTCTCTACCCACAATGGGCCTTGTGGGAAGGCATAGAGGTGGTGTACAGGGCTAAGTGGGAGGGAGAAAGAAAAGGGAAAAAGAAGAAAAAATGGCACGGCAAGAGCTGACCTGGGCTGGTGGTGGGCCGGTGTCTCTCTAGAAAAGGAAGCTCACCATAGCTCAGAGGGAAGGACTAGAGGTCGGATACAGGGCTACTTGGGAGGGAGAAAGAAAAGGAGGAAAGGGAAAGAAAATAATGGCACTGTGGGAGCTGGCAGGTGGGTTAGGGTGGATCTGGGCTGGTAGGGGGCCAGGAGTTCTCTACCCATGGTGGTGTGGAGAGGCCCAGTGGGAAGTAGTGGAGGTGGCATATGTGACTAGGTGGGAGGGATGTAAAAAGGAAGAAAGGAGGAAAAAAATGGTGTGGAGGAGCCAGCAAGTGGGGGCGGAGTTGACTCAGGATGGCAGCAGTCTCTCTAGCCAAGGAGGTGTTTGTAGCTTGGTGGGAAGGGGTAGAGGTGGGGTACTGGGCTATGTGGGAGGGAGAAATAAAAGGAAGAAAGGGAAAAAATTAACAAAATAAAAGCAATGGCATGACAGGAGCCAATGGGTGAGGTCAGGCAGTCCCAGGCTAGTGGTGGGCCAGGGCTCTCCAGCTAAGTTGGCATGGCATAGCCTAGCAGGAAGGAGTAGAGGTGGAGTACATGGTTACGTGGGAAGGAGAAAGAAAAGGACGAAAGAGGGGAAAAAATGTCATGGCTGGAGCCAGCAGGTAAGGGTGGGGTGGACTCGGGCTGGCAGTGAGCTGCTATCTCTCTAGCCAAGGCTGCGTGGTGTCGCCTGGCAGGAAAGGGTACAGGTAAGGTATGGGCTAGGTGGGAGCAAGAAAGAAGAAGAGGAAAAGGAAAAAAATTGTGTGGAAAAATAATGGTGAGAGTGGAGCAGACCTGGGCTGGCAGGGTCCGGTAGCATTCTAGCCAAGGTGGCTTGGCGTGGCCCATTGGGAGGAACTGAGGTGTTGTACAGGGCAGAAGGGTGAGGGATGGGGAAGCGTGTTTCTCTGGTTACTGGGTACTCTGTCTCCTGTTGGAGCTCCGTGAAGTTGCCTTCCTGTACTTCCTGTCTGGGGTCATTGATAGCTGTGCTCTAATATGGTGACGTTGTGCTGTGAGAGTTGGCAGGGGACCTCCACCTTGTATCTCTCCTCTTTCTCTGTTTTTCTGTCAGTTTCTTCTTCCATTCGGTGTTTGATCTATTTCTTTATTCCCTCATTTGATGCGTAGGGTTCCAGGATTGACGTTTGTGTCTGTTTTAGTTTCTCAAGTCTGTTTAGGGCCCCATGTTGGCTCTGCCTACTCTAGCTTGCTTGTTTAAATTCTTTTATCTCTCAAAAGGTATTGACTCAAGATACACCCTACACTAATCCTGCCCCATTAACATAAGAAAGACAATTCATTTCCAAACAGGATTATAACCACAGGCATTGAGATTATAATTTACAGCACATGTTTTTGAGGGACACAATTCAATCTATAGCATTCCACCCTCTGGTCCCCCAGAATTTATGTCTATGCCACATGTAAAACAGTCACTCCATCACATCATCCAAAAGTCTTAAATTAACTCCAAGTCCAAAATCTCATCTTCTTAATCATCTAAATCAAATACGGATGAGACTTTTGGTTTATTCCATCCCTGGGCAAAATTACTCTTCATCTGTGAACCTGTAAAAACTAGACTGCAAGTTATCTGTTTCCAAAGTGCAGTGGTGGAACAGGCAAAAAAAGTGAACATTTCCTTTTAAAATAGAAGAAATTGAAGGGAAAGAAGGGATAATGAGCACCCACCAAGTCCAAAACCCAGCAGAACAAGGCTTGAAAATAATCCTCTGTTCTTTGGGACCACCTGGGCAATGACCCTGCCCTCCAGACTCTGGGTGCTGGCAGTTCCCTCTGGATTCTGAGAGGTAGCCCCTTGGCCCTGGGCTTCAGCTTCACCTTCCAGGCCCACTGGGATGGCAACTCTGCTCCTTCAGCTTTGGACAGCCCCATTCTCCTGGTCCATCTGAGAGGTGACCCCACACCCTTAGCCCTGGCAGTCCCTGTTCTTCTGCACCTTGAGCATGGCTGCCTCACCCCCTCAGCTTTGGGCAGTGATTGCATCCCCTGGCACACTTTAACAGCAGCCCCACATTCCAAAACCAAGTTGGCGAAGATCTGACTCTTTGAAACCGGGGAAGCTGTGGCCCCACCCTTTGAGATCCAGGACACTGTGGCTGTATCCTTTGAAAATGAGAGGGCCCTGCTTCCCATGATCCTTCCAACATATCTACTGATCTCTGAGCTGCTCCAGGGATGGTCCTTTTCTTTTGTAGTAGCTCCTTTGGTCTGTTTTCTGCCAGTAGAATTCAAAGAGACAGATAGCATCTTTCCTTTCATTATTTTTCTATCCCCTTCTGTCTAAGCCACTGAGTTTTCTGCTGTGGTAGTTGGTTAGATTCATCAGTCACAGGCTTAATCTCTTTAACAAAAGATTGTGTAGCCATGTCCTTTGTGAAAATTCTAGGACACGTGTCCTTAGTTTGTACAACAGAATTCTCCAAATATTTACGTTGTTTTCATCTTGCCTACTTTAGTCCATCTCTTTCCTCTTGCATTTTATTATAAGCATCAAGGAGAAACCATGTGGTCCCTTTAAGATGTTGCTTAGAAATCTCATCAGCCAAATATCCAGTTCATCACTTACAAGTTCTACCTTCCACCAAACATTTGAACATAATTCAGACAAGTTCTTTGCCACTGCATAAAAAAATCACCCTTCCTCCGTTGTCCAATCATATGTTCATCATTTCCTTTTAAAGTCTCACCAGAAGCACATTTAATGTCCATGTTTCTAGCAACATTCTGTTGCTGGCACCATATGTATTCTCTAAGATGATATAGACTTTCTCTACAGTTCTCCTCACTTTCTCCTGAACCCTCACCAGAATTGCATTTAACGTCCATAATTCTATCAACAGTCTCTTCCAGGCAATCTAGGCTTTTACTATTAGGGACCTTAAAACTCTTCCAGTCTCTACCCATTACCCAATTCCAAAACCATTTCTACATTGTAGGTATTTGTTAGAGCAGCACTCCTACTTCTCAGTATCAAATTCTGTCTTAGTTATCTGGTGCTGCTATAACAGAAATACCACAAATGGATGTCTTTAACAAATAGAAACTTATTTTCTCATAGTTTAGGAGGTTAGAAGTCTGAGTTCAGGGTGCTGGCTCTAGGGGAAGGCTTTCCTTCTCTGTCAGCTCTGAAGGATGGTCCTTGTCTTTTTGAGCTTCTGCTCCTGGAGGATCTTCATGTGGCTTAGCATCTCTCTTCCGCCATCTCTGCTTGCTATCTTGATTGTTTAATCTCTTTTATATCTCAAGATACACCCTACACTAATCCTGCCTCATTGCATAACAAAGACAACCCCTTTCCAAATGGGATTATAACCACAAGCATAGAGGTTAGGACTTAAAACATATATTTTGAGGGACACAATTCAATCCATAACACCTATTATATATCAACTGAAGGCAAGGAAAAATGCCCAAATACCTTGAAATAGATTAAATAAATTTTGAAGCAATGAGAGGCTAGTATGACCAATTCATTCACTGGGCAGAACATCAATTCATGAGAAATTTCCAGCTAACTTTGAACTGAAGATTCTTAACTTTCAACAACATGTGATTTAATTAAGGAGAAAACAAAACTCAGGTTAGTCAAATAGAAAATGCTAATGAAAACATGATATACTTCATGCCTCAGAATAATACCAATGTTAAAGGAGCTAAACAAATCAAAATTATGAGCATTAATTATGAAAATCAGCATGTCACTATGATGGCATGTGTATTACCAGTGGCCTAGAGCTGCTACCGTACTTAAATTTAAACCAAAAAACTGTATCTAAGAATGGCAAATCCAGATTTTGGTAGGGCCCTAGGTTTATACAATTGCAATCTCCTCTCTAGCAAAGAGGAGTCTCTTGGTGGTGCAAAAGGTTAAGTGCTTGGCTACTAACTGAAAGGTAGGCAGTTCAAATCCACCCAGAGGTGCCTGGGAAGAAAGCCCTGGCGAACAATTTCCAAAAGGTCACAGTCATTGAAAACCTAATGGAGCACAGTTCTACTCTGCAAGTCAGTGTTGACTCAATAGTAATGGATTCTCTAGCAAAGAGAATATAAAATTATGAATAAAAATTAGGTACAATAGTTTATATTTATTTTAAAAATGAAAATAAACCATGATGAATTTTAAATTTTAAAAAGCTGAAAAATAAAAGGACATTGAAGAAAACAACATAATATTTTTATTAATTAAATTCTTGGCTTGACTTTTTAGTACTTTTTCCTAGATTTTGTGGCTATATATTCTTTGATCACCTTTTCATATCACTATTCTGTACTATCATGTTCTATACAGAGAAAGGCAGGGACTTGTGCTAATGAGAAGCCCTGAGACCTAAGCTTCATTAGCTACAAGTAGATCCACATCTGTCCAAGAATAAAATGTTTCTCAAAGATGTTGTTATGTGTGCACAAAACATTGATGGATGCCAAAGGCCTTCATAAAGTTAGAAGTCCAAGAACTCTATACAACCAAGCAAATATGTTGATCCTTGAAGCATTCGTAGATTACATGTAAACAGTTACAATATAAGCTTTTGAAATGTAACGGGACTTCATTGCTAATTATGCACAAGTGAGGTAGGATTAAAAAAAAAAAAAACCTATTGCTAAATAAGTCTAAAAGAGCTCCTTTGATAAGTATAAATAAAAGTTCTAAGTAATAAGAAAGTGCAATGTCAATGGTTTACTTGGCCACACTTTTCTTTGTGGTACATAAAATATTGGTGCATCTCACAATCAAGGACATCTGGAATTCACTAACATATGCACAGTTTATTCCATCCCCTTACTTATTATAAGCTAGTCTGGTTCAGAGTTCAAAAAGTTTAATCAGTTGCTGTCTAGTTGATTCCAACTCATGGCAACTCCATGTGTGTCAGAGTAGAACTGTGCTCCATAAGGTTTTCCATGGCTGATTTTTCAGAAATAGATTGCCAGGCCTGTCTTCTGAGACACCTCTGGGTGGACTCAAACCTCCAACCTTTTGGTTAGCAGCCAAGTGCCTTAACTGTTTGCACCACCCAGGAACACCTCAAGGAGTTTAAGACTACCAAAACAAAGCATTTACTACAAACAGGAACTTGCAGCAATTAGAAATCCACCATGCTGGAGGCTACTTTGGGCCCAGTTAGGATAGTTAGAATCTTGTCTGAGGAGGGCCTCAGTGGCAGGATGGTATATACAAGCAAGCAGGAGCAGAAAGAGCCAGAGAATGGGTTTAAACAAAAATTCTATTAAAGGTACAAAGTGAGACAGCCAATTCCAGAACAGGAGCACGTAGGTCAAGATGAAGTCAGATGGAGCCTGGGAGGCTGCCAGGAACAGGACTAGAGTCCCAGGGTTGCCCAGGTTAAAGTGGAGCCAAGAGACGGGAGCCTTTCCCACTTAGTTCATTCCTTCCACCATGGCTTCTCGAGGCAGAGCTCCAGGAAAGAAGCTTAAAATCATCTACCACACTAGAAGCAGTGGAAAGAATTGTCCCATTTAATTAATCAGAAAAGACAAAACTAAAGAAGAGCTAAAACTATCCTTAAAGGGCTACGGCCAGCCAGGAAAGGCAGCAAATTTATTTGGTACTGTTGCATGTGGCAAAACCGGAAAAAACATGCAGAATTTATAAGGAGACAGATTTAGAGCCATAAAAGGAAGGACTGCTGGAATTACTCACCTCTGTTCACCTAGAATAGTGCCTGGAACTTTCTAGGTTATCAGTAATATTTACTAAATTAATTAATAAAAAGTAAGAAAGAACTGTCCAGCAATTAGAGTGGTTCAAGAGTGGAGGGAAGCTAATGATCCTTCTGAAGTTTAGGTGCTTTATCAGAGGTTTGACTATAATGGCAATCTTACATGTAAAACTGAACATGCATACCAGGTACCATTCGAAGTGTCTTACATATATTATTTCATTTAATTCTCATGACCACCCTATGAAGTAGGTTATATTTAATTCCATTTTACAAATGAGGAATGGAGACACAGATTACTTTCTCAAAGTCATACAACAGATATTTGAACACAGTGATGTCTCAACCACCACATTGTACCCTCTGGCAGAGAGGAGCTAGAGTCTTGTCCAGTACCATGTGAGAGGTGGATTAAATGGCATCTTTCTACATTCTACAAGGTTCAGATCATGTTGCATATGAGTTTTGTTGATGTCAGCTTGTTAGTTTTACCTCAATGTTAGCAAAGTTGAGCACTTAGCCATTTACACAAAGCACGTGTAAGGAGCCACAACATGAGATGCAAGACACATTCTATGTGAAACAACTCTTGTAACCATCAAAATACTGTCTTGATTTTTTGGCATTCCTTCTGATTTTCATCTTAATCAAAAAGTGGCATTAGCTTTCTTTCTTATTTTACAGGAACTTGGAGAGTTCAGCAGCCCCAGCTCAGCCCCCATTAGAATTGCTCACTCAGCCTCAGCCAGATGCCAAGCAACCTTCTGTTCATTCCATGGCAGTCAGTTCAGAGTCACGAAAGTGGCACAGTGATTATGAGCAGGCATTGGCAGTGTGTGCAGTGGGGCAGCCTCACCAAGTGCCTGCCCACAGAAGAAAAGTCACTCCCGGGAGAACAGGAGCAGTAATGACACTGGTAAGGAAATGTGCAAAAAGGATAACATACAGGGACAGATTACCCAGTAAGCAAGGTAAGCTTGGGCTCACCTGTGCTTACTTACTAATCTGTAATGAACAATTTCAGATGGGTTTCACTTTGATGTGGCGTGGTGAAACCCATGTGAAATTGTTCACTACAGGTTAGTAAATAAGCACAAATAACCCTTACCTTGCTTGTTGGATAATCCCCTCCTGCCCATGAGTACCTTGCTTACTGGTTAATCTGCATTAACCAGCTATTAACAGGACATGTTTCTTAGCCAGGAAGTTATATTTCAAACAAAGATATGAAAACATGTTGTTTTGAGGTTTCCAGGGCATCTCGGGAAATATAAAGCAGGATTGGTTCCCGGGAAAAGGATTAAGGGTGGTCACACTTACTGTGCAACTACCACGTATCATAGACTATACCAGACATTTTATTATTACCATCTAAATTTAATTCTCCCAAAGCCTGTGGTGACTTGATAGTAAGTGACAGAGTTACAGTTTGAACTCAGTTCTTTACAAACCCAGATCCTTGCTCTTTCTGCTACGTTAAGCTGGTTAATATATTGAGCAATATATTGACATATTTGCCTTTAAGAGGCCGTTCTGCTTTATCTTCCCAGAGTCTAGTGCTCCATGCTATATCTGATGTGGTTATTGTATGAGGTTACACAGCCAAATTATTTTGTGGAAGTTTTAAAGAATAAGAAGTTAATGAGCCTGCACCAATTACTTGGTGGTGCCAGGGCTCCAAGTGTCCATGAACTTTTCAAAAAGAAAGCTGTGGGATGCCAACATTTTCCACCACTCAGCTCTTATCAGCTCTACTACAGGACCTAGCTTGAAGACTGAGATGTGAGCCTTATCGATGTGATTCACAAGCTGAAGGCTGCATTTGTACAGATATATTAATTCTTTATTATGTGATGGAAGGGGCCAAACAAGGAAATATAATTTAAGCAGAGAACCTGGGGCAGAGATTCCCATGAAGACTGGACTGAAAGGACCTAGGGCTGCCACAGGGTGGCTAGCTTACCCAAAGGAAGGTTAAGGATTTGTCTGTTGACCATTAAGGGGAAATGGGAAGTTAAGTGTAAAGAGAAGAAAATTCCAAAGGTGCCTACCAGCTATTCTCAAAGTAAAAGAGCCTGAGTTCTAGCCTCTGTAGCTCTGGAAATAAAACAAGGAACATTGTTTAGCTGTTGTAGCGATCCATATTTGAGCCCACAGAAGAAAACAACTTTCTAATTATCACAGAAAACTGAAAATTAAATGAAATGTATGGGGAAGTAGTTAATGAAAATAT
The DNA here is from genome assembly GCF_000243295.1 of Trichechus manatus latirostris. Lineage (NCBI taxonomy): Eukaryota > Metazoa > Chordata > Mammalia > Sirenia > Trichechidae > Trichechus > Trichechus manatus. The sequence continues at coordinate 2,410,375 of NW_004444053.1, forward strand.
CATCCCACTCATGCTGAAAAAACAAAAACAGAATAACAAAAATGTAACAGCTGAATTGCATGGGCACTGTAAAGATATCCTATAACTTGTATATTCTCTAATTTTCCCTAGTGCCTCCCATCTTTCTCCATAGGAAAAACCTGCAACATTTGCTCTATGTTCTAAATATTCTTTCCTGATTTTTCTCTGCTTAATTGATATCTCCTCACTGCTCACAATACTGCCACCCCAAGCCTGGATTGAATCATGCTTCTTTGCAATTACTCTATTTGGACATGCTGTTGCCCTGATACTCACCACTCTGTGATCCTTTACTTTTGTCAGCATGTCTATGGCTCACCCTTAATGCTCGCCCATTAGATGTGCTGGGTTCGTAAGTGAGAAAAGGGAGAGTAAATGTAAAAAGAGTAAAAGCTGAAAGAAAGATTATGATGAAGTAGCCCTTGTCCTAGTCTGGGTTCTCTAGAGGAACAAAACCAGTGAAACATATATAGATATATAGAGAAAGAGATTTACTTCAAGGAAACGACTCATGCAATTGTGAGGAAACAGCTCACTCAACTGTGGACGATGGCAAGTCCCAAATCCATGCATCAGGCAACAGGCTGAAGACTTCTGCTGCTCAGGTGGTTGCAGTGGCTAACAAACAGAAAATCTACAGGTCAAGTGGCAGGCTAGAGACCTCTGCTGGCTTATGGTGTAACAGGGGTTCCAAATCCAAAATCTGCAGGTCAGGCAGCAGGCCAGAGATTTCTGCAAGCTTATGTCCCAAGAACCAGAGATCAGGTGACAAGAAGAGTACAGGGTGTAGAGAGTGAGCTTTGCTAGAACATCCATTTATATATGGGAGGCAGGCCACACCCCCAGGGAAACTCCTCTTTCAACTGATTGGCTGCTCACATTAGATCACAGAATGGAAGGTGATTAAATAGTGTCTGCCAAACCTCTGAAAATTATAGCCTAGCCATGTTGACACATAACATTAACCAATACAGCCCAGTTGCCAATTATACATTGTTCTGTTTGAATCAATATCTCCCTCTGTTCCTTAATTTACCCATTCTTGGGTTCCAGCACCTTCCATTGATTTTCAGATCCATTTAAGGTTCATGCATCAATATTGTCAGCTTAACTTTTCTGGCCTCCATTGTTGTTCCTGGCAGTTGCCTTTTGTCTCATTACTGCTTTTGTGTTCAAGGAACCATCAAATTTCAGAACTGGAAGAGATCCTAGATATCATTTACTCCATATGCCTCATTTTACAGATGGAGAAACTAAAGCTTCCAGAGGTGATGTGATTTTTCCAGGGTTACAGAATTAATAGCAGAACTGGATCCATTCTTTCAGCAGCATCAGCCTGTCATGGGCAAGTTGTCTATTTTCCCTAACACCTGCTATCTGACCACTCCTTTTACTAAGGCCCCAAGCAGCCAGTCTCTGGCTGGCTCATTTCCTAAATCATGGTGGAAAAATGAATGTTTTCTTTTTGGTTTATAGATCATTGTATAAAGGCATCAGTTCAAGAAGAAAGCTAGTTTTGCTTTTGGAAATATACCAAGATGTGTGTGTGAGAGAGAGGGAAATAAAGGGGGGAGCAGAACAAAAGATTCATATTATCTAAAAATCAAGTGGAAAAAAATCAATATTAATCCTAAATAGAAGTCATTTTTCTTCTCGTGAACCATCACCTAAATTAAAACCTTTGGTGTTGCATTTATTAAAAATAGTAGAATAGATGGAAACAAAGCCTATTTATTTCCTAAAATCCTGAAACCAAACAAAGCTAGGATATCAAAAATCTCAAAGCAAATCTGTGCCACGTATTTGTGTCCTTCACTTTGTTTGAGTTCCTAATCGGCACCAAATTATTACAAATGGCACTGATATTGTCATCCTATAACCATCAATTCAGCTACAGACCAATCAGCCCACAGTCCATCTGGAGGAAGAAAAGAAATCAACATATACTGAGCACTGACTTGTGTTAGGCTCTTTCATATGCATTGTTGTTTTTGTTGTTAGATTCTGTCAAGTCGCTTTTTGACTCAGATTCCATGAGACAGTGTAGAACTCCTCCATAGGGTTTTCTTGGCTGTAATCTTTATGGAACCAGATTGTCAGGTCTTTCTACCATGGAGCCTCTAGGTGGGTGCCTCAGGCTGGGTTCTCTAGAGAAACAAAACCAGTAAAGCATATAAATATATATTAAGAGAGATCTATATCAAGGAAATGACTCATATGGTTGTAGAGGCTGGCACATCCCAACTCCACTGGTCAGGGTAGAGGCTTCTCCTGATTCATGTAGCCACAGGGGCTGGCAAACTCAGGATTGGCAGGTCAGACAGCAGGGCTGTTGCTCACAGGCTGCAAAGACCTGTGAATACCAAGATTGGCAAGCAAGATGACAGGTAAGCTGCTAGCTCAAGTCCCAAGAACAAGAGGTCAAATGAACAGGAGCCAGCTGCAGGATCCAGAGTGAGCAAAAGCCTGAAAACCTTGCCAGAAAGTCCACTTATATTTGATGCAGGCCACATCCTCAAGGAAATTCCCTTTCAACTGATTGGCTGCTTATACCAGATCCCATCAGGGAGATGATCACATTATATCAGATCTCATCATGGAAGTAATCACATCATCATACAACTTCCAAACTACATCATAACTGCCAAACCACTGAGAATCATGGCCCAACCAAGTTGACATACAACCTTAACAATCACAGTGGGTTCGAACCACCAACCTTTTGGTTAGCACTTGAACACTTAACCATTGCACCACCTTACCTCATGTCAATCCCCATGACAATCCTGACGAGTCAATATTGTCATTTCATTTGTTTTTAATAGATGAGGGACGTGAGATCACAAACCTTACAAATGGTAGAACCAGAATTTGACTGCAGATCTGGTTGATTTCTTTTTTCTCTACACCATACTGCCTCTTCTCAAAGAGACCCTCAAAGATCACCACCGTACACCAGGGAATTCACTTAGCAAGAGAGTTCCAACTGTTGGAAAAAGAGATAAAAGAAGGAAAGGACTTTATGGAAACTGAAAAGAATGCCCAAGGTTCAGCAGCCTAAGCAGAGGAAGCATCTTCCATGCTTTGAAGACAAGAGGCCGGGTGATATGAACAAGTCAAGCAGAAAAACAGAGTTGGAGCCAGGGTCCTCTTGGCAGACCTCACCCTGAGCATGGGCAGACCACGAACGTAATCACATGTTCTTACATGGGTGGCATTTCTTCAGGAGGCAGACAAGCCCAATGTGGGCAATATTATCGATTTAAGAGAAGAGATGTAAGTATCCACCAATCTCCAGAATCTACTGCATCAGTATAGGGGGGCAGGGTTTGGCTCACAAAACTTTTCTTATAAACTGGAAGTATTATCTATGAAAGCCCAACTTTATACTCTTCTGATCTCATTCTCACTGTGTACCTAGTGTGCCAGGAGATTATAGGCCTCAGATACTCTTATTAAAAATGTAAATTATTTTCTAGGGACTACATCTTGTGCAGTTACAGGATTAGTTAGCACAAACCTACTTCTCAGCAAATCTATCGAGAATCATAGTGTCAGAATTAGAAGGATGTTGACATTTTTCTAGGCAAAAGCTGACTTGGTTGTTAATACTTCAGACTTCCTAACTTTCTGTGGAATTCTAAGTAGGGAGACATCACAGGTACATTTCCTTCCTCTCTTCCTTATTTTCTTCTTCTTTTTCTTAATTTTAAATTATCTTTACAGTATCAACTCTGTGGTATATGATTGACAAACTCAAAAAGCCAAGGAACTCATGAGGAAAGAGCTGGGAAGATGAGACATAATTATATAAGCAAATAACTAGTATTTGCTTGGCAGCTCCTCGTATCCATGTTAGGTCTTCTTTGCCTCTCTTCAATATTTGTAACATTCTCTCAAATTCTATTTAATTCTTCATTTCTTTTTTATTTTTAAATTCTTCTACCTTTTCTCCTTCTATTTTTTGTATGGCATTATATTTTTCATTTATTCACTCTTGTAATCTTTCTAGTTTTGTCTTCATTTCTGAATGACTTTTTTTTCTTTTATTTCAAGTTCTTTCCTGAGTTCTGCACCCATAATTTTCAGTTTTTCAAATTAAGATTGTTATGGATTGAATTGTGTCCCCCAAATATATGTGTTGTAAATCCTAACATATCTGTGGATGTAATCCCGTTTGGAAATAGGGTTTTCTTTGTAATGTTAATGAGGTGATATCAGTGTAGGGTATGTCTAAAGCCAATCACTTTTGAGATATAATAGGAGCCCTGGTAGCATAGTGGTTAAGCACTCAGCTACTAACCGAAAGGTATAAAAAGAGAAGATTAGGCACAGAACAAGGAGCATAAACGGAGGAGAAGATGCATGCCACATGAAGATCTCCAAGGAATGCCAGAGGAGCTAAGACAAGGATATTCCCCCAGAGTGGGCAGAGGGAAGTTTCCCCTACAGCCTATGCCCTGAATTCACACTTCTAGCCTCCTAAACTGTAGGAAAATAAATTTCTGTTTGTTAAAGCCACCCATTTGTGATATTTCTGTTATAGCAGTACTAAATAACTAAGATACAGATATGATCTATGGTAATGTAATTCAGAATAGTGGTTGCTCTGGTGAGAAGTGGGATATTGACTGGAAAGGGGCACAAGAGTCTCTCAGAAAGGCTGGCAGTGTGCTTCTTTGGTGCAGGTCATCTGCGTCTAATTCTGCTAATGTTATTTTTCCCACAGAGGGTGGGGACTTGAAGATGTTGGATGGGGCTACGGTAGAACTTAGCAAATACCAATGTCTCTAGAGCATCAGGGGAGATGTCCTTGGAGGCTGTCTCCAAGAGGTAAAGATGTCTAATGTTGCTTCTTTTCTCTTACTTGGGGTGCCTTTTTATTGCTGAAGTTGATAACTTTATGGAAACTGACCAAGAATGGTCAGCAGTAATCATCAGGACAGCTCCTTTTTCCTGGATCTTCTAGGTCCTAATCTGGAAAAGAGCCTTTTTTCATGGACTGATGAGGCTTTTCTGGAATCTCTGCACTATAGCTTTCAGCATCTTGATTCCAACTGGCTGTAATCACCTCTTACAGAAGTCCTGGATAAGGTCTTTTGCAGAACCCAAGGGATAAAGACCCATGATTTCTACTCTAAGTGGCTCTCCCAGTTAGGCAGATCTTTGCAATCTTGAAAAAAATATTTGTGTTGGAAAGTCCAGCTTCTTTTTCACAGGCTCTGAGTCAACCCGCCAAACCCACCAATATGATCCCAGCTGCTTCCTGCTTAACAACCAATTCTAGAGAAGCTATGGCATATGCTTGGGTAGGGATAGGTGGCTCCATTAGGGTGACCAATTCATCCCTGTGTGCCCAAGACTTACCTGATTTTAGCACTGAAAGTATCACATCCTGGGAATGAGAGTGGCATCCTGAGATGGCCCAGACCCGCAAAGTGAGGCTACCCCTGATAAACTTAATCCTCTCATCAGCTGCAGTATCTTAAAATAATTTTTACTGATTTTTCATGATTACAAAGGTAATACAAACTGATTAGACAATTTGTAAAGAAGAAAAGAAAAATCACCTGTAATAACACCCACCCTCAAGTTATATAGTTTTGCATTATGCTTTTTCACCTAGAAATATATCATGAAAATTCCTCTTGTTACTAGATGTACTTCAAAATATGGTTTTTAGTGACTACCAAATGCTCATGTGAATAAATGTACAATAATTTAACTTTCTTTTTTGTGTGTTTTTGTTTTTTCCATTTTCTTGCTATTTTAAATAAATGCTGGGATTAAGATAATTTTACCGAAATTTTCCATGTAATATCTTGAGTGTTGTCTTTCAACCCTCATCTTGTGTCTACCATCTACTCCTAGGAGGACTAACAGTCTTAGTTTACCTGATTGTGAAGGGCTTCCTGGGATGCAGGACTTTCAGTGTTAAAAGCAAGACAGTCCTGGAAAAACCAGGACAGTTGTTCATCCTCCCTCCACCTACCTTTGAGGTCATAGGCATTTATGTGGACTCAGTATTAGGCATATTAATGCTTCTAGGTCTGAGCTTAATATCGGTGACTCCATGTTATCTACAGCAGTGGTCTTTACATTGTGCCCTCAAAAAGTAACTCACTGAACAGAGCCTTGGGCAGACCCGAAATGGGGGTGCTGGTATGAACATAAGAGTAGATAAAGGCCAAGCAGACAGAAATCCAGGGTCTCCACTTTTGCTTCAAACTCAGCAACTCCACTTTCAGCCACTTTACACGTACATAATCTCTAGACTTCCCAAGAGCTTTGCTAAGTAGATATTATCCTAAATCTTATTCTGAGGAAATTTAGGATCAGAGAGATCAAATGACTCCTCAGTCCCACAACCTAGAGCTTCTGGAATTCAAGACCAGGTTTCCTAAACTCCAAAGCTGGGGGGCTTTTCTATTATGTAGCGCTGCCATGATGGAGAGTACTATGTTGCCTCACTACCTCCTGGATTGGAGATGAAGGACTCTTTAGGTTTTTGGTGCTGCAATGGTCCTCCAGCTCCACATCTGGGCACTTGGTTGCTCCTGGTGGAGCGAGTCAAGCCCAGGAGTGACAAAGTATAAGCTCCTCAAGAATTCTCACAACACACAATGGCTACCCTGCAGCTGGGGCACTATCCAGTTGGAGAGCAGAGGGAATCCAAGAATGAAACATAGTAAAATTGAGCATAGAGGGAATCAGAGGAGGAAATAGAATGTGATCTTAATTGCCTCCATAAGCAACTATTTCCTTTGCCATGAGACCAGAAAAACTGGATGGTACCTGGCTACCATTACTGAACGTTTTGATCAAAGATTTTATAGAAGAATCTTGATCAGAAGGAGAAAAATTGCAGAACAGAATTTAAAATTCTTATAGAATCCAGACTTTCTTGAGCCATTGAAGCTAGATGAATTCCAAAAACTATTGCCCAGAGATAATCTTTAACCCTCAAATCATAAACTAAAACTATCCCCTCACGTCGTCTTTAAAGTAAACGGTAGTTTACTTAATTAGTAAAAAGTGTTTGCCTTCAGCATTGTGCTGTTTTAAAGAATTATTTATATGGGATCAAACTGACAATAGCAACTTGAAAGGTTAGATGACAAGTTAAGAGGACAGCGAGTTTATGTTAATGATGGAGAAATAATTTGGAAAAGGATAGTGAGAAAGGTTGTACAACTGGAAGAATGTGATCAATGTCACTGAATTTTACATGTACAAACTGTTGAGTTGGAGTATGTTTTGCTTTGCACATTTTCACCCCCACACACAAAAGAGTTTGGCCTAGTGGGGTAACTTGGCTTTATGGTCACTCAACAGTCCAGGGTTGGCAGGGAAGAATATCACATGGGAACGGAACAGAAAAAACCTGGGGTAGAGTGGATACTGGCCTATAAAAAACGTCTATGGGAAAAGCAGTAAAAGGCCCAGGTACAGAGTGTACAGGGTGCACAATATCATTACTGGTTGAATTCCAGAAAGTAACTACACCAGAGTACTCCAGCATGCATGCAGGGCAGAGGCACAGCAGTAGGACAGGACAGACAGTGGTAACTTTCTGATTAATAGATCTGTCCATGTACAGAGGTCAACTCCAATAAGGGGACTGGCATGAGCGAGACAAGATGCAGGGCTGATGTTCAAGGATAAGGAGGGGAACATCAGCAAAAGCCAAGGCCTGTGGGTGAGGCTGGTGCAGAAGACCATATGCAATGGCTGTGTGGGGCCTGGAGATTGGCCTTGACTCATCACGCCAAGCCAGGACCAGGTTATTAGGGTAGATTTGTGGAGACAACAGAGGCATCTAGAAGTCTTGGCTGGGCCACTGGGACCTGGGTCTTAGAGCAAGACTTTGTTTTACCAGAGAGTGCATGAGGAGGCAGGAAGCAAAGGAAAACGGGAGAGGGGCTAAGGGTTTAGTAAAGATGTAGACTCTATGAGAGTTGACTCAGATGCCAAAGCAGAGAAGGTGAGACAGGCTGAGCCTGTGCATGGAAGTCACCAGGGTGACTCTAATGATGATCTGCCATCACCTTTTGACCAGTAAGTATCCATGTCCCAGGCCAACTCACTTCTCTGTTAATGTTATTTAAATTACAGAAGGAACACATGTTTATTTCAAAAAAAAAAAATTTTTTTTAACACAGAGTCCCTGAAGTAAAAAAGTAAAAGTGCCTCTTCACCTTCCCCGCAATCACACTTCATAAATGTAACCAATAAAATCAATTTGGAGTGTATCCTTCCACATATTTTCCTATATAGTTTTACAAAAATATGATAACTCTATACATCACATTCTGCAATTTGCTTTTCTCAATTAATGTTCCAGAGACATTTTTCCATGTCAGTATATATAAAGCTAGGAGTACCTGCTGGGTGCAAATGGTTAAGCACTTGACTACTAGCCAAAAAATTGACAGTTCGAACCCACCTAGAGGCGCCTCAGTCTGAAGCAGGCTTGGTGATACGGTTCTGAAAGGTCACAGCCTTGAAAACCCTATGAAGTGGTTCTATTCTGGGTAGAGAACCTCGACAAGAAGTAATATATAAAGCTAATTCATTCTTTTTAATTGATGCATTGATTTTCATCATATAGCTGTAGCAACCTATATAACCATTTCTACAACTGATAAATATTGTGACTTTTTACAATTTATTTTTTAATTCTTCTAACACCAGTATTCTTCCTAGTCATTATTCTGAATCGTCTTAGCATCCTCCCTCCAAGACAAACGTTAAAGCATCTGGTTCCCCACCCATCTTGGTGGGAAAATTGATGATGGACTCTATTTATTAATGTAAAATGCAATCCAAGCAGAGGAAGGGGGAAGGGACACAATACAGGTGCACTGGATGTTTTCAGAATTTTCACTGGCATGTGTAATGCCCTTAGAAGCAATGTGGTACAGTAGAAAGCATATAGTTCTGAGGGTTATCGGGAGACGTTAAATTTGAATTTCTTGCTACCGCTAACTAGTATCTCTGTGGTCACAATTCCATTATCTGTTAAAAGGAACTGGATTAGAAGACCTCCATCTGTGGTTGTTCCATGAATTATTTAATGCAGGTAGATTAAAATGTAGGTGTTAGTTGGGTGTGTGTGAGTATATGTGTCTATGAAAGAAGAAAAAATGAGGATATGAAAGGATTAAGAAGAGAGAGACGGGAACAAGGAAAAACTACTTAATATCCTGAACTTGAGATTTAAATTCATATAATCACTGTTTTCAATGCTCATAGAAAATATGTCTGTAGATAGCTATTTTCATATTATAATCCAAGACAATAAATATTTTCCATCATTATTTTTTTTAATGTTGCCTGGACATCTGAAAAGCAGGTGCCTTAACACATGTATTGAGATATGGTCAGACTTGGGGATCTTGGCTCCAGTTTAATGGGAACTGAGAGGATTTAAGGATTAGCAATGAAGACTCTGCTTTTAACATCATATTTAAAGCTTTCCAATAGAAGGATGAGATTAATGAAGACAATCTAAATGTCTAAGATTATCACATAATCCTTCAGAGTATATGTTCTGAATGAAGTTTCATTGGTACAAAACCATTGTTCTTAAAAAATACTACTCCACTCCCCTTTAACCGTCATGCCGAAGGGTTGTGTTGCTCTGCCAAATATATTTATTTCTCCTGCTTAATAGTGTATGAGAAATAAAGGGTTGAGAAATTTAAAGCTAGCAATGATATTTGTAAGAATCTTGCAAGGATTTTACTGTTGATGTGGTTTCCAGGCCAGGCCACAGATTTCATGAAAAGACTAGTCCAAATAGCATAAATGTCTTTCAGAACCTTAAGTTTATTGTTCTCCCACGCTATTCCCCTCGTATGGGGCCACTTATCCCCATACACATGTACCTTCGTTCTCTGCTCCCTTCCTTCTTTCCTCTAGTCTTCCTCTCCTTCCTTACTTCATCATTTCCTCCATCTGTTTGTTCATTTTGTTGAATCTGTGACTTTTTAAGGGAGCATCTGTCTATCCCAAGCTCTGTTCTTGACACTGGGAGTACCAAGGTGGGTGAAAATGGTCTCTGCCATCCAGTAGCTCTAATTCTCATTCTCTATCTCCGCTCAACTCCTTTTTTTTTTGTCTAGGATTTTCTCTATTCATTTCCTCCATACACCATGGGTCTGCCAGTTTGTTGCACTGTGGTGGCTTGCGTGTTGCTATGATGCTGGAAGCTATGCTACCAATATTTCAAGAGCAGCAGGTCACCCATAGTGGGCATGGTGGCCTACTATGCCAGGAATGACAAATTGAAGAGGAATGGCGGCACGTTCACTGTCAAAAAGAACATTTCAAGATCTATCCTGAAGTACAACACAGTCAGTGACAGGATAATATCCATACACCTATAAGGAAGACCAGTTAACATGAATATTATACAAGTTTATGCACCAACTTCGAATGCCAAAGGTGAGGAAATTGAAGAATTTTACTAACTTCTGTAATCTGAAATTGATCAAATACGCAATCAAGATGCATTGATAATTACTGGTGATTGGAATGTGAAAATTGGAAACAAAGAAGGATTGGTAGATGGAAAATATGGCCTGAGTGATAGAAATGACTTTGGAGATCGCATGATAGAATTTTGCAAGGCATATCATTGCTGATATCAGATGGATCTTGGCTGAAAGCAGATAATATCAGAAATATGTTTACCTGTGTTTTATTGACTATGCAAAAGCATTCGACTGTGTGGATCATAACAAATTATGGATAACATTTCAAAGAGTGGGAATTCCAAAATATTTGTGCTCATGCAGAACATGTACATAGAACAAGAGGCAGTCATTGGAACAGAACAAGAGGATACTGTGTGGTTTAAAATCAGAAAAAGTGTGTGTCAGGGTTGCATCCTTTCACCGTATTTATGTATGCTGAGCAACTAATCCGAGAAGCTGGACTATATGAAGAAGAATGTAACATCAGGATTGGAGGAAGACTTATTAACAACCTGTGATATGCAGATGACACAATTTTGCTTGCTGACAGTGCAGAGGACTTGCAGCACTTACTGATGAAGATTAAAGATTACAGCCTTCACCATAGATTGGGCCTCAACATAAAGAAAACAAAAATCCTCACAACTAGATCAGTAAGCAACATCATGATAAATGGAGAAAAGATTAAAGATGTCAAGGATTTCATTTAACTTGGATCCACAATCAACACCTGTGGAAGCAGCAGTCAAGAAATCAAATGATCCATTACATTGGGTAAATCTGCTGCAAAAGACCTCTTTAAAGTTTTCAAAAGCAAAGATACCACTTTGAGGTCTAAAATGCACCCAACTCAAGCCATGGTATTTTCAATCACCTCATATGCATGTGAAAGCTAGACGATGAATAAGGAAGACCAAAGGAGAATTGATGCCTTTGAATTACGGTGTTGGCAAAGAATATTGAATAAACCACAGACTGCCAGAAGAACGATCAAATCTGTCATGGAAGAAGTACAGCCAGAATGCTCCTTAGAAGCGAGGATGGTGAGACTTTGTCTGAAGTGCTTTGAACATGTTATCAAGAGGGACCATTCTCTGGAGAGGGACATCATGCTTGGTAAAGTAGAGGGTCAGCAAAAAAGAGAAAGACCCTTGATGCAATTGATTGGCACAGTGGCTGCTACAGTGGGCTCAAACAGCAATGATTGTGAGGATGGCACAGGACTGGGTAGTGTTCAGTCTGTTGTACATAGGGTTGCTAAGAGTCGGAACCAACTTGACAGCGCCTAACAACAATTTCCCTCCACCCTGTCATCTAAGCCCAGCGACCTCCTGTTCTCCTTCAAATCCTCCAAACCTATGCTCAAAGCCTTTATAAGCTTGTAGCAGACACCAATTTATTGTTACTTTATGTGTTAGTTTCCTATTACTGCTATAGCAAATTACTGCAAACTTAGGGACTTAAAACAACACAAATTTATTTTCTTATAGTAGGTTAGAAATGTGACGTGAGTCTCGCTGGGCTAAAATCAATGTGTCGACAGGGCTAAGTTCCTTTCTGAAGGCTCTAGGGAAGAATGTTTCTTTGCCTTTTCCAACTTCTAGTGGCTGTTCATATTCCTTGGCTCATAGACCCCATACATCCTCCAAGCCAACACTGGTGAGTCTAGTCCTCACATTGCATCACTCTGGCACTGACTTTTTTGCCACCCTCCTCCACATTTAAGGGTCCTTGTAATTATACTGGGTCCAACCAGATAATCCAGGATACCCCATTGCCTTTGAGTTGATTTCAACTAATAGTGTACCAATAAGACAGAGTATAACTGCCCCACAGAGTTTCCAAGGCTGTAATCTTTACGGAAGCAGACTGCCACATCTTTTTCCTGCAGTGACTGGTGGTTTCCAACAACCAACCTTTTGGTTAGCAGCCGAGCACATAACCACTGCACCACCAGGGCTCCTTGCTTAAAAACTAGGAATATTTAAAATGATATACCTTAAGCCCAACTGCTCTGTGTGTAATTCACCTACTTCAAGGTCAGCTATTTAGCAACCTTCATTCCATCTGCAACTTTTATTCCCCTAAACCATGTAAACTAACATATTCACAAGTTCCAGGGTTTAGAATATGGGACTCTTTGGGGGCCATAGTCTGCCTACCACCTAACCTCAGTAGTGCTTTTAATTTGACAGCTTTCGAAGTTTCAAGCTACCAGGATAAAATTGCCAGAATTCTGACATTTGCCAAATAAAAGGAAAGGATACTGGGAGCATGAGAAACTTCATCTAAAAGGGATATGTCTTAGTTTCCTAGGGTTTCTATAACAAAATACCAAAAAGTGGATGTCTTTTAAAGAACAAAAAGCAATTGTCTCACAGTTCTGGAAACTAGCAGTCTGAATTCAGGGCTTCAGCAGGACCATGCTCCATCTGCTCTAGGCGAAGATCCGTCTTTGTCTCTTCCAGCTTCTCATAGCCTAGGCATTTCTTGGCTTTCCTTGGCTTTTAGATGCATCTTTATATGGCAGCATAAGTCTTCCCCCTGTGTGGCTCTGTCCTCTTTTCTGTTCTCCCTTTTATAACTCGTTGCCGTAGAGTTGATAGCAACTCATAGCGACCCTATTAAGACAGAATAGAACTGCCCCATAGGATTTCCAAGGAGCAGCTGGTGGATTAAAACTGCTACCTTTTGGTTAGCAGCTGTAGGTCTTAACCACTGTGCAACCAGGTTCCTCTCCCTTTTATAAGACATCACTCAAAAGGGATTAAGACCCACTCTACTCTGATACGACCTTGTTAACTTAACCGATAACACCTTCAGAGAAAGACCCTGTTTCCAAACAAGGTCACATTCAGAGATACAGGAGTTAGAACCTCGACACACTGTTTTTGGGGACATAATTCAATTCATAACAGCATATAAATTTTGGAGTTCAACAAATCTAAAGTTAAATCCCAGCTTCTGCCACTTATGAATCTTTTAAACTTAGGAAACTCATTTTAATTTCCCTGAGTCTCCACCCTCATCATTAATTTGAGGATATCTATTTCTCAGTGTTTGCCAGTGGTTAAATTGAGATAATTTAATCCTAGCACAGGGCCTTGCTCACAATGGGTGTGCAGTAAATATTAATTTCCTTCCTGTATTTAATTCATCAGATCCCGCATCGCAAAGGTAGACCACAAGCTTACCTAATGGCCTCTTGCATAAATAACTAAACAACCAACCAACATGTATTGAGGACCTACCCTATGTAAGGCACTCTGGAGGATCCTAGAATGGTATACTCCACCATGTCTCCCTTCAAGAGGTGCCAGCCTGGTTAAGGAACCTGTCTATGAACACAGGAAAAATTAAATAACTACAGAAGATATTGGTTCATCAACACTGATGCCATAGACCCACCGTAATTAATTGCCCTATGACTGGTACCGACAGTTCAGGAGGAAGTGAGTTATGCAGGCTGGAGTGAAGTGGGATGGTTTCACAGAAGGGAAAGAATTTGAGCAGGGCTTTGAAAGATGGGTTGGACTTAGGCAACCTCCTAGAAGAAAGAGTTATAGCTTACCCTGAGCAAATCTTTTAGATTCTTCTTCCAGTGACCTTCAGTGATCTTGTCTACCCTTAGGGAAGTGTTCAGCTCAAGGCAGGGTAAGTCAGTCACAAGAATACCCCCAGTAAACACTGCCATCCCCCAACTCTTCCTTCCTGACAGCCTACCAACTTGTCAGGTTTCCTCCCTTCTTCTTATGATACAAAACAGCCTCTTTGTTTTTTTTCCTGGGATTATTTAGAAGCAGTCTCCCATAATTATAGTAATCTTATCTCCTTTGATTTCACCAAAATTACCCCTTTTCTTTATATGAGCACCATCGCTACATGACAGACATTATTGGTAAGCTTTGTGCAATGGTGCAATGTTGTTTTTTTAAAGTGACATCTGCTCAAATAGACTAATGTTCCTATCTGACTAACTCATTTGGTGGGAACATGTCCACTTGCCAATGTGAGTGGGGGGTGTGAGGATGCAGGAAGAGGGAAGCATCTGGAGAAACACTTTTCAGTTTTTTGAGTTAAGAATATGACTATTTCTTTTCCTACAGAAGAGCAGTGGGTATTAGTTATAACAGTAATAATGCCTAATATTATTTTGCATAATGCCTGAATTACACCATGTTTCTGGATGGGGGAAGATGCTCATGGTTCTCAAATACATTTTGATTAACTTGGTGAGTCTCATCTACATTTCCTTTCCTCCATACCTGGGGTTTCCTCAGTTCACCTCTCCAACTCTGCTCTCCTGAAGTGACCTCTTAGCTCTAAGACTCCTCCTGTGTACCTTCTTATATTCAGAATCTTTTTTCTCATTGACTCAGTGGCCTTCTTCTCCTTGGACTTAGTCGTCAAATGGCATTGAAAAGTCAGAGGAGTGTGTGGTTTTCTGTTGGGATCCATTTACTCATCACTCAGTCCATTTACTGAAGGCTTACTATGTGGCAGGCCTTGGGGACACAACAACGGGTAAGTCAGAGCTCTGTCCTCAGAGCTTACAGTCTTTAAGGGCCATTGTCAAGGGAAGCAAGACTCAGGGCACCTTTGGACAACACCCAAAGCAGGGTATTAGGGAGGGAGTTAGATAATGCTTCTCTGAAGAGTTGACATCTGAACAGTAGGCAATGTATTAACTTCTGCTTACAAACGTCAAACATCTCTCATTGGCTGTTTCATAATATGCCAACTCTCCTTTCTGGATGTTCAGGCCCTGCATAATCTTATCCTACCGGATATACCCATCCCATCTCTCTCCCTGCCATCATCTGTTCCTTGGTCGCATTAGTTTATTTGCTTGCTTCTCCTGCACACCAACTTATTCTTGATTCTTGGTCTTGGTCATGTTGTCTGTCTAAAATGAACTCACCCATTACCACCTCCACCTCCACCAACACCAGCAACAACTATTCAGACACATGTCATCTTCATGGACCAGCTCATTTCCTAGTTCTTTATGAAACTCCCTTCAACCACACCAAACATGTTATAGCTTCTCTAAACTCCCATGGTGCTTATTTTCAAGAACACACACTTATCTAATTGTTTCAAGTGTCTTATTTTTGCCTTCCCTAGGTTGTGAGCAAGGACAAGGTTGTTTGTATTCTGTTATAGAGAATACACGTGGCACAGGTGATAAAAGGTACTCAACAAATAAATGATTTTTTTTTACGTTTAACTTTTTATTTAATTGTACTTTAATGAAGGTTTACAGAATAGTTTCTCATTAAACAGTTAGTACACATACTGCTTTATGACAATGGTTAACAACCTCATGATATGTCAACCCTGTCCCTTCTCAACCTTGGGTTCTCTATTACCAGCTTTCCTGTCCCCTCCTGCCTTCTAGTCCTTGTCCCTGGACTGTTTTGCCGCATTAGTCTCATTTTGTTTTATGGGACTGTCTAGTCTGGCTGAAGGGTGAACCTCGGGAGTGACTTCATTACTGAGCTAAAATGGCGTCCAAGGACCATATTCTCAGGGTTTCTCCAATCTCTGTCAGGCCAGTAAGTCTGGTCTTTTTTTGTGAGTTACAATTTTGTTCTACATTTTTCTCCAGCTCTGTCCGGGACCCTCTATTGTGATCCCTGTCAGAGCAGTCAGTGGTGGTAGCCAGGCACCATCTAGTTATACTGGACTCAGTCTGGTGGAGGCTGTGGTAGTTATGGTCCATTAGTCCTTTGGAGTAATCTTTTCCTTGTATCTTGTTTTCTTCATTCTCTCTTGCTCCTGAAGGGGTGACACCAGTGCAGTATCTTAGATGGCAGCTCACAGACTTTTAAGACCCCAGATGCTACTCACCAAGGTAGAATGTTGAACTTCTTCTTTATAAACTGTGTTATGCTGATTGAGCTAGATGTTTCCTGAGACCACGGTCCCCACAGCCCTCCGCCCAGCAATTCAGTCCCTCAGGGAGTTTGGGTATGTCTATGGAGCTTCCATGACCTTTCCTTATACAAGTTGTGCTGGCTTCCCCAGTATTGTGTACTGTCTTACCGTTCGCCAAAGTTACCACTTATCTATTGTCTAGTTAGTATTTCCCCCTCCCACCCCTCCCATCCCTCGTAACCAACAAAGATTGTTTCTTTTTCAACAAATAAATGTGGAATTTGACTGAACAAGCAAGAACCACATCACTCTTGCTCTGTGGGGTATAAAGTCCCTCAATGCTTCATATGTATTTTCCTCATGGACATTGTAAATCTTAATTAACAATGAGGACACCAGAGAGGTTCAATTCAAGAAGAGATTTCAGAACAGTTATGGCAGAGCATGAATGATCCCAGAGATATTTGAAGGCAGACTTTGAGCTTGACTAATTATGGGTTTGGTTAGAAAATATGGATTAGGTAAATGTGATGAAGGTGGCATGATGAAGGAAGGTTCTGTGGCCAGTCATTGAAATCATTCCTACATTTGCCAACCATATTGAAATTTTCAGAGTCCTTTGGACTGTTCTCCTTGTGTTTCCTGTTAATTTCTACATCACTGGATTTTTCTCATTGTGACAACAAAGGGGAAAAAAACAGCATCTTCTCTTACCAAGACTTGAGCATCTAGTTGTGAAAAGATATAGAGAGACGGTAGATAGATAGATGATAGGTAGATAGATAGATAGATAGATAGATAGATAGATAGATAGATAGATAGATATAGATAGATAGACATAGAGAAGATACATTTACTAAATGAACTCCTTTTTAGGCAAACTAACAGTATCTAACTGGTATCGCTTAAATCCCTGGAAGCAGAGAATTGACTAAAAAAATCCCTTGAATCTAGGACTTTGTAATTTGGTGAGATCATTCTGTTTCATTCACTATGAAGAAGGAAAATTCAGGGGGAAATTCCTCAGTCAGCAAGTACTGATTAAGAGACGAGTGGATTCCTGACTGTACCAAGAGCTCTGGGGGAACAATAGAAGACATAGCCATTGCCCTCATGGACATTACACTGCAGCTGGGAAAATGGGATCTACCTATATGAAATAACAGGGAAGTCATATGTCAGTTTATAATCAAATGCTATTTTTGTAATTTAGGTTATTGTGATGGTTAATTTTATGTGTCAACTTTGCTAGGCTATGGTTTTCAGCTCTTTGGCCAAACACTAGTCTAGTTCTATTCCATAATGTAATCTAATGTAATGTAATCAATCAATCAGTTGAAAATAGCAAACATTTATTATCTCACAGTTTCAGTGGGTCGGAAATCTGGGCAAGGCTTAGCTGAGTCCTCTAGCACAGGGCCACTTGCCAGGCTGTAATCAAGGTATCGTCTGGGGCTGCATTCTCATCCGAAGGCTCGATGGAGGGAAGATAAGCTTGCAAGCACATTCACGTGGTTTCGGATTCAGTTCCTTTGGGGTATTGGATTTAGGTCTTCAGTTCCACACTAGCCACTGGCTGGAAGTCTCTCTTAGTTCCTTACCATGTGGACTTCTCTTTAGGGCAGCTCACAGCACGGCAGCTGGTTTTCACCAGAGCAAGCAATCGAGAGAGCAAGAGAGGGAGAGCAAGATAGAAGTTAGAGCCTTTTTTAACCTAATCTCCAAAGTGACATTCCATCACTTCTGCTGTGTTCTCTTAATTAGAAATGAGTCATTAGGACCAACCCATATTACGAGGGAGGAGATTACACAAGGCCATGAGTACCAGGGGGTGGCGCTCATTGGGGGCCATTTTACAGCTTGCCTACCACATTGGGCAAAAAGTTAGGTCAATGCCATGATGTTCTCATTTGTAAAGTGGAAATAAACATATCTGTCTTTCCTTATTTACATAGTTCTGAGAGGATTAAGTTAGATTATGTATATAAACAAAATAATTAAAAACTTATAAAGCACAGTACAAGCATTGCTATTATTTTTATAGTATAGCTATTATTTTTAACTGATAAGGGGATTTGATTCCTTCACCAAACTAGCTGTATTTCCTTAGATAAGTTGGTTCTTCAGCTTTAAACTGGGAAAACGACATCTACATTGTAGCGTTATGTGAAGATTAATAAAATATATTGACTTGCATATAAAACGTCTAGCTTGTAGCAGGAAACTCTTGATGGTGTGGTGATAGTGGTAGTAGTGGAGTTATTATTTTTCAAAGAAGGCTAGCATTTTTCCTTATTGTTTTATCGTCCAATGGACCAGGACAGGTATGTATTTGAGGTTGGGAGGGAAGCAGAAAATATATTTTAGGAAGAAAAGGCTCATCATGAAAGATAAAATTAAGTGTCCTTCAGAGTTCTGCAAGCTTCATCTCAAAAATCAAAGAAGAATTATAATGGTGATGAGTCCCAGTTTCCTGTGTTACTGCTTCTTGGCAGGAAGACAACAGTTTGGCCCTGGCATTCCCTGAGAGACTATGGGATCATTGTTCTCTAGTGGACAATGTTTACCAGAAACTAAGGCACTCACCGGCTGAGGGAGACAGAGGAGAAGGAGAGGGGCAGTATGGCAGCTGCCTTCCTTAGGAGGTAGTGACTTTTTGACCTTTGGGATTAAAAGGTTCTCAATGTAGTGTTTTGATGCTGAGCCACCAATACAGTTAGAGTTGTGGTTGTCAACTCGGGGTGAATTTATCCCCCAAGGGATATTTGACAATGTTGGGAGATATTTTGGGGCTGGGTGGGGATTCTACTGGCATTTAATGGGTAGAGGCAAGGAATGAGGGTGAACATTATACAATGCACAAGATAGCACCCAACAAAGAATTAAACTCATTACTGTCGAGTCAATTCCAACTCATAGTGATACTATAGGACAGAGTAGAACTTCCCCATAGGGTTTCCAAAGCTGTAATCTTTACTGAAGCAGACCGCCACATCTTTCCTCTGCAGAGTGGCTGGTGGATTCGAACCACCGACCTTTGGGTTAGCAGCCAAGCACATAACCACTGCACCACCAGGGCTCCTTAACAAAGAATTATCTGACTCAAAATGTCAATAGTGTCAAGGTTCAGAAATCTTGGGTTATAAGCACTTGGGACCCACAGCCCTGAGTTCTACAATTTCTGTGCTGTGAGATCTGAGCCCCAAATTATTTCTCCCTATGTGTCTTCCCTAGGCCCAGGGTCTAGAAAGCTCAAATTGGAATTGATTAATGGAAATCAGTCAGTGGACCTTGAAGACTCAGTACAAATGTTACTTCCCCTATGAAGTCTCTCCTAGGTACAGTACTCCCTCATGTCTCAGTCTGGGTCTGACTAACTGAGGGGATTTACAGGGAATTGAGTTCAAGTAATGGAGAGCCAAAAAAACCAAACAGAATGGTGAACCAACCCAAAGATTAGCAACAGCAAGAAGCCACTACCACCCTGGACTAGAGAGACAAAGCAAGGAGGCAGTGTTACTAGAGCCTAAGGGCCAGTGGGAGTAGAGACACAGAAAAGATGCAGTCATCACCAGAATCATTGCATGTGACAGAAGTAGATGGGAAGAAATAACCTGGCTTCACTTTTCCTCCTGCCCTAGTTTCCCAACAGTACCTCCCACTGGTTAAATCCAGGTGAAAGTCACCAACAGATGAACCTGGGAAATGTAGCCTGCAAGAATGGTCCTTTGACAAAACAGAGAAGAGCAAGAAAAATGGATCTAAGGGCAAAGAGGTCTAAGACCAGCACAGCACCCATGTACTTTGGATATGCCTCCTCTGTGACTCTGATCATGTTGCCTCCTAGTAACTCATTTAAGTATGATTCCCTTCCGTATTTCCTCTTCCTGCTACCTAGAATGCAGATGTGAAGGCAGGAGCTGGAGCAGCCATCTTAGACCACAAAATGGAAGATGCGGTTTGAGGATTGCAGGGCAATAAGATTGAAGGAGCCTGAGTCCTTGTTGATTGTAGAGCTGCAATGCTGCTCATTTTCTACATTAGAGAGAAAAGAACATTTACCATGTTTAATCCTTTTCCATTATTGCTTTGGATCTCTCAGTTCAGCAGTTGCTATGAGTCAGAATTGAGGGCAACGGGTTTTTTGTTCAGCAGATAAAGCAAAACCCTAAATAATACAACCGACTTCCCTCCTGGGATTTGATATCTAAAGCCTGTTAGGGATTCTCTTTCATTCATTCATTCACAATCTGGAAACTAAAAAGAACAGAGGCAGTGCCAAGACAACATCATGTTTCAGGGATATCTCTTAAGCATGTAAAATGTTGCAGCACCCTTTAAATTACCTTGCTTCAACAGATATTTAATAATCAAAATAAAATTTTCAATCATATTCAAAGGTAAACTTTTAATCAGTAATACACAGTATCAACACTGGAAAGAGAAAAAAATATAAAGTGACCAATGGAGTCCTTTAGAATAGCTGTTGGCTGGAAGTCTCCCTTAGTTCCTCACCATGTGGGCCTCTCCATACCGCAGCTCACAACATGGCAGCTAGTTTTCATCAGAGCAAATAACGGAGAGCAGAAGAGGGAGAGGAAGACAGAAGCTAGAGTCTTTTTTAAACTAATCTCAAAAGTGACATTCCATTACTTTTGCTGTTATTCTCAAATTTTAGCATGGCATCAAAATCACCCAGAAAGTGGTTAAAACACAGATTCCTAGAACCCAGACTGAGAGATTCTGATTCAGTACATCTGGGATGGGACCTCAAAATTTTCATTTTGAACAAGCTTCCAGGTGATGCTGATCCATCCCGGTCCAGGACCCCATTTCCAGTAACATTACTTTAGAATATGAATCCAGAAGGGTGGAGATAGGTCAATAAGGGCAGTCCACTGTGTTAGACATGACATAGATGTGGGGGTCTTTTAAAATCACATAAGTGAAACACATGCAAAAGCTCAGGTTTTTCACATTTCTGTGGTAGAAAGATAGCTAAGGAATCAGGAGGAAACAGAAATTAAATGGGTGGCTTGGATAAAGGATTCAGGTGACTAGATGAAAGGGGAATTCAGGAGCCTACAAAGATCCTGGGAGTGTCAGTGGGGGTGACTGTCAGTAGTTTGTGGTCAGCTCACTCCACAGTCCTGTCAGCCAGCTGGCCAGGTACAAAGGGAGCTCCTCTCACAACTAGGCCATTGCAGTGACCCATACTGAGCAGAGATGCCATGAGAGAGGGGCAGTGGCGTCACTAGGGTTGGTGTCACCCAGTGTGGTAACTTATGGTGTCACCCTCAGCACACTAATTATCACAATAGTGTAGCTAAACCACCAGAAAATTTGACAAAATCAGTGACTATAAAAATACTGACAGCGATGAAAGCTATACTGCATGCTTGTAGCCCATGCAGATGAAACCTCGTGATTAGAAGCATCATTGTAATTGGGTAATAATGACAGCTCTGGTTGAAGCGCATTAGAAGGTTTAAAAAGTAAATTAGCATAGAGTTTTAACCTTGTAGGTATATTGATACATGTAAGCTGGGCTTATGAAATATGTTTTTGTTGTTATAATTAACTACAGGTATATTTTTATAAAAAATAATAAATTTCTGCGGAAACACTACACAAAAATTTTATAGACACTGATTTTGGTGTCACCCCCTTTGACAGTGTCACCTGCTATAGTCCACACCCCCCACATCCCGCTAGTGTTGCCACTGGGAAGGGGCAATTTGGAAGACTTGGGGAGACTTTAATTACCTTCCCAAGCCATTATAAATAAGCATACAAGTTTAAAAAAGAAAAATGTGCTCACTACTCAAGTACAGACTCAATGCAAATCTCCTAGCCTATCACCCTTGTCCAGCTAAACCACTATCCCTGAGTACATTTTACACAGAAATACTGGTGCTGCCAGTGCCAGGGAGCGTGGGTTAAACTTCCCCCCAGGGACTGAATCCATTTCTGTGAAGTGTGTATAAGATTTCATGTAGACAGCAGGGTAGAATAAGTGATTTCACATGCCTTGAAATAAATTATTGGCTGTCTAAACATAGACAGCAAATTTAGATATTGACAAAGCTTAGCATAAAACTTCCTTCCCCATCCTTCCTTTTCCTGTTTCTTCTCCTTCCTTCTTGACTTCTCTTTCTCTACACATCTCCAACTCCTACCCCACCCCTGCACCTTTGAACAATCAGTAGGCTTCTTAGCACGACTTGACTTCATTCTGCGCAGTTCCTCACTCTGCTGTTTTCAACTAGCTGGACTACAAAGAGCTGTATAGCACCCTCCTTTCTGTAGCCAAATCTGCAAGGCCTTTCCCTTAATTGATTTTTCTGCAGTAATAGGGCCATTGAGCTGCTGGTCCACCTCTCCGGCTGTTTCTGTGTCTGAGTGGTGACTCAATCAGAGGACTCAGGTCAGGGATCTTCTTCCCTGCACGCTGTATCAAGTCCTGGCTGCTTGGAACTTCCCTATCAGTCCAGAGATCAAGTCACACAGTGACAAGTTTACATGCAATGTGTGAAGATTGATCATTTCTCCTGAGCTGCCCTAGAATAAGGCTTCTTAAATTATTCGTTACAAAAGTTTTCATACCCTATCTCCACTCCTCCCAACAAAAAAAAAACCTAAAATCTATCATGGAAAATCTGATCCCTTACTTGGAATTATGGAATTCTGAAGTCAGATTTCTGAAATTCTTTCCTTTTCTTTTTTCGTCATACAACCTTTCTGACAAACGCAGTGTCAAGTTTCTGGGCCAAGGGCTCTGTCTCAGTTCTGCCTTTGAATTTCTTTTCATCGTCAAGCCCCATGGAAGTGACACTGCTCTAGGAACATGGGGCTGTCACATTAGGAGGAGATGCAATCCCTCCCTGAGAGAGGTATTTAACATCGTCCCATGTGTGATGTTGTTAGGTGACATCGAGTCAGTTTCCACTCATAGTGACCCTATGTACAACGGAACGGAACAATGGCGGGCGCAGAGCCATTCTTACAATTGTTCCTATGTTTGAGCTCATTTTTGCAGCCACTGTGTCAATCCATCTTGTTGAGTATCTTTCTCTTTTTTTCTGATGCTCTACTCTATGAAGCGTGATATCCTTCTCTAGTGATTGGTCCCTCCTGAGAACGTGTCCAAAGTACCTGAGATGAAGTCTTGCCATTGTCACTTCTAAGGAGCATTCTGGCTGTACTTCTTCCAAGATAGATTTGTTTGTTCTTCTAGCAGTCCATGGTATGTTTGATATTCTTCACCAACAGCATAATTCAAAGGCATCAATTCTTCTTCAGTCTTCCTTATTCATTGTCCAGCTTTCACATGCATATGAGGTGATTGAAAATACCATGGCTTGGGTCAGGCCCTCAAGGTGGCATCTTTGTTTTTTAACACCTTAAAGAGGCCTTTTGCAGCAGATTTGCCCAATGCAATATGTTGTTTGATTTCTTGACTGATGCTTCCATGGGCGTTGATTGTGGATCCACCGTGTGTATAATAAGCAGGGATAAATGCCAGTGTCTAGGGCTCTGCCTCTCCCCTCCTGTCACCCACCAGCCTCATAGTGAGTGTCTTGGATGAGCTGAGGAGGAGAGCCCATGAATGTGTTCTAGAGTATACTCCTATATGTGGGACAGGGAAACTGCAGGGTCTGTGTTGGGAGTATGAGCATATCTGGGGCCAAGTTAATATTTTAGGAACTTGCTGATGAATCCAAACCCCAAACCCATTGCTGTTGACCTTGATTCCAACTCCTAGGACTGCCCCATAGAGTTTCCAAGGCTGTAATCTTTATGGAAGCAAACTGTCACATCGTTCTGCCATGGAGCGGCTGGTGGGTTCAAACTACCAACCTTTGGGTTAGCAGCCAAAAGCTTACCCACCACACCACCAGAGCTCCTTAGTGACGAATAAACCAAAAACCAAACCCTTTGCAGTTGAGTCGACTGTGACTCATAGTGTCCCTATAGGACAGAGTAGAACTACCCCCACAGGGTTTCAAAGGAGTGGCTGGTAGATTTGAACTGCTGAAAATTTTGGTTTAGCAGCCAAGTTATTAACCACCACACCACTAGGGCTCCTTACAGCTGCAGCATAATTTTATCATCGTAGGCCATCTTCCCTCTGTCCGTCTCTCTGTGTCTGTTCTCCTTCTTTATAAGAACACCACTCAGATTGGATCAGGATCCGCACTACTCTAGTATGACTTCATGTTAATTTAACTGATAACATCTTCAAAGACCCTATTTCCAACCAAGATCATGTTCACAAGTGCAAGTGTTAAGACTTAAACATATTTTTTTGGGGTACATAATTCAATCCATCACAGATATTTTCCAAAATTTTACAGTACAAATCATGATGCAATGAATTATCTTTTACATACGTATTTTTGATTGTTAGAGATATATCTTCAACATAGAACTTAGAGTCAAAGAGTAAATACTACATATTGACAATGTCCCCTCCACCAAACTTGTATCATTTTATCTTTTCACCACATTGTGCTAGGCAGGGTTGGTGTAACCAATAAAATATACAGAAATAATAGCATGTGTCTTCTGAGACTAGGTTATAAAAGACAATGCTTACATCTTGGTTGTTCTTTCCCTCTTGGATCAGTTGCTTTGGGGGAAATCAGCTTCCATATTAAGTAGTCCATGGAGCAGCCCACGTGGTGAAGAACTTCCTGCCAATAGCCAGTGAGAACTATGGCTTCTTGCCAACAGCTATGTAAGAGAGTCAGCTTGGAAGCAAATCCTCCAACCTCGGTCAGGCCTTCAGATGACTGCAGCCCTAACTGACAGTTTGTCTGTAACTTCATGAGAGACCCTGAGCCATGGTCACTCAGCTAAGCCACTCGCAAATTCCTGATCTGCTAAATTTTGGAGTAACTTATTGCACAGAAATCGGTAACTAAAATAGGGCCTCTACACTTATGCTCTACACCTTCCCCAAACCTACTGAAGAGTTATTTATTCATTCAACAAATACTTATTGAGTGTTTATTTTGTATGTGCCAACTCGAGTTGTCAAGAACCTAAGAATATAGTAGTGAATATAAGACCCTGCTTTCATAGAGCTCACATTATTACAGAGTAATTTGAAGTTATTTACATATTTGTCTTATCTTCCTGGAAAATCACAAAATTCTTTATTTTTTCATATTTGATGTAATTTTATTGTTCTTAGTCACATACAATAAAACCATGAACTCACAAAATGTGCCCTATCCTAGGTCTTTAGGAGTTTTTTTTAAGATAAAAATTTTAGTTTATTGTACTTTAAGTGAAAGTTTACAATTCAAGTTAGTCTCTCGTACAAAAATTTATACAAACATTGTTACATGACCCTAATAATAATAGGTAATAATAATAGCTATCCCATAAAGTTGTTTTAATGACTAAATATATTATTATACATAAAATACTTAGAATAGTGTCTAGCACATAGAAAGCACAGGATATGTTGGCCATAATTAATACAAGTAGAATGCCTACTATGTGTCTGACACTCTGCTGGACACTTCAATGCATTATCTCAACTAACTAAAGTATATCTCACCATTACTCAGCTTCTCATAGGTGAACAATACTGAAAAAGATCTTAAGCAAGATTTGCTGAGGAAACAAGTGAATGAATGAATGAGTGAATGAATGAAGCTGTCTTTTCTAGACCTTCTTTTGTCCTTCCCTTTTGTTTTCCACCCCTTAGGATGAAGTGAAAGGGCAGGTCAATGCTTATTTTTGTTTCTTTAGGTGCAAAGTTCTGCAGGTTTTGACCACATGTTCTGTGTCGTGCCTTCCCTGTGGTCAGCTTTCAACTGGTAATGGTGATATTTGTTTCACGTCCAATTCAGCACCCAAATCCTGCACATACTATTTACTCTCCTAAACAGCATCCTGAAATGCTGAAGACACTGAAGCAGATGATCTGTGTAGCTGCATCTAACTGTGCCAAGGTTTCAGCTTTCAAACTGGAAATAGAAGGAAAGTGTACACAAGGTTCGTGGTGGGGTGAGGCAAGGAGGGGAGAAGAGAGAGGGGCAATGGAGTGGGAAGAATTCTAGGCTAGCTCTGAAGAGACACTGGGCTTTAAAAGAACTCACATAAAGGATTGAGCAGACTATTGCCAAAACTAGGCTGCAGGCAAATGCCAAATAGTAAGAATCCTTTATGAGGAACACTCGGAACCCTTCCAGGTGAGAAGCATAAATAATTCCAGGAAGCACATATTCAAAACCTGTTTCCTAGGCAGCTGAAACCACCCACCTTCCCTTGAACAAATGGAACCATTTCAGTTCTCAAATATGGCATTCTACTTTGGCTTTCAAAACAGTCTTGAGAGTATGGCTGGTATCTTTTACTTTCTGAAAGAAGTCTGTATGAGAAGGCTTTAATGCTGCTATCTCTCTGGCCATTGACAATCTTTTAATTCCTAGCCCACCCTGCCTCCAAGTTACCTCTCCCCAGCCCCAACCCCACCTACGTAGTAGCCTCAAGCTGAGATGTCACTTCATTGACTATGGAAATAGAACATGGCAGCTGATCTCTTGCAGCTTTTTGATGTTCTTGGTAAGGAACAGGGCAAACCATCTATTGCTTGCTTCTGGGACCCTGAGGGTATCCTTAAAAGTCTGGCTTTAGTTAGAATATGGGACAGGGAGACAGATCTTGGGAGATGGGTGGAGGAGGGGAATGAGAGTTTGTTTACATAAAATACAGTACAACTATGAGATGAAATATTACATAGCCATTAAGAGTCATATTATATGAGAGTACTTAATTATATGGGGAAAAGTTTAGGATAAAATGTTAAATGGAAAGAAAAACAACAGATTGCAAAATCGAATCATGTCAGTAAAGTAAAAATGTATCCAGAAGGAAAAATACTGAATTGTGGCTACGTCTACATAATAAGATTATGAGTAGTTTTTAATTCCTTCTTTGTTTTTACTTTCTTTCAAACTTTCTATGAAAAATTTGATAAATTTAATCAGAAAAGTAATATTAATATACAATAAAATAAAAATTAGTAAAAATTAAAAAATACGTAAAAAGAAATATATTGTATAAATTGGGTGAGAGTAGTGCCAGGTTATGAACACATTTTTCCTGATCTCACATCCCTCAGTCATCAGTCCTCTGTCCATCTCCAGCACTTACAGCTCCATCTTTACAACTTCACATTTTATTAAACATTGTCCTAGGCCTTTGATGGGTCATCAAATGCAGGTCCTATTTCCCCAGGACTGTGTCTTATTTTTCTCTAGCACACAAATCCCCACCTCTGAGTGCTAAGCATAGAGCTATACACATAGCAGGCGTGAGATTGATTGGCTAGCTTATCAGGGCCAGAGTTCATGTGAGGGAAAAGATATGTTAAGAGGTGTGTTCTAGGGTAAAAACATCACAAAGTTATAGTAAAGCAAAAAGAAAAGTTTTCTTCAGCGTATATTCAAAGAGGCAAAAGTGGGAAAAGGACAAGCATGCTGCCAGAGCCATGCCTGCCCAAGTCCAAGGAAATTACAAAGCAGGCAATAGTGGGAAAACCAACAAGCATGCTGCCACAGCCTTGTCTGTCCAAGTCCAAGGAATGTTACAGAATCATCAGTATATATGAACATTACAAATAGGCAAAACCATTGAAAACTTCACTTTTTTAAAGATTGGGTAGAAATTGCCAAATCATCATAATCCTACATTTTGAATTGTCTTTCTTAATAATCACTGGTACAGGTTTAAGTAACTATAGTCAGGAGGGTCCTCACTGGTCCAGCAAATCTTATTGTTCACTAAATGCTAATAGAAAGAAGATAACAGTGGAAAGCACGTGGGTCTTTTGTGCTCTGTTTATGATTTGTTTATGTGAAAGTTTCCCTAAAAGAAGTTTTCCAAGATTGTCCTAGCTATTGTCTTTATACTTCAGAGCCCAGTTGATGTGTCCTTGTGAGTCCTTGTGAGTCCAGCTCCAGCTGGGTCACATTCTAGGAAAGGGAATAATGGCTCCAATATTATCTCCTATCTCAGGTGTTTGGAAAGTGTCCAGTCAAATGGTCAAAGAAGAGGATAGATAAGCAATGTTACCTATTCCTGATTCTTTATATTCCCTGGGAGGGAAGTAAGGGGCTTTTCTGAACCATGTCTTAATTTCAACCACACCTCTCTCTCTCTCTCTCTCACATACACACACACACACAACACAAATTGTTTCTCATCAGAGCCCAGGTGTGTCAGAGTATATCTGTGCTCCATAGGATTTTCAACAGCTAATTTTATTGGAAATACAGAGCCAGACCTGTGTATTGAGGTACCTCTAGGTGGGTTATACTGAGGTGCCTCTGGATGGGTTCAAACTACCAACATTTCCATTAGTAGCTGTCAAAGATTAAGAACCCCCACTCTGTTAGAGTGAAAGCAAAGAGATTTATTGAGGGTAATACAATTCACGAACTGGGGTAATACAATGAGAACTGGGGTAATGTAGGACCGAGAGAATCTACCAAGTGCTCCGAAGCCTGGAAGGAGAGGTGGTCTTTTATAGTAAAGATGGGGAAGGGGAGTGCATGATGGTCACACGGGTAAATCAACTCTATTTGCAACTACCTTCTTCCTTGAAGGAGTCCTGGTGGTGCAGTTATTCAGCACTCAGCTGCTAGCCCAAAGGTGGAACTCACCAGCCACTCAGCTGAGGAAAGATGTGGCATTGTGCTCCCGTAAATATTACAGCCTTGGAAACCTTATGGGGCAGTTCTACTCTGTCCTATAGGAGTCAACTCCACAGCAACGGTTTGGTTTTTGGTTTCTTCCTAGAACATCCTGAGTAAACTCCTTCTTCTACAGTCACATTCTGGACCCCCAAACTTACTTACTAAGAGCTGCTAAATAGCATTCCTAACCCCCACCCTTATTTACTTAAGAGTGGCTTGGGGCAAGAGCCAGGCCATAGCAAGATGATTTGATAGGGGCCAGGGCCCTCTGGTCCCACCTAGCCAGAGGCCCAAGGCCATATGAACTGGAAGAAGTCAAGGGTACATTCTCAAGAATGCAGAAGTTGGAGTTTGTAACAAAATTGAGTTTTGATTCAGAGGTTATGTCAGCCATTTTATTATGCCAAGTGCTTCAGTTTTAGAGGTTTGCTAGCACATAGCCAAGCACTTAACCTTTTGCACCTCCCAGGGACTTCATAGAACTTGGTAAACCAAAAAACCAAACCCATTTCCGTCAAGTCGATTCCGACTCATAGAATTCAGTAGTGCTCCATAAATACTTCCTGAATGAACAAAAAATGGACAACCACACTCCATTGTATTGTGCCACCTCTTACATTTGAAGATGATATTGCAGACCCTAATTCAAATTAGAGAACACACTAAGCATGCAGACTAAAGCGCCATCATGAAATTGAGAGCCCTCATTAGAAAGGAGTTCATGAGAAGTTGTTGCCACTAGGGTGAAGAGGACAGACCTCCCAGAAAAAAAAATTATTCCAGGATCCCCTAGCTTCCCAGAAATCCGGTCAAGGAGCCCTCATCACTGAGCATGCAACCAAACACAGTCCGTGAGAGGATGGAGTTACTTGCAGCGTGGAGATTGTGAGAAAGGCTTAGAGTCAGCCCTGGCAAACTGAGAGTCCACCAGCCAGATGTGTTTTTGTTTTGGTCTGGTTTAATTTGACTTTGAGCAATCCATGTTTTATCAACACTTGATTTAAATGCCTTATCTTTGATGGAACAGGTGTGCTTCAGTTTACCCTGCCCCACCTCTTCCTGGTCTTCCACTTAGCATTTCCTCTAATTTACATTACCCAAAAGCATTTGGGTTTATGGTCTCTGCTAGGAATGAAGCCATGGGGCAACAGCGTTTCTAATACTGTAGAGAAGATAATAAAGATATTAATTATAGTAGGTAATATTCAGTAAGTGCAGTCTCTGCTCCAGATTCTGTGCTCAGGGCTTTCTATGCATTGTATCATCTGACCTTCAAAGCAGACTGAAGCAGACACTTTGGGGTTCTATTCAAATCTCCTCAGATTCCTCTTACCGTTCTGTGTATTCCTCAGCTTCTGTGTGTTTGTCTACGTTGGGCACTTACAACTCTTTCAAGCAAGCTGACTTGGGGCTACTGGAGCTTGGTCATTTTATTCTTTCCACCAAGGACCAGTTGATTACAGTAGCAGGAGCTCCTTTGTAACCTGACTATTCCAGGTCTGCTTGGCACAGCTATAAAGGCACAAATCAGATGAAAGCGAAAGACGTTTTATTTAGTTGGCCAAGTAAAGGAGCACACGAGGACTCATGCCGCCAAGATGGCTCCTCAAACAATAGCTCAAGGGGTCTATATGGGTAAAGTAAATCAGGTCTGGGGTCTTCAGGAACACCTTAAGATGGGGCTAGCTTGCTGATTGGTCTGGCCTGAAAAGGCGTTTCTGGGGCAGTTCGGTCTTCTGGGCCTGCTCAGCCTGAAAGGGGGGCCCACAAAGATGGCATTTTGCCCAGGTCAGGGGCATAGACAGAGGTGTGTTTTTCAGCCTCTGACATGAATAGGTCATCCAAAGGACATGGTTGCTGGCACTGCATATGGCAGGCAGGCCAAGTCTGGTTCTCCCTAGTTTCTGCTGGTCCTGCCACCCCAGTCTCTTATTTTTCTCAACGGCACAGGCAACCGGAAACCTACCTAATAAGGAGATAGCTTAAGACAGGGAGTTAGTTCCTATATCACAGAAGATGATGGGCACAACCTTTTGCATATTCAAGATGGTGGGTGGGCTGCCAGTCTCACCTTTGCCTCCAGACCAGTTGCCAAGTGGACACTAAGGCAACCCCATGTGTGTCATAGTAGAACTGTGCTCCATAGGGTTTTCAATGGCCGATTTTTCTGAAGTAGATCATCAAGCCTTTCTGCCAAGTGCCTCTGGATGAACTCGAACCTCCAACCTTTGGGTTAGCAACTGAGCACTTTACCATTTATATCGCCCAGGGATTCCATGAGCCAAGGTCAACTGATTTGCCTCCTGAGTGTGAATAAACTCTGAGGGATTACTTATACTCCCGAGTTCCCCTGCAGGATCATCTTTGCTGGGCTTCTTCCCCTTCCCTGTCATATTTGATGACTCTCATTTTACACCTGAGGAAATTAAGGCCCCAGAGTAACCTACCCCAGTTCACAAAATGGTAAGTGCCAGAACCTAGCTCTGTTTGAACGTCACAGACCTTCTTAAAGATATGTTAAAACACGAGAAGAAAGTAATATATTGTATGAAAGAAAACAAGACCTGGAATTATCCTATTGACACACAATGTATGAATTATTTGTACAGTAGTAGTAATGTTTGTCCAGTTGTGAGAGTCTGTCTTCCTTTTCATCTTTTTTTCTTTCTCTTCCTTCCTTCCAAGGACATTTTACTTTAGAAAACTGTGGACATAGAGAAAAGGGCTTAGTTAAGGAGTAAGATATTTTCCTTCTATAAACAGGCTAGCCTAGGAGTCCCTGGGAGGTACAAATGGTTAACGAACTTGGCTGCTAAACGACAGGTTGGAAGTTTGAATCCACCCAGAGGTGCCTCAAAAGAAAGGTCTGGCAATCTACTTCTGAAAAATCAACCATTGAAAACCCTATGGAGCACAGTTCTACTCTGACACACATGGGGTTGCCACGAGTCAGAATTGATTCACTGGCAAATGGTTTAAAGAGTCTGACTTACATGCTGATAGAAGTCCATGATTGTAGGTGCATTGCTCTATGCAGCTAACAAAGTTGATCTACCATTTCACCATGTTGTTGTTGTTAGGTGCCACTGAGTCATTTCTGACTCATAGCAACCCCATATAACAGAACAAAATGTTGCCTGGTCCTGTGTCATCTTCACAATACTAGATATGTTTGTTGCAGCCACTGTGTCATTCCATCTCATTGAGGGTCTTCCACTTTTTTGCTCACCGTCTTCTTTTACTAGTACGATGTCTTTCTCCTGGGATTGGTCCCTCCTGATAAGGTGCCCAAAGTAAGTAAGAAGAAGTCTCACCATGCTTGCTTCTAAGGATCATTCTTGCTGTACTTCCTCCAAGACAGATTTGTTCATTCTTCTGGCAGTCCATGATATCATTCAATATTCTTCACCAACACCTTAATTCAAATGTGCCAATTCTTCTTCAGTCTTCTTTTCTAATTGTCCAGCTTTCACATGCGTATGAGGCTATTGAAAATACCATGGCTTGGGTCAGGTGCACCTGAATCCTCAAAGTGACATCTTTGCTTTTTAAGACTTTAAAGAGGTCTTTTGCAGCAGATTTTCCCAATGCAAAGAAATCATTTGATTTCTTGACTACTACTTCCATGGGCATTGATCGTGAATCCAGGTAAAATAAAATCCTTCACAGCTTCAATATTATCTCCATTTATTATGATTCTGCTTATTGGTCCAGTTGTGAGGATTTTTGTTTTCTTTATGTTGAGGTGTAATCCATACTGAAAGCTGTAGTCTTTGATCTTCATTAGTAAGTACTTCAAGTCCTCTTCACTTTCAGCAAGCAAAGTTGTGTCATCTGCATGTCACAGGTTGTTAATGAGTCTTCCTCCAATCCTGGTGCCGCGTTCTTCTTTATATAGTCCAGCTTCTCGGATTATTTGCTCAGCATACAGATTAAATAAATATGGTGAAAGGATAAGGAATACACAGAGTCACTGTACCAAAAATAATTGATTGATGTTCAACCATTTTACAAGGTAGCATATGATCAAGAACCGATGGTACTAAAGGAAGAAGTCCAAGCTGCACTGAAGGTATTGGTGAAAAGCAAGGCTCCAGGAATACCAATATAGATGGTTAAACAAACAGATGCCGCACTGGAAGTACTCACTTGTCTATGCCAAGAAATTTGGAAGACAGCTACTTGGCCAACCACCTGGAAGAAACCCATATTCACACCCATCCCAAAGAAAAGTGATCCAAACAAATGCAGAAATTATAGAACATTATCATTAACATTAATATTACATGCCAGCAAAATTTTGCTGAAGATAATTCAAAAAGGGCTATAGCCATACATCAACATGAAACTGCTAGAAATTCAAGTCAGATTCAGAAAAGGACATGGAATAAGGGATACCATTGCTGATGTTGGATGTATCTTGGCTGAAAGCAGAGAATACTAGAAAGATGTTTACCTGTATTTTATTGACTATGCAAAGGCATTGGCTGTGTGGATCATAATAAATTACGGATAACATTACGAAGAATGGGAATCCCAGAACACTTAATTGTGCTCATATGGAACCTGTACATAGACCAAGAGGAAGTTGTTAGAAAAAAACAGGCAGATACTGCGTGGTTTAAAAACAGAAAAGTTCTGTGCCAGGGTTGTATCCTTCCACCGTGTCACCATATTGACAAATAAAGCACTTCACAGCTTCCAAACCAAAACCAAACCCGTTGCTGTTGAATCAATTCCAATTCATAGCAACCCTATAGTATAAAATATAACTGCCCCATAGAGTTTCCCAGGCTGTAATCTTTTTTTTTTTTTTTCATTGTGTTTTAGGTGAAAGTTTACAGCACAAATTAGATTATCGTTCAAAAATTTATACACAAAAGACTTCATGACATTGGTTGCAATTCCTGCAATGTGTCAGCGCTCTCTCCCTTTCCCTTTCCACCCTGGGTTCTCCATGTCCATTCATCCAGTCTTCCTGTCCCTTCCTGCCTTTTTGTCTTTGGTTTTGGGCAGGTGTTGCCCATTTGGTGTCATATACTTGACTGAACTAAGAAGCATGTTATACACGTGTTATTGTTTGTTTTATAGGCCTGTCTAATCTTTGGCTGAAAGGTAGACTTTAGGAGTGGCTTCCGTTCTGAGTTAGCAGGGAGTCCATGGGCCATAGCCTCTGGGATTTCTCCAGTTTCTGTCAGACCAGTAAGTCGGTCCTTTTTTGTGAATTTGAATTTTGTTCTACATTTTTCTCCCGCTCTGCCCGGGGGCCTCTATTGTGATACCTGTCAGAGCAGTCAGTGGTGGTAGCAGGGCGCCATCTAGTTCTGTGCTCAGGCTGGTGGAGGCTGTGCTTCATGTAGTCCATTAGTCGTTTCAATTAATATTTTCCTTGTGTCTTTGATTTTCTTCATTTTCCTTTGCTCCGAATGTGATAGGACCAATAGATGTGTCTTAGATGGCCACTCAAAAGCATTTAAGAACCCAGACCCTGCTCACCAAAGTAGGATGTAGACCATTTTCTTTATGAACTATTTTATGCAAATTGACCTAGATGTCCCCTAAGACCGTGGTCCCCAGCCCTCAGCCACAGTAACTCAGCCTCTCAAAGTGTTCAGATGTGTCTAGGAAGCTTTATGACTTAGCCTTGGTCAAGTTGTGCTGACTTCCACTATATTGTGTGTTATCTTTCCCTTCACTAAAGTCAACACTAGTTAGTGATTACCGCTCCCCAGTTCTCCCTTCACTTGTAACCATCAAAGATTGTTTTTTTCTGTGTTTAAACTTTTCCTTGGTTTTTTATAATAGTGGTCTCATACAATATTTGTCCCTTTGTGATTGACTTATTTCACTCAGTATAATGCCCTCCAGATTCATCCATGTTGTGAGATGTTTCACAGATTCATCATTGTTCTTTATCAGTGCATAGTATTCCACTGTATGTATATACCATAATTTGTTTATCCATTCTTCTGTTAATGGGCACTTAGGTTGTTTCCATCTTTTTGATATTGTGAATAGTGCTGCAATGAACATGGGTGTACATACATATATTCCTATAACAGCTCTTATTTCTTTAGGTTATATTCCCAGAAGTCGGATTGCTGGATCATATGATATTTCTATTTCTAGCTTTTTAAGGAGGAGCCATATCATTTTCCATACTGGTGGTACCATTTTACCTCCCCACCATCAGTGCATAAGAGCTCCAATCTCCCTGCAACCTCTCCAGTATTTGTTATTTTCTGATTTTTTGATAAGTGCCAGTAATGTTGGGAGGACATGGTATCTCATTGTAGTTTTAGTTTTCATTTATCTAATGGCTAATGATTACAAGCTTTTCCTCATGTGTCTGTTAGCTACCTGAATGTCTTCTTTCATGAAGTGTCTGTTCATATCCTTTCCCCATTTTTTAATTGGATTATTTGTTTTCTTGTTATTGAAGTGTTGAAATGTTCTATAGATTCTAAAGATTGGACCTTCTTGCATATGTCGTGCCAATTTTTTTTTCCCAGTTTGTAGATTATCTTTTTTACTCTTTTGTTGAAGTCTTTTGATGAGTGTGTTTAATTTTTAGGAAATTAAACAGTTATCTAGTTTATCTTCTGGTGTTTGTGCATTGCTAGTTATGGTTTGTCTATTTATGCCATGTATTAGGGCCCGTAGTGTTGTCTCTAATTTTTTTCCATGATCTTTATCGTTTTAGGTTTTATATTTAGGTCTTTGATCCATTTTGAGTTAGTTTTTGTGTATGGTGTGAGGTATGGATCCTGTTTCATCTTTTTACAATGGACAACCAGTTTTGCCAGCACTACTTGTTAAAAAGACTGCCTTTTCTGAATTTAATGGACTTTAGTCCTTTGTCAAAGACTGGCTGACCATAGGTGATGGATTTACATGTGAGTTCTCGATTCTGTTCTGTTGGTCTATATGTTTGTTGCTGTATCAGTACCAGGCTGTTTTGACTACCATGGCTGTATAATAGTTTCTGAGATCAGGTAGTGTGAGGCCTCCTACTTTGTTTTTCTTCCTCAGTAATGCTTCACTTATCCAGGGCCTCTTTCCTTTCCATATACAGTAGGTGATTAGCTTTTGCATCTCATTAAAGAATGCTGTTGGTATTTGGATCAGGATTGCATTATATCTGTAGAATGCTTTTGGTAGAATTGACATTTTCACAATGTTGAGTATTCCTGTCCATGAGCATGGTATGTTTTTCAATTTATATAGGTCTCTTTTGGTTTCTACCAAAGCTGTAATCTTTATGGAAGCGTACTGCCACAGCTTTCTCCCGTGCAGCAGCTGGTGGGTTTGAGCCATCAACCTTTTGGTTAGCAGCCAAGTGTTTAACCACTGCATCACCAGGACTTCTTCTTCACAGCTTACCTAGATATTTTTATATCGTTATAATATATTTCAACCAAAAAATTGGATAAAAACTGAGTCATAATATTTACTGAGACCTACTCTATGCAGATCAAAGACCACAGCCTTCAGTATGGATTACACCTCAACATAAAGAAAACAAAAATCCTCACAACTGAACCAGTAAGCAACATCGTGATAAATGAAGAAAAGATTGAAGTTGTCAAGGATTTCATTTTACTTGGATTCACAATCAACCCCCATGGAAGCAGCAGTCAAGAAACAAAATGATGTATTGCATTGGGCAAATCTGCTGCTAAAGACCTCTTTAAAGTGTTGAAAATCAAAGATGTCACCTTGAAGACTAAAGTGCACCTGACCCAAGCCATGGTATTTTCAATCACATCATATGCATGTGGAAGCTGGACAATGAATAAGGAAGACCAAAGAAGAATTGATGCCTTTGAATTGTGGTGTTAGCAAAGAATATTGAATATACCATGGACTGCCAGAAGAATGAACAAATTTGTCTTGGAATAAGTACAACCAGAATGCTCCTTAGAAGTAAGGATGGTGAGACTACATCTTACCTACTTTGGACATGTTGTCAGGAAGGATCAGTCCCTGGAGAAGGACACCATGGTTG
This sequence comes from Trichechus manatus latirostris, assembly GCF_000243295.1. Taxonomy (NCBI): domain Eukaryota; kingdom Metazoa; phylum Chordata; class Mammalia; order Sirenia; family Trichechidae; genus Trichechus; species Trichechus manatus. The sequence goes on from NW_004444053.1 coordinate 2,447,481, forward strand.
GTAAAGTACAGGGTCAGCCAAAAAGAGAAAGATCCTCAATGAGATGGACTGACACAGTGGCTGCAACAATGGACTCAAGCATAACAATGATGACGACCACGGTGCAGGACCGGTTAGTGTTTCACTCTGTGGTACTGTTACCGCAATAACGTGATTGGCGCCGCCTGCCGCAATAGCAAACTCTGAGACAGGGGTGAGGTGAGCAGCAAGAGTTTTATTATATATTGATATATAGGAGACAGAGGGGAATAGATTCCTCCAAAAAACCTGTTTCCCCAACTGGAGATTGGCTGAAGGCTTTTATAGGGTCAGGATTATGGGTTTTAGAAGTTTGTGTTAGTTCCCCCTTGAGGTGGTCATGTCTCAGTTAATCTTTTACTGGTATTCTTGGGGGTTATCTGGTGACATCCTAGTTTTCTTGTCACAAGATGGGTGCTTTGTTTGGTTTTTCATCCTTAGATCATTGTTACTTGTTTTCTACCTTCCAAGGAGGAACATTGGTTAATATTAAACCTTCTGTAGACACTGGAAAGGGAGGGAAAGACAAGATCATGAGACAATGTGGTGGTTAGCACTGGGGAGTAAATAAAAGTGAGCTGGGCCTATGCAACCTCTTCCAATCCCCTTTTATTGGAAGTTTCACAATCTTGGGAAAGGCTTCGCATCTTTTCTGGCTACTTCCTGCTGGTTAGGGGCATCAGCTGGGGTTAGAAACCTCCTGGTATCCACTAGGGACCATAGGCAGGGAGTGAGTTAGAGTAGAAATTGGCAGCATCTTGGTGAATTAGATGACATTCGTCCTCAGAGCTTGAAAAAGGGGTAACCCGACTTACCAGGGTAAAAGTTTTTCCAGCCTTAGGAGTATTTGTAGCTCCTTTTGTTAATATTCTCATAAAACAAGGAATGCAAAAACAGACCAGAATAATCAATATTCTTAAGGTTCCTCTTTTGGGCTCTTCTATGGCCCACTTAACTGGACCTACTGGAGTTAGGGTTGAGACTACACATGGGAGGGTCAGAGTGTTCCCAGCTTGCAGGGTCAGTGTCCCCTTTGCCTGTAGGATCACCGGCACCTTTTCTGTCCAGGTCTCCTAGAAAAATAGAAAGATAGAGAGAAACAAGGTCAAAATAATTGTACTGTAAGCCTCTTGAACTTGTACTTCAGGCTCTGAATTGGAGTACAAGAGTATGGTGGCTCTTTGTTTTCTGCTTCTTTCTCTTCTTTTGGCAGGGCTGCTTTTACTCTCGAGTGATGCACCCACGCAGCTACTCTTGTTAATTTCAGAGACAAGTGAGTGGTCAGGAGAACTTCAAAAGGTCCCTCCCACTGAGGGGCCAGTTGATCTTCTGGGGGTTGATTCTTCCAGGTTTTCAACAGGACCTGATCTCCAGTCTCTGGGTTGGAACCTGTGGAGGGGAGTGTCAGAAGGAAAAGACAAATGAGATGAAGCATACTGATTAATAGTGTTTATGACAGCTTTCAGAGAACGGACCCAGTCTCTTTTCGCTACCTCAGTCATCACTGAAGTGGGGGAAAGTCGACTTTTTCAGGAATGGCCTCCCATATATTAATTTGTAAGGGCCCAATCTGAGCCCACTTTGATGGGCTACTAGGATTCTGAGCAGGGCAATGGGGAGAACTTGTATCTAAGTGGAGCTTGTCTCCTGGCAAAGTTTCGCCAAGGACTTTTTCAGAGTATGGTTCATCCTTTTGGTCTTTCCAGTCGACTGTGGTCTTCAGGCTGAGTGTAATTTCCAATTTATATCTAAAACCTTATTGACTTCTTGGGTGACTGTTGCCATAAAAGCTCTCTTGTTGTCACTCTGTCCTGAGATTGGAAGATCAAAATGGGGTATGGTTTCTTTGAGTAACACCTTGGTCACTCCTTGGGCTGGTTCAGTTTGACAAAGGAAAGCATCCACCCACCCTGAGTAGGTGTCTACAAAAACTAGCAGATATTTAAAATTTCCAGGTGTCTGAGACATTATACCACTGTCACCTGAAGGGGATCATTGATTGCCTTTAGGAATTCTAGGATTTCTGGTACATGTTTTATTTATTTGTTGGCAGATGTCAGAAGTCCCCTTTCTTTCTACAAGGCATCATGTGAGTGAAGGACCAGATAGGCATATTTATTATCAGTATACACAGTTATGCATCTTCCTACTCCTAGTCACAGGACCCGCCTGAGGACTATGAGTTCAGCCTTTTGAACCGAAGTGCTGACAGGAAGTGGAGCCGGCTCTAAGACCTCAGTTCGTGTCACCACCGCATATCCTGCTTTGTGGCATCCTTTATATAAAAAGCTACTGCCATCTGTATACATTTCTATCTCTGGATCAGTCAAGAGATCTGATCTGCTAGAAGAAACTTCTTCAATTATCTCTAGGCAGTCATGTAGGGGGGCATCTTCCGAAATAGGCTGCAATGTGGTGGGATTGAGGGAGGAGACAGCCTTCAGAACCATGTTTGAGTTGTCTAACAAGATTGCCTGACATTTTCCCATCCATCCTGTTGTGAGCCAAAACCCCCCTTTTGTTCCAAAAGAGGTAAAACTATGTGTGGTGTGTTTACCGTTACCTTTTGTCCAAGGGTGAATTTCTTGGCTTCCTGTAACAAGTCACATGTTGCAGCCACAGCTCAAAGACAAGGAGATCATCCCCGGGCCACGTTGTCCAGCTGTTTTGAAAAGTAGGCCACTGGTCACCTGGCTGGTCCCAGGGTTTGAGTTAGTACCCCCACAGCAATTCCCTGTCTTAATATTAGTCCATTCAATGGCAAATAGAGGCTGAGACTCTGGGCACAGAGGAATACAAAAAAATGCATCTTTCAAGCCCAGTACTGAAAACCAAGCACATTGACTGGGTATAGTAACCAAGAGGGTATATGGGTTGGCACAATCGGATGAATGTCCTCTACTATTTAGTTAATTTTCCTTAGGTTTTGAACAGACCAATATTCTCTTGTCCCTGGTTTCAACACCGGTAAGATACGGGTGTTGTTCAGAAACTGGCAAAATTTTAAAAGTCCAATTTTTATGTATCGATGAACCAATGGTGTGACCCCTTCCAAAGCTTCCTTGCAGAGGGAATATTGCCTCTGGTTTATAATAGGTGCTATGGGTTTTAAAGTAAATTTAACTGGTGTGGCTGACTTGGCTTGCCCAGGCCTTTCTTATGCCCAGAACTCCGGATTCACCTTTTGTTGAATATGGAAATGAATGCCACTAAGTGTCACTATTTCTTCTTGCAACAGTGTCACCTGCAAGGTGCATGTGTTTTCAGGTGGGATCTGTAGAAAATGGAAAGGAACAACTCTGCCATCCTATTTGGGTAACTCCTATAAGGGGGATTGTGATTCTTCCAATTATATAAGTCAGAGATAGAGAAAGGAGTATGTACTAACATTGTTCCTCCTTTGGCTGGAATTTTGCTCAGAGGAAATTGTCCTGCCCAGCCCTGACAGTACCCTCACCGAAAACATTACCCTGACAGGTGTGTATGTAGCGGAGAGAGCATACCCAATGAAGTGGGACTCTTACTTCTCAATTCCCTTCCTTTGTCAGTCCCTCTCAAGCTGGCCAGACTAGCATCAGGCTCAGGTCTTTCTGTGGGGGACTCTGCCATCATTCTTCGACCCAACTTGTAGGCTTCTACAGCCCCTTTCCTATGTGGCGGGGGGAGCCAAAGCAGTTATCAGGGCTGCTCTTCTAAGAGGGAACACTCTGGTGAGGATTCAGGAAGCACTTTTGCTTTCAGCTTTCTCTGGAAAAGAACCTGGTTAGAGAGATATAAAGTCTGATAGAGAGACATGAAAGCTTGAATATAGGGAACTTTGTCCCATTTTTTCCTGCAAAACAAGTCAAGCTGAAAAACTGTGCCGTAAGCCAAAGACCCATTTTGAAGCTAATGCTTCTGGTCCCTCAGCTGGTATTGGGGCCATACATTGTTACATAAGCGTATCATTTTCTTTCTTGTCATAGGCTCATAGCTATACCTCCTCCAATTTGTTAGAATGCAGCCTAGAGGAGATTTGGCTGGGATAGATGGGCCTCCTCCCATAATAGGTTTTGTTTATGCATAAGCTGCATCAGTAACTGCTTTTCATGTGCCTCAACAGAAACTACATTTTGCAAAACCTCAGACTGAGTATTAATATAAATACAGCAACATTTATCTATTAAGGCAAAAACTGTTTCTTGAGAGACTAACAGGAAGGCTAATGCTATTCTAGTTTATAAAATCATAGCTCAAATTTCAGACACTTCTCTGGTTATAATAGTTACAACTTTGCTAAGTTTACCAACAGAACTTCTAATTCAAGAGTTACAATATCTAAACCCATTAGTTAGATAATTTAAGAGAAAAGGAAAATGGTTTCTTATATCCAGAAAGTAGAACCTTAAAACATCAGCATTATTCCCACATAAAGCCCATAGTTTTTTTTTGTTTACTCAGTCTTATGTAGTTAATTTCTGTTCCACATGATTCTGGATCAACAGCAGTGTGTGAACTCATCGGCTTCTACATAAGAGTTCTGGAAATTTTGATTGAGTCTGGTCACAGTCCTTTTCATAAGTCTAATATAGTCCATCTTTTTGTTGAGATATTTTGGTGAAAAGTTTTCAGCAAATCAGCAAAGTAAAAACTTATCTGCAGATGACAAAACTTAATATGACCATGATTAATTCATAAAAATAATATTCTTAACAGTAAAAGACCTGATAGAAATTAATTACAAGCACAACGGAAAGGCCAAATGAAACCAGTTTTTTAAAAAAAAACTTTAGATAAAAAAATTTCTAAATATAACCATTAACCATATTCAAAGAGCTTCAGATGTAATACATAATAATTTTGAGACAAAATACCATATAGTCAGGATATACCAAGAATATACCAAGATTATCAAATCTCTAGATACCTGAATTGTAGTTAAAAAACTTCATAGGTAAATGATGTATATTCCCCAATCAGACCATTGGCTTTGATGATGCTAGATTCAAAAAGATAAAGTTACAACCAAGTTAGCAATAAAGAAATAATAATATTATAGGTCACAATGAAACAATACTTAAGTTATTTAACCAAAGATCTTAAAGTAAAAACTTAGCTGTCTTTTCTAAAAGCCATGCGGCTTAGTATTCAGACTCAGGAATCTTATTCTAATGAGAGGCCAAACCTTCATCTTCCAGGCAGATTACACAAAGAATAAATCAACACTTTAACTCAGAAATCAAAAGAAAATTTTGTTATTTTAACAGCGAGAAACCTAATTCTTTGTTTCATATGCTACTTAACATTAAAACTCCTAAAAATCTCATAAATTAAATCATTAAACTTTAGTAAGATAAACCTTAACCATATCAAATAAATTTCACTTTCAATAAACCTCTTAAACATTGTCTTTGTTGCATACCTCTTATAG
>NW_004444053.1:2453008-2475102 GCF_000243295.1 Trichechus manatus latirostris
AAAAATGAACATACTCATTAGCAGACTTAAATATATATATACATTCTTACTCTTGTGGCATAAAAAGACAAAGTATATAAACTTAAATTATGACAAATATCTATTAACTCAAATTTAACATCAATAAGTTACATACAATGTATTGGGAATTATTTTAAGCCTGTATATAATGAAACATAACTGTTGTTGAAAGAAAGTCTGTTTAAACATTCCAAGTTTTTATTCAACTTTTACTATTTCTCATATTTTTCCCAATCTAATTTTAGCCTTTAAAGATTTTATCAACTGGCTTTGGAAATCACAAAGTATCTTTCAGTTGACCAATTCATTGATATGGATATAACTTTAAGCCTCTGACTACTGCTGGAAACATTTTTCCAGGCCATTAAAGGTGTGTCTTATTGTGATTTCTATTGTTTGACTTTTTAGAGCTCCCCTATAATAGAAAGAACTTGCTTACAGTTCTATTATCAGGATCCACTCAATTTCTGATAACTATAGCAAAGCAGCAACTTTTCTTATCTTTTGTCTTAAAAGAGTCTCCACCTACTTGGAAAGGGTCTTTCTAAAGCTTCCCTGGAGCTACACGACTTTGGAGACTGAAGGGCTGGGTGCTGAGGAGACCTGATCCTGCCCCGCCCTCCTCACCCTCTTGACTCACAGAAGACATATACATATGTTTAAGTTGTTGGAGGCATTTTGAAAGGCTATCTACCCAGTAGATACCCAAGCTCTTTCAGGACAAAAGGAGACAGAAAGACCACATAAACTCACCAGACAATACCACACAAAAAACATGTGGATCCTAGTTTCTAAAAGTGTACATAGCAATTTTTTTGGTAAGAGCAACTCAATTCAATGGAAAAAAACAGGTTCTAGATAAAACTTATTAACTTGCCAGAGCCTCAGATGGAGAAATATTAGACCTTTTGACAAAATCTGAGCAGCAAGCAAAGTTCCCTAAAGGAAACAATGGACAACATGAATGAAAGCTCATTTTTCCAAAGTGATCACTGAAATTTCAACTCATTTCTAGTATACTCAGTTTATAGTGTTTTTAAATATGAACCCGAAACCAGTGAATCATTGGCGGGGGAGGGGAAGCCAGGCTCATTTATCAAAGATGTTAAGCAATAAGGTTCAAGCTTTTGGTTTCCTTCTTTCTGAAGCTTTCTCTTAACAGCCAAATCTGGGCACCCAAGTAGATGGTATAATACTAGTTACACACAGACAATGGACAGGACAGACACAAAACCACAGTAAACAAATAAATCCCCCAAGCTGATGGTGGTGATCTCGACCCCTTCAACCTCTCAGATGGCCCTATCTGCCTGACAGAGGTGATCTTAGAGAATCTCAATCTCCCAGACACAAGAGCACTCACACACCCAAAACCAGGACCCTAGAGTCACCAGGAGTCCCTTCTTGCAATCCTATTCACAGGGATCAGTCATCTGAGGTGCCTCTTGCCCCAGAAACCAAGGGCTCAGGTCTTGTTCTGGAACCCTTCGTCCTGTCCTATCCACCCAGGGCCCTGAGCACAACAGGGAGAGGAGCCATGGACTCACCTTGGTATCCCTCCTATGCAGGTCTTGCTTTTCTTTCACCCACTTATTTTGGTACAGTTGGGGACCAGAGGTGCCTTGGCAGACCTAGATCTGGCTGAAAGTCTCCCCAGAGGCAAATGAAACCTCTAGTGGCCACTTGTCGGAAGAGCTGTTGATCAGCCCCAGGCCCTGCCCAGGGGTTGCTGTGTCTCAAGCAGCTGAAGTTCCCCATACGGGCTACCAAATTTGTTACTGCAGTAACGCAGATTGGAGCCGCCCACTGCAATAGCCAATTCTGAGACAGGGGTGAGGTGAGCAGCAAGAGTTTTATTATATATTGATATATAGGAGACAAAGAGGAGTAGATTCCTCCATAAAACCCTTCTCCCCAACTGGAGATCAGCTGAAGGCTTTTATAGGGAAGGATTATGGGTTTTAGAAGTTTGTGTTAGTTCCCCCTTGAGGTGGTCATGTCTCAGATGAGTTAATCTTTTACTGGTATTCTTAGAGGTTATCTGGTGACATCCTGGTTTTCTTGTCACAAGATGGGTGCTTTGTTTGGTTTTTCATCCTTAGGTCATTATCACTTGTTTTTCACCCTCCAAGGAGGAACATTGGTTAATCTTAAACCTTTTGTAGACACTGGAACCAGAGGGAAGGACAAGATCGTGAGACAATGTGGTGGTTAGCACTGGGGAGTAAATAATAGTGAGCCGAGCCTATGCAGCCTCTTCCAGTACGTAGAGTGGCTATGAGTCAGAACTGACTCGAAGGCACCTAACAACAACAACACTCTATGCTAAGCACTGCAGTAGAATTTTACAATATTGTAATGAACAAGACAGGTGTTATGGATTGAATTGTGTCCCCCAAAAATATTTATTGATATCCTAAGCCTTATACCTGTGGGTGTAATCCCATTTGGAAATAGGATTTTCTTTGTTATGTTAATGAGGCCATATCAATGCAGGGTATGTCCTAAATGTAATGACTTTTGAGATATAAAAGAGCATATTAGACACAGAGAAAAGCAAGCACAAATGGGGTAAAGATAGATGCTACATGGAAATCATCCAGTAACCAAGTAACACCAGGGTTAGAGAAGCTGAGACAACTATCTTCCTCCAGAGCCTACATAGAGAGAGCCTTCCCTTATAGCTGGTGCCCTGAATTCAGACTTCTAGCCTCCTGAACTGTGAGAAAATAAATTTCTTTTCCTTAAAACCACCCACTTGTGGTATGTCTATTATAGCAGCACTAAGAAACTAAGACAACCAGCCTCTGCAAACTTATTTCTACTGAGATTATTGCTTGAGGCACTGTGGATGGGATAGCTGTCACCTTTCCATTATTACATGTGAAGTAGGGGCTCCATCTTGCTTCATGCTCTGTGACAACAGCAAAACTAGGTTCTCTTGGTGCAGTTCTATCAGGTTCCATGCTTAATTTCATTCTCCAAACGTCACACAAAAGCACAAACCTGTCAACTGTGGCCAAGCCCCAGCCATGCTCCTTTGCATCCTCCTTAAGTTAACTACTTACTTTCTGTGTTTACACCTGGACTTCTTATCTTCATAGAGGACAAAAGTATGAGTCAAATGATTAGCCGAAATCAGAAAAGACAAAGATTTCATTAAGAAGTCATCAGCAGAAGCCAGAACAAAGCTGAAAAAATATCTGATTCCTCCCATGTTTACCATTTACTGCAAGTGCCATGAGTTTTTTGTTTGTTTTCTAATAACAATGATATGTCCTTCCTAGTTGTCTTTTTCACTGATATTTTAAACAGAAACACAACACAATCTAATATTAATAGTAATAATTTTAAAAATTAACTACTGCTTTCCAGGTACTTTACTATGGCATATGTATTGCTATTTAAATATCAATAACTTAGAAATAAACGAAGTAGACCTTGTGGCACAACAGTTAAACACCAGGCTGCTAAGCAAAAGGTTGGTGGTTCAGACTCATTCAGTAGCTCTGCAGGAGAAAGACCTGGTGATCTGCTTCCATAAAGATTACAGCCAAGAAAACTGTATGGGGAAGTTGTACTACATGGGGTCACTATGAGTCAGAACTGAAAAACAAAAACAACTGAAAGAAACATTTTTTTCAATTTAATGTTACAGCAATATAGTAAGGAAGGTATCATTGTCCTGATTTTACAGATAAGAAAATTGAAGCTCAGAGGTTTTATGTAACTTGCCCAAAGTCACGCAGTCCTGTTTGTTTCCGCTATGCAAAGCCCAAAAACCCAAAACCCACTGCCGTAGAGTCGATTCTGACTCATAGCGACACTATACGACTTGGTAGAACTGCTCCATAAGATTTCAAAGGCTATAAATCTTTATGGAAGCAGACTGTCACATCTTTCTGTCATGAAGCAGCTGGTGGGTTCGAACAGCTGACCTTTCAGTTAGCAGCTGAGTGCTTTAACCACTGCCCCACCAGGGCTCCTATGCAGAGCTAGTTGTTGATAATTTTGCTTGAATGGATATTTTCATTTGCCTTCACTCTTCCTACTTTCATATGTATCCCAGAGGGTATTTCCTTCCATTGTTTATTTTCTATTTTATTCTCCCTCAATGAAAAGAAAAATCAAAGAAAATCTGCTTTGTTTTTATTTTTATTCTCTAAGTATATAAGATTATCCTGAAATCAGACTATAAAGACCATAACATTTTAATACTTTCCACTTTGCTTCCATAATTGGACAATTATAGAGAATGGTCCTCTATTTGTTTCATTGGTCAGTAAATTACTTTAATAATTAATTATTTTTGCTCTTTGATGAATTAGTGAAAGCATAATGTTGAACCAATATTGTGGCTGAAATTTCTGGTGATAAATTTAGCTCAGTCTCTTTATTATCAATAATAATAACAATAATAATAATATAATAAATATTTATATATTGTCAGTTTCATATTCAGTTCCAAAAAAACCCTTTTCTTGAAGCATTATCCTATAAACTCTATGGAAACATGCTTATCTGTATCATGAATTTAGTGCAGTGCCTGAGACAAAGTAGACTCTCTACACTCAGTGCTGAAAGAGAGTAGAAAAGATAAACAAATATCTCTAATACAATGTGAAAGTGGTTAAATATATGTATGAAAGAAGTGCAGAAGACTGGCACAAAAAGCCAAAGGAACTGAAAATAAAATTATCTAAAAAGTCTTGGCTAAGATGAAGGTGGAGCCCTGGTGGCACAGTGGTTAAGAGCTCGACTTCTAACAAGAAGGTCAGCCGTTCGAATCCACCAGCCACTCCTTGGAAATCCTATGGGACAGTTCTTCTCTGTTCTGTAGGGATGCTATAAGTTGGAATCAACTTGATGGCAACAGGTTTAGTTTTTGGTTTTTTTTAAGATGAAGGTTGGACTGACTGACCTTTCAGAGAGAAAGTCCACACTTGAATTTTACAACTATGCAGTCTTTCCCTTTTCTTATGCCTTCCTCCTGTATCCAATTGCTCCAATGCTCATGAATAGGGTTTCTGTATGACAATGATCAAGAACTCCTAGATGAGATGCTAATATCTAGTCAACTTTACACTACCTTTAAATAATTCCTTCTCTGTAGGATCATATTGCTGTTGGTAAATGGAATTAAGTTGGCATAGAAATGGAAAGTTGCTGATGCAAAGGAAATCTGCAGAGGAGACCTTCTGAGTTCTAATCTAGATATCTGTTTTCCACAATAACTAAACTGGTTGTTAATGATGTTTAAAGAAACTCGATGAAACATGGGGGTTGGTGATCTTAGCACTTTTTTGTGTAGAAGTCCTCTGATCTTCTTATGAAAATCATGCACCCTCTACAGAAAAATGGCACACTTTTACGGCCATCCATCCTTTTTTTCAGTCTCAATCCTTGTTGGACCAATGAACTCCAGATCTGTGAAACTGGGGTAAGAATTTCTGATCTAGGTGACTTCTAAGGACCCTTCTAGGTCTAATATTCTCTCTGTCTGTGAGCTGACAGAGTTGTACTCAAATACATGCCAACACCGCCACTTTCAGCTGTATGTCCTGGGTTAAGTTACTTAACATCTCTGAGCTTCAGATGCTTCATAGTAATTGTAATGGAGCAGCTCCAGGGAATTTGGGCCCTAGAGCTCATCAGAAAATACAATCACAGAGTCAGTGATCTTGGGGTTGCTTCATAGGACTGAGCAACCATGTTTACCAGAATTTTGCAACATGGGAAAGAGAGATTGACTCTTTCCAGCTGTGCAGTTGTTGTCAAAGAGACTTGAACCAAAAAGCACAGGACAACATTTTCTCTGTCTACATTTCAGGAGATTTTTCTGGATAACAGATCATCTCAGTCTCATCCTCCAGGGATTAGCCTGGCTTTTCTTGCTAGCTGTATTTCAACTGGCCTTTTTGTTCTCTGGTTGTTCAATATGGCCTTGTGCTCGGTGTCTCCAGCACTTACGGTCACCACTTCTTCTCTTCTGCTTTTTTCCCCCACTTATTACAGATAAAGTATTCAGTTGTCTAGATTACAAATTCCAACCCAGTAGATTCAACATCTCCGAATTTAATTTGCCTCCCATTTCACTGCCCTGTATGAGTTTTTTGTTTCTTAATGTCTACTCTTTAGAAATATACATCAAGATTTGTATGTTGTGACCATAGCTATTGCCCAAAATCTCTACTCAGGACAATAGGAGCAGAAGGATCCTCAGGATGGAGATAAATGAAGATAGGAAGTGAACTTTGAAATCAGAAATTCTGGACTTAAATCTCTGACCATTCCATAATAGTCTAAAGCTCATTATGAAATTTCTCTTTTCATGTCTCTTTATCTGTAAAATGGGGGTTATAGGATCCATTTGTTGTGAAGATTCATTGGAAATCCATGATCTTAAAATGGCTTCTAAGTACAACTGGATTCAAGATGGTGGCCCAGTCAGACACACCAGCAGTCCCTCTATAGCAAAGACCCAAGAAACAAAATGAAACAGATACAGACGACAACCCTGGAACCTTGAGTGTGAAATGAAAAGGTATAGAATTAGGTCAAACACCAATTGGAAGAAGAAACTGAATGACAGTAGCGAACAGGAAGAGATACAGAGTTGAAGTGCTGTGCCAGACAGCCCCGTAAAGCAGGACCTTTTTGAGAGAAAGCCAGCAGTGACCCTGGATGAGAAACACAAGAAGACAGCATCATGAAACTCCTGATAGGACACAGAGAAACTATGTCGACATACCCAAAGTGAAGCAAGGTGAGCAGGACATGAATTGGAGCTAAGGAGGGAAAGTACAGGAAGGAGGACTAGAGCTTCAGGGATCCCAGCATACACACCCATGTTCATTGCAGCACTATTCACCATAGCGAAAAGATGGAAACGACCTAAATGCCTGTCAACAGATGAAGAGATAAACAAATTATGGTACATACACAGAATGGAACACTACACAATGATAAAGAACATTGATGAACTGGCAAAACATCTCACAATATGGATGAATCTGGAGGGCAGTATGCTGAGTGAAATAAGTCAATCACAAGAGGACAAATATTGTATGAGACCACTATTATTAAAAACTCAAGAAAAGGTTTATACACAGAAAGAAACAATCTTTGATGGTTACTGGAGGCAGGGTGCGGAGAGGAAATCACTAACTAGACAGTAGACAAGAGTTAACTTTGGTGAAGGGAAAGACAATACACTATATGGGGAGGTCAGCACAACCTGACCAAGGCAAAGGAAGACACTTAGAGGAACACAAGGGAAAAAAAGAAAAAAGAGAGAGAGAGAGACAACCACAGTAAATATGATAACATATACAACCCTACAACAACAGTAAAGGCCAACAATGACTTACAAGCAGATACATAGGCAGATATGTATGCTGAATAGGGTAATGAAGGCATATATGAGTACAGGAATATCTCATTTTATTGCACTTCGCTTTCTTGCACTTCACAGATATTGTGTTTTTACAAATTGAAGGTTTGTGTCAACCCTGGGTTGAGCAAGTCTATCGAAGCCATTTTTCCAACAGCCTATGCTCACTTTGTGCTCTGTGTCACATTTTGGTAATTCTCACAATATTTCAAGCTTTGTCATTATTATTATATCTGTTATGGTGATCTATAATCAGTGATCTTTGATGATGCTATTGTAATTGGCAGGGTGGGGGGACACCATGAACTGCACCCATATAAGGTAATGAGCTTAATTGATAAATGTGTGTGTTCTCACTGCTCCACCGACTGGCTATTCCCCCATCTCTCTCCCTCTCCTCGGGCCTCTCTATTCCCTGAGACACAACAATATTGAAATTAGGCCAGTTAATAACCTTATAATGGCCTCTGAGTGTTCAAGTGAAAAGAAGAGTTGCACATGTCTCACTTTAAATCAAAAGCTAGAAATGATTAAGCTTAGTAAGGAGGGCATGTCAAAAGCCGAGATAGGCTGAAAGCTAAGCCTCTTGCACCAGTTAGCCAAGTTGTGAATGCAAAGGAAAAGTTCTTGAAGGAAGTTAAAACTGCTACTCCAGTGAACACACGAATGAGAAGAAAGTGAAATAGCATTATTGCTGATATAGAGAAAGTTTTAGTGGTCTGGATAGAAGATCAAACCAGCCACAACGTTCCCTTAAGCCAAAGCCTAATCCAGAGGAAGGCCCTAACACTCTTCAAATGTATGAAGGCTGAGAGAGGGGAGGAAGCTGTAGAAGAAAAGTTTGAAGCTAGCAGAGGTTGGTTCATGAGGTTTAAAGAAAGAAGCCATCTCCATAACATAAAAATGCAAGGTGAAACAGCAAGTGCTGATGTAGAAGCTGCAGCAAGTTATCCAGAGGATGCAGCTAAGGTGATTAATGAAGGTGGCTATAATAAACAGCAGATTTTCAATGTAGATGAAATAGCCTTATATTGGAAGACGATGCCATCTAGGACTTTCATAGCTGGAAAGGAGAAGTCAGTGCTTGGCTTCAGAGCTTCAAAGGACAGGGCAACTCTCTTGTTAGGAGCTAATGCAGCTGATGACATTAAGTTGAAGTCAATGCTCATTACCGAAAATCCTAAGGCCCTTAAGAATTATGCTAAATCTACTCTCCCTGTGCTCTATAAATGGAACAAAACTTGAATGACAGCACATCTATTTACAAAGTGGTTTACTTGATATTTTAAGCCCATTGTTGAGACCTACTGCTCAGAAAAAAAGACTCCTTTCAAAATATTACTGCTCATTGACAATGCACCTGGTCACCCAAGAGCTCTGATGGAGATGTACAAGGAAATTAATGTTGTTTTCATGCCTGCTAATACAACATCCATTCTGCAGCCCATGGATCAAGGAGTATAGCTGCCATAGGTAGTGATTCTGTTGATGGATCTGGGCAAAGTAAATTGAAAATTTGCTGGAAAGGATTCACCATTCTAGATGCCATTAAGAACATCTGTGATTCATGGGAGAAAAAATCAACATTAACATGAGTTTGGAAGAAGTTGATTCCAACTTTCACGAATGATTTTGATGGGTTCAAGTCTTCAGTGGAGGAAGTAACTGCAGATATTTTGGAAATAGCTAGAGAACTAGAATGAGAAGTGGAGCCTGAAGATGTAACTAAACTGCTGCAATCTCAGGGTAAAACTTTAATGGATGAGGACTTGCTTCTTATGGATGAGCAAAGAAAGTGGTTTCTTGAGATAGAATCTACTCCTGGTGTGGATACTGTGAACGTTGTTGAAATGACAACAAAGCATTCAGACTATTACATAAACTTAGTTGATAACACAGTGGCAGAGTCTGAGAGGACTGACTCTAATTTTGAAAGAAGTTCTACTGTGAGTAAAATGTTATCAAACAGTATCACATGCTACAGAGAAATCTTTCGTGAAAGGAAGAGTCAATCGATGTGGCAAACTTCACTGTTTTCTCATATTAAGAAATTGCCACAGCCCCCCCAATCTTCAGCAATCACCACCCTGATCAGTCAGCAGCCATCAACATTGAGGCAAGACCTCCCACCAGCAAAAAGATTACGACTTGCTGAAGGCTCAGATGATGGCTAGCATTTTTAGCAATAAATTATTTTTAAATTAAGGCATGTACTTTTTTATACATAATGCTATGACACACTTAATAGACTACAATATAGTGTAAACATCACCTTTATATGCACTGGGAAAACAAAAACTTCGTGTGACTCACTTTATTGCAATATTCGCCTTATTGCAGTGGTCTGGAACTGAACCTACAATAGCGTCAAGGTATGCCTGTATATAGGTTAGACTGTGGATATTTTTACATACATATTTGTATGTATAGCATGTATATTCATATGTATAATAGAGCACAAAGGAGACACAGTCTTAGAAGCTTCCTAGACAATCCAAACACCTTGAGAGGCCAGGTTACTGGGGCTGAGTGCTGGGGACCATGGTCTCAGGGGACATCTAGGTCAATTGCCATAACATAGTTCATAGAGAAAATGTTCTACATCCTACTTTGATGAGTAGGGTCTGGGGTCTTAAAAGCTTTTGAGTGGCCGTCCAAGATCCATCTATCTGTCCCATCCTGTCTGGAGAAAAAGGAGAATGAAGAGAACCAAAAACACAAGGAAAATATTAGTCCAAAGGACTAATGGACCACATGAACCACAGCCTCCACCAGCCTGAGCCCAAAAGAACTAGATGGTTTCCAGCTACCACCACCAATAGCTCTGAGACGGATCACAATAAAGGGTCCTGGACAGAGCGGGAGAAAAATGTAGAACAAAATTCAAATTCATAAAAAAGCCCAGACTAACTGGTCAAGCAGAGACTGGAGGAAACCCAAAACTATGGCCCCCAGACACCCTGCTAACTCAGGTCTGAAACTAGTCAAAGTTCACCTTTCAGCCAAAGATTAGACAGTCCTATAAAATATACAATAACACAAGTGAGGAGCATGCTTCTTAGATCAATCAGGTATGGGAGATCAAATGAGCCCAAAAGCAAAGCCGAGAAGGCAAGAAGGGATAGGAAAATTGGACAAATGGAAACAGAAACCCGGGGTGGAAAGACAGACAGTGCTGACACGCTGCAGGGATTGCAACCAATTTCGTGAAACAACTTGTGTATAAATTTTTGAATGAGATATTAATTTGCTCTGTAAACTTTCACCTAAAGCACAATAAAATAAAATTAAAAAAGACCTCTAAGCCCTTGAACTGCTCACTGCGCCTCCTCCCTCTCTTATCTTCTACCTATCTCCTCTTGCTCCACCCACACTGCTTTACTGGATGTTCCTCAAGCATGTCCAGCACTCCTTTACCCCAGGACATTTGCAGTCTCTTCTCTCTCCTTGGAAATCTCTATCTCAAAATAACCACATGGTTTGCTTCCCCATTTCCGTGGATGATCTACTCAAATCAGACACCTTCCCTAATCACATGTATTATGTAGCAACATCATACTGCCAGCCCTACACAACCCAACCCTGACATTTGATATCCCTCTTGAAAAAGAAAAACCCTGTTACCATTGAGTTGATTCCTATTCATAGCGACCCTATAGTACAGAGTAGAACTGCCTCATAGGGTTTCCAAGGAGCGCCTGGTGGATTTGAACTGCTGACCTTTTGGTTAAGAGCCAAACTCTTAACCACTACGCCACCAGATTTTCCAATATATCCTTCCTGAGTACTTTATATTTACCCACAGCTCTTAGCACCACTTTCATGTTACTTATTTGTTTATTTTGCATATTGTCTATTTCTCTCCCCACATGGAGGGTTGGAGTTGACAATTTTGTTAGCTACTCTACCCCAGTATGCATGAAACATTTTACATGCTCAAAAAATAAATACAGGAGAAGTGACTGGGAAGAGTTTCATAAAGTGCTAATGTCCAGTACAAAATCAAATCAATTCCAACTCATAGAGACCCTGTAAGGCAGAGTAGAACTGCCCATAGGGTTTCTAAGTCCATAATCTTTATGGAAGCAGAATGCCACATCTTTCTCCTAATGAGCAGCTGGTGGGTTCGAACTGCCAATCTTTTGGTTAGCAACCAAGCACTCAAACGCTGCAGCACCAGGGCTCCTTGCCCAGCAAGGAAGGAACAATGAATCATAGCTAAATACAGTATATCTGAGGGGTATTTGTCTAAAAGAAAGTCTTACTATAGTTTTTCTTGGTGACTTAAAATTTAAACTTACTTCACTTGGGGACTTAGAATTTAAATTTTCTTCATTCTGAGGCTTTTAAGGGAAAGATTATTTTGAATCTGGGGAATCAGACTTAAATCATACCTTAGAAGTAGATACCTACTACATCAGTGGGAGACTCTAGGCCTAGCTCTGAGATCCAAAGTGTTGGTTATCACTAAAGAAGTGAGAAATCATTTTTAGTGGACTATTCACAAAAACACAGGAAGTTGTAAGAGAGGGAGGTATTTGGCTCTGTGAAAAGAGTCATACCATATAATGGAAATCCAGCACGTGTCTGTCAGTTTGTTGTACTTTGGTGGCTTATGTGTTGCTGTGATGCTGGGAGCTATGCTACCAGTTTTTCAAATGCCAGCAGGGTCACTCACGGTGGACTGATATCAGCAGAGCTTCCAGACTAGGAAGAAGAACCTGTTGATCTAGTTTTGAAGAAGTTGGCCAGTGGAAACCTTATGAATAGCACCAGAACATTGTCTGATATAGTGCCAGAAGATGAGCTCCTCAGGTTGGAAGGCACTCAGAAGACGACTAGGAAGAGCTGCAGCCTCAAAGTAAAGTCAATCTGAATGACATGGATGGAGTCAAGCATTCAGGACCTTCATTTGCTGATGTGACACAACTCATAATGAGAAGAAATAGCTGCAAACATCCATTAATAATCAGAATGTGGAATGCACAAAGTATGAATCTAGGAAAATTGGAAGTCATCAAAAATGAGATGGAATACATAAAGACAGATATCCTAGGCATTAGTGAGCTGAAATAAACTGGTGTTGGCCATTTTGAATCAGATAATCACATGGTCTGCTATGCCAAGAATGACAAATTGAAGAGGAATGGCATCACATTCATCATCAAAAAGAACATTTCAAGATGTCTCCTGAAGTAGAACACTGTCAGTGATACCATAATATCCATATGCCTACAAGAAAGACCATTTAATATGACTATTATTTAAATTTACACACCAACCACTAAGGCCAAAGATGAAGAAATTGAAGATTTTTACCAGCTTCTGTAGTCTGAAATTGATGAAACATTCAATCCAGATGCATTGATAATTACTGGTGATTGGAATGTGAAAGTTGGAAACAAAGAAGGATCAGTAGTTGGAAAATATGGCCTAGAACTGGCACTGAAGATCGCATGATAGAATTTTGCAAGACCAGCGACTTCTTCATTGCAAATACCTTTTTTCAACAACATAACCTGCGACTATACACATGGACCTCACTGGAAAGAAAACACAGGATTAAATTGACTACATCTGCAGAAAGAGACAATGGAAAAACTCAATATCATCAATCAGAACAAGGCCAGGGGCTGACTATGGAACAAACCATCAATTGCTCACAGGCAAGTTTAAATTGAAGCTGAAGAAAATTAAAACAAGTCCATGAGAACCAAAATAAGACCTTGAGTTATCCCATCTGAATTTAGAGACCACCTCAAGAATAGATTTGACGCATTGAACACCAATAAACAAAGACCAGACGAGTTGTGGGATGACATAGAGGACATCATACATGAAGAAAGCAAAAGTTCATTAAAAAGCCAGTAAAGAAAGAAAAGATAAAAATGGATGTCAGAAGAGACTCTGAAACTTGCTCTTGAACGCAGAGTAGCTAAAGTGAATGGAAGAAACGATGAAGTAAAAAGCTAAACAGAAGATTTTAAAGGGCGATTCAAGAAGACAAAGTAAAGTATTATGGTGAAATGTGCAAAGACTTGAAGTAAGAAAAGGCAAAAGGGAAGAACATGCTGAGCATTTCTCAAGCTGAAAAACTGAAGAAAAATTTCAAGTCCCAAGTTGCAATTTTGAAGGATTCTATGGGCAAAACACTGAACAAAGCAGAAAGCATCAAAATAAGATGGAAGGAATACACAGAATCATTGTACCAAAAAGAACTGGTCAACATCCAACCATTTCAGAAGATAGCATATGATCAAGAACTGCTGGTGTTGAAGGAAGAAATCCAAGCTGCACTGAAGGCATTAGCAAAAAACAAGGTTACAGGAACTGACAGAATACCCATTGAGATATTTCAACAAGTAGATGCAACCCTGGAAATGCTCACTTATCTGTGCCAAGAATTTTGGAAAATAGCTACCTGGACAACCAACTGGAAGAGATCCATATTTGTGCCCTTCCAAAGAAAGGCTATCCAACAGAATGTGTAAATTATTGAACAATATCGTTAATATCACATGCAAGTAAAATTTTGCTGAAGATAATTTTAAAAAGTTTGCAGCAGTACATTGACTGGGAACTGCCAGAAATTCAGGCCAGATTCAGAAGAGCACATGGACTGAGTGATATCATTGCTGATGTCAGGTGGATTTTGGCTGAAAGCAAAGAATACCAGAAAACCCCTTGAGAGACCAAGTTACTGGGGCTGTGTGCTGATGACCATGGTCTCGGGGAACATCTAGCTCAATTGGCATAACATAATTTATAAAGAAAATGTTCTATATCCTACTTTGATGAGTAGCATCTGAACTCTTACAAGCTTGCAAGCGGCCATCTAAGATACTCCACTGGTCTCACCTCATCTGGAGCAAGGGAGAATGAAGAAAACCAAAGACAGATGGGAAATATTAGTCCAAAGGACTAATAGACCACAAGTATCACAGCCTCCATCAGACTCAGTCCAGCACATCTAGATGATGCCCAGGTACCACCACCGACTGCTCTGACAGGGATCACAACAGAGGGTCCCTGATAGAGCTGGAGAAAAATGTACAACAAAATTCTAACTCACAAAAAAAAAAAGACAAGATTTGCTGATCTGACAGAGACTGGAGAAACCCTGAGAGTATGGCCGCCAGCCTCCCTTTTAACTCAGTACTGAAGTCACTCCTGCAGTTCACCCTTCAGCCAAAGATTAGACAGGCCCATAAAACAAAACGAGACTTAATGGGCACACCAGCTCAGAGACAAGGGCGAGAAGGCAGGAGGAGACAGGAAAGCTGGTAACGTGGAACCCAAGATCAAGAAGGGGAGAGTGTTAGCTTGTAGTGGGGGTGGCAACCAATGTCACAAAACAATATGTGTATTTGTTGTTTAATGAGAAACTAATTTGGTCTGTAAATCCTCATCTAAAATACAATTTAAAAAAAAAATTTAAGCCAGATTCAGAACAGCACGTGGACTGAAGGATATCATTGCTGATGTCAGATGGATTTTGGCTAAAAGTGGAGAATATCAGAAAGATGTTCACCTGGGTTTTATTGATTATGCAAAGGCATTCGACTATGTGGATCATAACAAATTATGAATAACAAAGAATACATAGATCAAGAGGCTGTTGTTGGAAAAGAACAAGAGGATACTGTGTGGTTTAAAATAAGAAAAGATGTGTGTCAGTGTTGTATCCTTACATCATACTTATCCAATCTGTATGCTGAGCAAACATATAGTCCAAGAAGCTGGACTATGTGAAGAAGAATGTGGCATCAGGATTGGTGGAAGACTCATTAGCAGCCTGTCCTATGAGGATGACACACCGTTGCTTGCTCAAAGCGAAGAGGACTTGAAGCACTTACTGATGAAGATCAAAGACTACAGCCTTCAGTATGGATTAAACCTTGGGGTGCAATGGATCAGTTTTGTGTGGCCTTTCTCGCCATGGTCTTGTAACTCCCACCTAAATGATTGGGTGAAACTATGCAAATAGGCTAATTGTGGTCCGCTAAGGGGATTGGTCAGTTTTGTCATCCCTCTGGGCTAATAACGAGCCACCTCAAAGACAGGAAAGAAAGAATCCTACCACCACCAAGGAAGAAGAGCCAGCGCACCCTTTGGACCCTGATACCTGCACTGACAAGTTCCTGGAACACGGAGACTGAGAAAGAGAGCAAGCTGTAACCCTAAAGATGGTGAGAAGCGGTGGCAGGAGAGATCAGCAGGAGACTGCGCAGTGGGCTTTCTGACCCATATAGCAAGAAAGCTGAGTGCCTGCGATGCCTCTGGGGACTTATTAGCAGGGGCTGAAAGAGTTTTGTGACACTTGCCTGAGCAGGGCAGAGGCCTACAGCCAGACAGAGGTGTACCTGCAAGCACAGCTGAAAAGAGAAGAACTATATCCTGAGTGTTCTGGAAACTGAATTGTAACCTGTTACTTTCCTAATAAACCCCGTGATCATGAGTATAGTCTGTGAGTTCTGTGTGGCCATTGCAATGAATTATTGAACCCAGCAGAGAAGTAGAGCGTGCCAAGGGGGGAAGTTGTTGTCAGAATTGGTAGAGATGGCAGAAAAAGGAGACATGTCTAACCTCCGCCTCGTAGGAATCAGCCTTGGGCTGCTGATGTGGCTTCTCCTTCCCACTTGTGAAGTTAGAGGAGGTCAGAGTCCACCCCCACACCATTTTTACACACCTCAACATAAAGAAAACAAAAATCCTGTCAACTGGACCAATAAGCAACATCATGATAAATGGAGAAAATATTGAAGTTGTCGAGGATATCATTTTACTTGGATCCACAATCAATGCCCATGGAAGCAGCAGTCAAGAAATCAAATGATGCAATCCTGATCCAAATTCCAATGGTTTTTTTTAATGAGATGGAGAAACAAATCACCAAATTCCTACGGAAAGGGAAGAGGCCCCAGATAAGCAAAGCATTACTGAAGAAGAAAAACAAAGTGGGAGGCCTCCCACTACCTGATTTTAGAACCAATTATACCACCACGGTAGTCAAACCAGCCTGCTATTGGTACAACAACTGATACAGAGACCAATGGAACAGAATTGAGAATCCAGACATAAATTCATCCACCTATGAGCAGCTGATATTTGACAAAGACCCCAAGTCCATTAACTGGGGAAAAGACAGTCTGTTTAACAAATGGTGCTGGCATAACTGGATATCCACCTGCAAAAAAATGAAACAAGACCCATACCTCACACCATGCACAAAAATTAACTCAAAATGGATCAAAGACCTAAATAGAAAATCTAAAACAATAAAGGTCATGGAAGAAAAAATAGGGATAATGCTAGGAGCTCTAATACATAGCATAAAAAGAATACAAACCATAAGTAACAATGCACAAACACCAGAAGAGAAACTAGATAAACGGGAGCTCCTAAAAATCAAACACTTAGATGCTTATCAAAAGACTTCACCAAAAGAGTCAAAAGACAACCTACAGACTGGGAAAAAATTTTTGTCTATGACAATTGATCAGCTTCTAATCTCTAAAATCTACAAGATACTGCAAAACCTCAACAACAAAAAGACAAATAACCCAATTAAAAAATGGGCAAAGGATATGAACAGGCACTTTACCAAAGAAGACATTCAGGCAGCTAAGAGACACAGGAGGAAATGCTCATGATCATCAGCCATTAGAGAAATGCAGTTGAAAACTACAATGAGATACCATCTCACCCCAACAAGGCTAGCATTAATCCAAAACACACAAAATAATAAATGTTGGAGAGGTTGTGAAGAGACTGGAACACTTCTACACTGTAGGTGGGAATGTAAAATGAAGCAACCACTTTGGAAATCGATTTGGTGTCTCCTTAAAAAGCTAGAAATAGAAGTACTGTATGATCCAGCAATCCCACTCCTTGGAATATATCCTAGAGAAATAAGAGCCATCACAAGAATAGATATGTGCACACCCATGTCCATTGCAGCACTGTTTATGATACCAAAAAGAAGGAAACAACCTAGGTGCCCATAAACAGACAAATGGATAAACAAATTATGGTATATTCACACAATGGAATACTACACAATGATAAAGAACAACATGGAGGAATATGGAAGACATTATGCTGAGTGAATTTAGTCAGTTGCAAAAGGACAAATATTGTATAAGACTAACTATTATAAGAACTCAAGAAAAGAAGAAAACGTTCTTTGATGGTTACAAGGGTGGGGAGGGAGAGGGTATTCACTAGTTAGATAGTAGACAAGAATTATCTTAGGTGAAGGGAAGGACAACACACACTACAGGGAAAGTCAGCACAACTGGACTAAACCAAAGCTAAGAAGTTTCTTGAATACAACCAAACACTTAGAGGAACAGAGTAGCAGGAGTGGGGGTCTGGGGACCATGGTTTCAGGGGACATCTAGGTCAACTGGCATAACAAAGTTTATTAAGAATATGTTCTGCATTCCACTTTGGTGAGTGGTGTCTGGGGCCTTAAAAGCTAGTGAGTGGCCATTTAAGATGTGTCAATTGGTCCCAACCCACCTGGAGCAAAGGAGATTGAAGAACTCCAATGACACAAGGAAAGTATTAGCCCAACAGACAGAAAAGGTCACATAAACCAGAGACTTCATCAGCCTGAAACCATAAGAACTATATGGTGCCCAGCTACCACCAATGACTGCCCTGACAAGGAACACAACAGACAGTTCTTGATGGAGCAGGAGAAAAGTGGGGTGCAGAATTCAAATTCTAGTAAAAAGACCAGACTTAGTGGTTTGATTTAGACTGGAGGGACCCCAAAAGACATGGCTCCCAGACTCTCTGTTAGCCCAAAACTAAAACCATTCCCGAGGCCAACTCTTCAGACAAAGATTAGACTGGACTATAGGACATAAAATGATAGTAGTGAAGTAGATACATGAGACTAAATGGGCAGCTCCTGTCCAGAGGAGCGATGAGAAGGCAGAGAGGGTCAGGAGCTTGTTGAATGGACACGGGAAATCCGGGGTGGAAAGGAGGAGTGTGTTGTCGCAGTATAAGGAGAGCAACCAGCGTCACATAACAAAGTATGTATAAATTTTTCTATGAGAGACTAACTTGAATTTTATACTTTCACTTAAAGCACAACAATTAAAAAAAAAAGTTATAACAAAAAAAAGAAATCAGATGACATATTGCATTGGGCAAGTCTGCTGCAAAAGACCTCTTTAAAGTGTTCAAAAGCTAGGATGTCACTTTGAGTTCTAAGGTGCTCCTGACCCACGCCATAGTATGTTCAATCACCTCATATGCATGTGAAAGCTGGACAAAGAATAAGGAAGACTAAAGAAGAACTGTGTCTTTGAATTATGGTGTTGGCGAAGAATACTGAATATACCATAGACTGCCAGAAGAACAAACAAGTCTGTCTTGGAAGAAGTACAGCCAAAATACTCCTTAGAAGCAAGGATGGTGAGACTTCATCTCATGTACTTTGGAGATGTTATCAGGAGGGACCAGTCCCTGGAGAAGTACGTCATGCTTGGTAAGGTAGAGGCTCAGCAAAAATGAGGAAGACCCTCGATGAGATGGATTGACACAATGGCTGCAACAATGAGCTCAAATATAGCAAAGATTTTGAGGATGGTGCAGGACCAGGCAGTGTTTCGTTCTGTTGTACATAGGGTCGCTGTGAGTTCAAACTGATTGGATGACATCTAACAACAACAAATAATGGAAAGAGAGCTGAAATATACTTACTGTTGTTAGGATGGCACAGAACCAAGCAATGTTTTGTTCTGCTATACATACGGTCGCTATAAGTAGGAACCAACTCGATGGCACCTAACAATAACAACATGATGGAAATGGCACGGACTTTGGCATCACAAGATCTGGATTCAGTGCCTGATCCTACCAACTAACAGTTGAGAAACTTTGAGTAAAATTAACTCTTCGGTTTCTTTTTCTTTCAAATAATAGTAAGAATAAATATTGTCTTAGTGTTTCTGCTTCGTGTGCATTGTCTCATTTATGACAAATGAGGTCATGTATGTGAATGTGCTTTGCAAACTATTAATCACTAGACAGTCTGGTTGTTACTATCATGGTTTAGTGGGAACTGTAGGTTCTACAGACTCACTTAACCTCAAAATATACCATTTAGTCATTCCTACAAGATTTTGACTTTGAGGCATTAAGTTACACTTTGCAAATTTCTTCACAAGTCTCTGACCTTATTTGCTTCAAGCATTGACAGCTGGCTAGCACATTCACTTTTAGACCTAGAGGGTACTTTTCTTGAAGAAACACAAGATGTTTTGTAGACAATGGTCTCATTCATTCTTGCAATGTGAGAGTGAAGAAAGAAGAAAATTCTTTTAAGGTTGGCGAAATGGAGAAAAGTAGATCAGGAGATGCAAGTAGATTTCTCACCTGCACTTTGACTTCCATTTCCATGGGTCCATGAAAGGAGTCCTTTTGGCCCTCTATCTGGCCTGCTCACATCTCTACCAGGAGTTTATGTCAGGGTTTCATCTAAGACATGTGGGAAGAAAATTCTGTGGTAGAACAGGAACTTTAACTTATACCACCACAACAAAACCAAACCCGTTGCCATCGAGTCAATTCTAATTCCTGGAGACCCTATGTGTTACAGAGTAGAACTGCTCCATAGAGTTTTCTTGACTGTAATCTTTATGGAAGCAGTTTGCCAGGCTTTCTTCCGTGGTGCCACTGAGTGCATTTGAACCTCCAACCATTAGGTTAGTAGTCAAGAACAAACCATTTGTGCCATCCAGGGTCTTATTCCACAGTAGAGAGGAAATGAAGTCATTCAGTTGTGTTTGTCATTTTAGGTAAGGCCATGAAGTCTTCAAATGCTAATAGCCTATCCATACTATTGCACCAAACTACCTCATTTGCTTAGATCCTTGGGTATCAAGATGTTGACTTCAGTCTCCAAGAGCCTTTCAGTCAGCTCTAAGATTATAAAAGTAAAAGAGCTTGTTTGAGAAGTTCCTCATGAGACTGAATTGACTAAACACACCATAATTTCTTGTATTGTGCAAATCTAACCAGATTTCTAACTGGATCCTCACACTATATCACCCAATCTTTCTTAAGTTACAAAAATAGCCTACTTCCATCCTGCTTTTGATTGTGCTTTTTCATTGGGCACTGGGTGACTGGAAGAGGTTACTGAAACATGGATACTTTGGCTCCAGTTAGCTTGACACTTTCCGAATTGGTATGTGAGAACCTGTCTTAGTCATCTAGTGCTGTATAACAGAAATACCCACAAGTCCGGTAGGCTACAAGTCCAAATTCAGGGTGCCAGCTCCAGGGGGAGGCCTTCTCTTTGATGGCTCTTGGAGGAGGTTCTTGTCATCAATCTTCCCCTGGACTAGGAGCTTCTCAGGGTAGGGACCCCGGGTCCAAAGGATATGCCATTCTCCTGGCTCTTGCTTCTTGGTGGTATGGGGTCCCCTCACCTCTCTGCTCACTTCTCTCTTTTATATGTCAAAAGAGATTGGCTTAAGACACAATCTAATCTTGTAGATCTCATCAACATAACTGCACCTAATCCATCTCATTAACATCATAGTGATAGGATTTACAACACATAGGAAAGTCATATCAGGTGACAAAATAGTGGAAATCACACAATAATGGAAATCAAGGCCTAGCCAAATTGATACACATATTTCTGGGGACACAATTCAATCTATGACAGACCCAGAAATAGATTGGAGGGAAAGTACTTCCTATCAAAGGCTCAGCAAAATTTGGACCATGTGTGGTTTTTCCCCCAAAATAGAACGGTTTCTTTCAGGCAACCCCCACATTCAGAAAGGGCAAGATCTATAAGGAAACAAATGCTTCCTGTAAATGCTAGATTGTATTTTTCATAAGCATTTACTGTTGTTCTTGGTCTTGGTTCTCATCCAACAAGTAGCTAGAAGGACAGGCTTCATCAAGAGCCCTAGTGGCCAGAGGAACAACAGTGGTTTTATCCCTGCCAGTGTTCATGTAGAAACACTGGTGGTGTAGTGGTTAAGTGCTACAGCTGCTCACCAAAAGGTCAGCAGTTTGAATCCACCAGGTGCTCCTTGGAAATTCTATGGGGCAGCTATGCTCTGTCCTATAGGGTCGCTATGAGTTGGAACTGACTCAACGGCGATGGGTTTGGTCTTTTTTAATGTCCATGTCCTTGGATGTCACCTAACCTCTCTCTGGCTGCTCTTCCTGATCTCTGAAATCAGCACAACACTACTTGACCTTCTGTGAATAATATAATTAATTAATATGAGGGCAGAGCAAGATGGTCTATAACCCAAATATAAGCTGGAGCCACATTGTCCTTTAAGGGTCAAACAAAATTACCTCAAAATCCCTATTACATGTCATGAAAAACTTGGTATCTCACCTGATCTTCCTTGGAATTCTCATATTTCTTAGACAAATTTTCTCCTGGTCAACCTTGGCTCTGAATTTCTGCTTCTACCAAACTACTTCATTTATGGATCATCTTACTACCCTGTACATGTAATCCTCTGTCTGTACTATCTCATACTTTATGAGACAGCACCCCAACTCGTGCCAAAAAAATCAGCCTTGCGTGAGACAGTACACAATACAGGGGAAACTAGCACAACCTGTACAAGGAAAGGTCATGGAAGCCCCATAGACACATCCAAACTCCCTGAGGGACTGAATA
>NW_004444053.1:2475799-2546587 GCF_000243295.1 Trichechus manatus latirostris
TGTTAACCAATGTCATAAAACAATATGTGTACTACTGTTTCATGAGAAACTATTTGTTCTGTAAGCCTTCACCTGAAGTACAATAAAAAAAATTAAAAAACCAGTTGCCATCAAGTCAATTCTGACTCATGGCAACCCCACATGTGTCAAAGTACACCTGTATTCCATAGGGTTTTCAATGGTTGATTTGTCAGTAGATTGCTAGGCATTTTTTCCAAGGCTCCTCTGGGTGGACTCAACCCTACCACCTCTCAGTTATTAGCCCAGCACATTAACTTTTTGTACCACCCAAGGACTCCTTTCATATAGTAACCTCTGTGTAATTCAAGGTCTGCTTCTAAAGGGGTTTATTACATTGATCTGTCAACTTTTATATAAATCTTACACTAATCTTACTACTGTAACCTGATAATATATATTAATATGTATGAAGGTTTGGATGGGTCAGTTATTTCTGTGTAACAAGCTACCTCAAAACTTATTAGCTTAAAACAACAAAGGTTTATTATTTCTCATGATCATAAGGGCCTGATTAGGCATTTCTTCTGACCTTGGCAAGCTGGCTGGAACTGGATGGTTTATGACAGCCTCACTCATGGGGCTGGTGTCTCATCTGGGAGACTGGGACAGGCGGGACAGCTGGAGCCTTTCTCCACATGGTCTCATCCTCCTGGAGATGACCCTGGGCTTGCTCACGTGATTATCTCAGGGTTCCATCCAGCAAGGGAGGGCAAGCTCCTGTGTGCAAGCACTTCTCAAGTATCTACTGTGCCACACTTGCTTCTGTTCCACTGGCCCAAGCAAATTGCACAGCCAAGCCCAGAGTCCATGTGGGAGGGACTACCCAAAGGCCTGGACATGAAGAGAACTATGGGAATAATTTTGGAAACAATCTACCATAGGGCTGGTCCCTTAAAATGTTGTAGACACTTTCAAATATTTTTATTCTCTCATATGTTATAGAACAAAAATCTGTAGAACTTCTGAAAAGAATATCATTGGCATTTTGTTGGGATTGTGATAAACCTATAAATGTATTTAGGGAGAAATAAAAGCTTCACTGTTGTTACTGGGTGTCATTGAGTCAATTTCGAATCATACTACCATGTGACAGAGTAGAACTGCCCCATGAGGTTTTCTAAGATGTAATCTTTATGGGAGCAGACCATCAAGGCTTTCAGTTAGCAGCTGAGCACTTAACCGTTGCACCACCAGGGCTCCTAGTTTATTTTTATTCAGAAGTATAGTATGTATTCTGATTTAATCAAGTCTCCTTTTATTCTTTTGCAGTTTTATTTATATATTCCCTCACATTTCTAGGTATGGTTATTCTTAGGTATGTTATATTGTTCTTGCTATTTGCAGTATTCTTTTCAATTATGACCTCAGGTATATTTTTAGTATATAGTATGTAGAAAGAAACAGAAACGAATATACACAAAGCCAGCCTCCTGTTAATCCTGTCAATGGTTCCCTCTGCAGAATGGAACAATCTCTGAGGTAGACAGGATGGTGGGACATTACTTTGGCAAAATGGTCCTTAAACCCAAGGAGACTGAGACCAGATGACTTTGAAAAAGGGTAATTTAGTTATTTTCTGCCCTCCTCAACAGAAGTCTGGTATAACTGCCTTGGGCAGCAGAGTAAGGCAGAGAAATGATAGACGGCATTAGTTAGGGTCCAAAAATATCACCAGCAGAAAAGAAAGTAAACCAAGGTTGGGGAGACTAGTATTCACATCAGAGGATGACTGGACTAGAGATACAATCTGTAAAATTACACTGAGGTGAGAGAATAGCTGACAATACTGGAGTTAGAGGACTTAAATTGGTTGGGGACACACTACACAAACTATTTGTTTATCATATCATGGGTGGGACAGGCACACAATCATCCACTCAGAACTGGAGACAGAGGAGAAGTATAAATGTGGCCTCAGGTCTTTAGTCAAGAGCTGGCATTGCTCTGAACACGCCCTTTACCAGCAGAAGTCTGCTGCCAATGCCACCTTTGGCCTTTCATCAGACTGACCCCGCTCAACCCATACTGGCAGACTAGCAGTGAAAGTAGTCACTGATATTTTACCACGACCCTTCATGCCACATGCAACCTACATGCAGGAAGCTTAGTGTAATGGTCCATGAGTTGAACCTAAACTGGCCAGGTTACTCCTGAACCACCTACCGAGTATCTGAGAAGAAACCAGAATCAGTGTCTCCTGCTTCCCCAGTATCACACTCTGGAATTTCCAACACCACAGTAGGCACAGAACTTCTAACAGCCCCAAACAGACCATGTCACATGAGCCTCTGCCTTCAAGTCATACATACACTGAGAACATCCAAAATACCTGCTGCCACAGCTTCTGTAAGAGTCCCAGGTCAGCCTTCCTCCACTGCCTCCTTCTTCTTTTGTCCTCCAGCCTCTGGCCTTCTCTGGGCATAAGGCCAGCCCCACCATCCAAACCCATGTCTCTTTTGAGGTCTGTGTTAATCAAATGACCTCCATTAACCACAGAAGGCTTCCTTTCATCTGCTTCTTATATTTTACGTTTGCATTTTGTTTCTGTCGCCCCATTTTGCTTTTGTTTTTTAGAGTTCTCATTATGCATGTTCAAGCTGAAAATGACCTCTGAGTTTGGGATATGTACTACCAACTCCAGAATATTCCTGAAAATAAATTCAGGGCAACAAACTAGGATCTTTGTAAGAAGGAGAGTAAATGTTGCCCTCTTTGGTTTCCCTCAGATGTGTGGCAATAGATCCTAACTGGAGGTGGGGAAGGAGGGAAGACCTTTTCCAAAGCATCTCTTGATTGGGTTGTTTCTTGTCTAGAGTGTGCAACTCTTGGAGTGTTTATGTGTCTCCTGTAGATATTGTGGGGAAAGACACTGGAGCCCCAATCTTCTGCTTAACCCCTGCCATCTACTCTAGACTGTTTACCTGTCATCTCCACCCCATAGACTACAGTCAGCGGTGCATACAAATTCAGTTGATTTTCCCAAAGTGGACAATTCTCTACCTCAACAGTTCCACAAGTCTCAGAAATCAACACAATGCTGTGTCAGCCTTTTCCACTAGTCTAGGATGCTCTGGCTTTGGCACTCTGTCCCCACCCCCCACCCTCCAGACACACACTGTAATGCTTAAGGTTGTACGTCAACTTGGCTGGGCCATGATTCTCAGTGGTTTGGCAGTTATGATGTAGTTTGGTAGTTATGTAATGATGTAATCACCTCCATAACGAGATATGATATAATGTAATCACCTTCATAACGAGATCTGTTATAAGCAGCCAATTCAGTTGAAAGGGAGTTTCCTTGGGAGTGTGACCTGCATTCAATACAGGTGTACTTTCTGGCAAAGCTCATTGGTTTTTGCCCACTTTGGATCCTGCAGCTGACTCCTGTTCATCTGACCTCCAGTTCTTGGGACTTGAGCTAGCAGCTTACCTACTGATCTTGGGATTCATCAGCCTCTGCAGCCTGAGCCAGAGGCCTGCTGTCTGACCTGCCAATCTTGGTTTCACCATCCCCTGCAGCTACATGGGTCAGGAGAAGCCTCTAGGTTGACCTATGGACTTGGGACTTTCCAGCCTCTACAATGGCATGAACCATTTCTTTCATATAAATCTCTCTATATATATGTATTTATATATTTCACTGGTTTTACTTCTGTAGAGAACCCAGACTAAGAAACACACACACAAAACCAATTGTCATCAAATCAGTTTCAATTCATGACAATCTCATGTGTGTCAGAGTAGAAATGTGCTCAGCTGGGTTTTTAATGGCTGATTTTTTGGAAATAGATCACCAGGCCTTTCTTCTGAGGTGCCTATGGGCGGACTTGAACCTCCAACCTTTCGGTTAGCACTAGAGCACATTAACCATTTGCACAACCCAGGGACTCCTTTACACACACAGCTTTCCTCAATTCCTGCCAGTGATTGTGGACCCCAGATAATGCCATTGACCACTCTTCTACTCACCCACTGGGCAGCCTTATTCACTCCAGGAGACCTCAGCTAAGAAAGACCAACAGGAGATAAACTCTTTCATGCAAGCTAAGATTTAGAGGAAAGCACCTTGTCCCTGCCACAGCAACATGCACCAGATGAACAGGGTCTTGGACAGAGTTTCAGCGTGAAGCATGTGTTTTCCTCCAGGTGTTTGTTGACCGTAGGATCCCGTCATCTCTGAATGCTTAGCTCCTAGCACAGCCCTGGCACTCAGAAGCCTGAAAAATGTGAACGGAGATGATACCTGTGACTTTGCCCTTGTTGGTCCCATAGTACCTGTCCTGAGCACTACATGGTAGAAGCCACATTGAATAACTGGAAGCCAAAGGAGAAAGACTAGGATGAGAAACACCCTAGAATCCATGTGATATAAGGGATTGCTGAAGTCTGATTTGGAAAAAGAGAATATTAAATGGGACATGATGGTTATTTTCAAATACTTGGGGATGGCCGTATGGAGGGTGAGCAGATTTATTTTGGATAGTTCCCAGTGTGTGTGTGTGTGTGTGTGTGTGTGTGTGTGTGTGTGTGTGTGGAAGGCAGGGGGCAGAAATAAAACCAATAGGTAAACGTTACAAGGAGGCAATTTTCAAGCTCAATATTAAAGAACACTTTGCTAACAATTTGAGTGGCCCAAGATAGATCATGCTGTATTATGCAGTAATGAGCTTCCCACCATTGGAGATGTTCAAATAGACAATAAAACCCACTCTATAGATGATTTCTACATTGCATAGTACAATAGAACAGATGATCTCTGGAGTGCTCACTAACACTAGTATTTGATGATCACATCAAAGAGCAGAAGAGAAAATGGAGGGTAAAGTTCAGTTCAGATGAACATTTATTGAACCTCCATTATGTGCTGTGATATTGTGGTTATCATGGCAGCTACTATGCAAAAAGCTGGAGCTATCAAGAAGAGTAAGATAAGATTTCTTGACTCATTCATTCACCCATTTATTTAACAATAAATGAATTGTACACAAGAAACAGAGATAGCAAAGGAGACAATATAGTTAACTCTGCCTGAGGAGGTTGGTGAAACCTCCAAGTTGAGATGACACTGTATCAGGGATTTAAAGAAGACTGAACCTTCACTAGGGAAAGCCATTCTAGATAGAGCAGTTCCTCACTCAAGGCACCTGGACAGACTGAGAAAATGTTGCTCTATGTGCCAACATAACATCATACACATATAGAAAATGCCAGTGTGACAAATACACACTCATGACTGACAAGCCAAGCAGCAAAAATGTGCAATGGCAGCATGAAAAAGCATGACCATGTAATTACTAAAGAGGAGGATTTTTTAAACGGAGCTCTGCCAAATAGAGTCCAGAACTTCTGGAAAAAATCTCACCTCCTCGCTCCTTAAGCAGCCTTGTTTCAAGTTCTCTAAGGACTATGTCTTCTTTCTTCTCTAGAATCACCTAGCTCTCCTAAGACGAGAAAATGAGAGCAGAAACTTTTGGTTTTTTCCATGTGAATCACCAAGTAGCAGATGGAGTAAAGGGAGTGGGGAGGGGCTATCTAAAAAGGGATTCTATACTGAAAGGAGAACTTAAATATTCCACAGAATAGTGCAGGCTGATGCTCATGAAGTCAAGCAGGCCTCTTTTAATTTGTTAAAGTTTTTTTTTTTCCCCCTTTTTTTGGTATTTACTCTATTTCCTGCCTTAGTGAGGCCTCTAAGTAAATCCTATCTTTTCCTTTCTACTTCATAGGGATAATACCTGTGACTTTGCCCTTGTTGGTCCCCTAGTACCTGTCCTGAGTACTACATGGTAGAAGCCACATTGACTAACTGGAAGTCAAAGGAGAAAGACCAGGATGAGAAATGGCCTAGAAACCATGGAACATGAGGAACATGAGTAATGACATGAAGAGCTTGAGTACCTGCTATGCGTATTTTTCACGATACTTCTCCATACTTCTCCTCTGCACTTCACTCTTTCAACAATTTTTCATTGAGCACAGACTATGTGCCAAGCACTGGTTTAAGATCTGGTGACATAACAATGAGCAAAACAAACAAAAATCCCATCTTTCATGGGGACATGGCATATATGCTCCCTCCCCCACTTTCTTGGCTCCCAGTGCTGAGTGTAATACAGAACACAGCCAGAGAGGAATAACCCTTCTTTAAAAACACCATTCCCTAAGTGGATCTGTTTCTCGATTTTCCCATTTGGGATAAAATCTTGACTATAATTCTCAGCTAGAGCCCAACATACTCAGAAAGCTATTTATATCTACATCTGAAGGATACTTTAACTGAAGACTTTATGGAATTAACAACTGAGGATGGTTGAACTTCTTGGTGTCAGCACTTACTGTAATTTATAGAAAATTCTGAATCTCTGCTTCTATAATGGCTATAATTTCTGATTTTAAGTGTCCTCATCAATTGATTTTAAAGATATTTTTCTTCCCTCGAATCTACTAAAGGCCAGCCTCCACTTAACAACCAGAGCGAAGTGGCTTCGGTCTGCTTTTGTTTGAGCCTTACAGCTTCCTGTCTCTTTCTGGGACTCTGCTGTCTTAACTTCTCTGTGCCTCAGTTTCTCATCTGTAAAATAGCATAATAATAGTAACTACCTCACAGTATTACAGGGATGATCACTTCATTTAACTTGCAAAGTGCTTTAAAGAGTAAATAAGCTCAGTTAGTGTTAGCTAATTATTATTGTTGCTGTAGTCCTCTTACTCCTCCTCTGTTTCATGGTTTACTCTTTCAAACCCAAAGGCCACAAAGTACAGTGCCTTGAATATAGTATATACCCAATCAATACCATATAGAATGAAGTGATATATCAGTACATGGAACATGAGCTCTGCCTCGAGAGGTTCATAATCTGCGGGAGATGCAGACACATACTCAACCCACTACAATAACAGGCAATCTGTAGAAGACCACAGTACAATGGCATGAAATGCTGTCAGAGGTGATTAATTCTTCCTGGAAAGATTAAAGAAGGTACCACAGAGGACAGCTGGCAGTGAGATCAGTTCTAAAATATGTATTGTCTGACTTCCTCCTGGGGCCCTCCTGGCATATCATATTTGTTCAACGTCTGTTCCAAAGACATGATGAATGCTGAGTGGGAAAATGCAAAGAAAGAGTTAGGGACCCCAAGCTCAAATATAAAGATTCCATACAGCAATTTTATTTTCTAAACCCTATAGCTAACCAAACGTGCCCTCACCCTCAAGAATGACCACTTGTTGTTACTGGAGTATAATTCTCAAGAATGCCGCCTTAACCCCAAATCACTTACCAAGGTAACCCTTCAAATCACACTTCACACTCTCCCTGAGTGAGCAAACCAGTTGCTGTCTAATCAATTTCAGCCCATGGTAACCCCATGTACGTCAGAATAGAACTGCTCTATAGGGTTTTCAATGGCTAAGTTTTTGGAAGTAGATCACCAGTCCTTTCCTTTCTTCTGAGGCACCTCTAGGTGGGTTCGAACTGCCAATCTTTTGGTTACTAGTTGAGCTCTTAACTGATTTCGCCACCAGGGACTGAGTAAACATTGATAAATACAACTGTCTCAGTCTTGTTCCACACCCAGCTATGTTTTAGGACCCACATCAGTTGGTCCTTCCCAGAGATGACCCTTTCATGCCCCTGAATCCCACTATTGTGAAGAGGGAGTGTCCATGCCTATGGACATGTCAGGGGATACTGGATAACTGTGAGCACTCCTTGGGTAAATACACAGTGTATTCCCAAGGGATAGAGCTTCCATAAAGACAGGTTCTCAGTACTAGGAAAAAGCCCACCTCCACTTCACACAGGACCAGGTTATTTGTGGTTAGGATTTACTCACACCCAGCAAGCTATGAGAGATAGAGGCAAGTTGCTGCTAAAGGAGAGTGAGGTAGGGCAGTGGCTCCCAACACTGGTCTATGGACCAGTCATCTGTGGGCTGCAGAAAAATCACTCAAAGAACTTATTGCAAGTACGTATTTCTATGTTCTCACTATCCCCAAAGATTCAGATTCAGAACATTCAGAAATCAGTGAGATGACAAGGCTTTAACAAGCTCCTGAGAAACTGTTTTAATTCTCCTGGAATCCAGATTTCTGGGTCCATGGAGTTGGGGTGACTTACCCAGGATATTTGCCCTTAGCTGTTCTTTTGAACCTTGAGTGTTTAAGGAACTGGTTTTC
The DNA here is from genome assembly GCF_000243295.1 of Trichechus manatus latirostris. Taxonomy (NCBI): domain Eukaryota; kingdom Metazoa; phylum Chordata; class Mammalia; order Sirenia; family Trichechidae; genus Trichechus; species Trichechus manatus. The sequence goes on from NW_004444053.1 coordinate 2,483,999, forward strand.
CTGGAGTCACCTTCAGATCAAACAATAGCCTAGTAAGTAGCTTCGCAGAGACCATTTTGCCTTAGGCATTGGTGCTTTTGGAGAATTATCTATGTGCAGCCAGTTTCAAGAAGCAGGAACTCCAGGATCTGACTGGAAGCTGTGTTTTAGGATGTATGGCTTGTCTTTAATGACTCTGTTTTTATAACTGCCTGACCCTGAAGCCCTGCAGTGCTCTGAGAAACCAACATGGAAGGAATTTACAATGACCCTCGGGAGGCTACCCTGCCCTGGCCCCGCCTGTGTAACTTACTTTCACTGTCCCTGCTTTAGAGAGCCTTCCCAGTATCTTCGGTTGACCCTACCCAATTCGAATCGTATCTACTCACAATAAATATATTCTGTTTCTAATTTTTGGTGTTTCTCTATGCATATAGGTTTTTAACACTCCAAAGAGATTCTTCTGTGTGGGCAAGTCTGGAAACCACGAGGACAGAGACATCTGTGCACATTGAAGCAGCCTTGGCCCAGGTGGATTCACTTGCCTCCTCTGGGCTTGGGCCTGGAATGGACAGTCCGTAATTTCCCCTGTGCCCTCAGCAGCAACCAGTGCAGCAATGACCAGGAATGGGACCATGTGTGCGTTTATTTGAAGGAAGTGTACCACACCATTTGATTGTTTTCAGCAGCATTGCTCTCAGGGGCTGGGGGGCATGGCCAATTTTCTTTGATCTGACATGAGATTTTCACTGCTGCTTTTAGCAGAGCTGAGCAAAAGCTGCGGACACAAAATAAATATACCTTATCAGAGGTGTGAATGTGGAAATTGTTTCTAGAGCTAGTGTGAGGGGCACTCAGAGAATTCAAGGAGCATTTGAAGGTCACAGCTTGGAAGAGCTCGTTACTCCTTCCTCCAAGTGTCCTTCTGTGTAGAAATTTTTCATTGTCCTCCCATCCTAATCACTCCCAGATGGTAACTTAAGGAAGCAGGCTGGCTAAACTTGAGGGACAGGTATAGGGAACTGCTGTATTTGTGGATCAGGTTTGAGGGAAAATGTGGAATCTCGCCGACATCCTTTCTGGACCTGACTCCCTTTCCATTGTAGGGTGTGGAATCAAAATTTCTTTACCCAAAGAATTTGGTCTTTGTCCCAGTTCCAGGGAGGTAATCTCTAAAAACCAAACTCATTGCTGTTGAGTTTATCCCGACTCATAGTGACCCTATAGGGCAGAGTAGAACTGCCCTATAGAGTTTCCAAGGCTGCAAATCTTTATGGTAGCAGACTGCCACGTTTTTCTCCCGTAGAGCGGCTGCTGGGTTCAAACTGCCGACCTTAACCATTGCACTACTAGGGCATCTTAGGTAATCTCTAAATCCTTAGAATTTCTGAAGTGATTAGAGTGTCTTCGTTATTCATGGAAGGCTATGGACCACCCCTGAGAGTTTATGCTAACAAGATGACTCAGGACGGGGTCTTGCCATGCTGGAAAGACCCCTTATGTGATATCAGCCTGACCTATGGGAAGGGGAGGGGACTAGAGATTGAGTTCAAGCACATGGCCAAAGATTCAATCAATCACGTCTATAAAGTGAAACTCCAGTAAAAACTCTGGACACCAAAGTTTGGGTGCACTTCCCTGATTGACAATATGTTGATGTGCCGTGAGAGTGACACATCCTGACTCCATGGGGAGAGGACATAGGAGCTTCACATTTGAGACCCTCCCAGACCTCATCTTATGCATCTTTTCTTTTGTGTTATTTTTTGCTATAATAAAACTGTACTCATGAGTATAGCACTTTTTTGAGTTCTATGAGCTGTTTCAGCAAATTATCAAAACTAAGGTAGTGAGAACCCCCAAATTTGTAGCCAACAGGTCAGAAGTGTGACTGGCCTAGAGATCTTTGAGCTGTCAGCTGATCTCTGAAGTGAAGGCAAGTTTGTGGAGGACTGCACACTTAACCTGTGAATTCTGACTTAGCTCCAGATAATTCATGTCAGAATAGCATTACATTGCACTGATTTTGTATAGGGCATGTTCCACTAGGGGCCCAAAGGAATAAGTGCCCTGAAGGATCTGAGGGTGGGGAAGCTTTCCTTTTACCAGTGCTCAAGACAGGTCCTGCCCATTGTCCTTTCTTAATCTCCAAAGATCACACAACCTCTCCCAACCAAGCATGTACCTTAAAAGTAAGTACCCAGCCACCTTATTATCTAAACAGCCCATAGTCTCACTAGCACAGATCCTGGTGGGTGTAACTTCATCATACACATTTTGTCCTGTGTAACTCCTAGTACAATCGATAACAATATTAACTCCTTGGTTCTCTGGCCCTGCCTTCGGGTCTAGACTGACCTCAAAGCAAAGAAACAACTGCCAGTAAATGCTCTTAATATTGTTCCATGAAGCCTGAGGCTTCTCTAAGTAGAAGGTGACTTTTTCTGTCCCTATTTTTACCAGGGCCTTTTGGGTTCCCTTCTTCCCAGACAGACTCTACCTACAACTCCACTGTAGTCTTCTGCCACAAACCCCCAGAATTCAGACTGATGATGTCCCAAGTAATAGATATAAATTTTTTTAAGAACCTTAAGTGATTATATTAGTCTAAGAAATGCTCAGCCCACAGTAGCCTTTGCTATTCATGGAAATCAGCAAGTCAGTCTTAGTTATATCCTTAAGGAGGACTTGGGTGAGGGAAGTGAGGAGAGACACACAGGCTGTTTTCTCCTTGGCAGAGAAGGAGATACAGAACAGCAGGTTAAGAAATCCCTGCACCAGTTTGCTCAAGGGTCTGGCACACAGCCATCCAGAGAAACTGCTATTTTCTTACTTCTGTTCATCAGCTCTCAGGTCGCTGGCATCATGGAAATTTCCTGCACTTGTGGAAAATCTCCAGCAGTGCAGCATTGTGAGAGTTCTAGCTATGCTGGGCTGAAACGTGCTTTTCTGGCTATCTGAAAATGAGGGCTTTGAACCGGTTCAAATCGGTTCAGTCATGGCGGACTAAGGGAAACCAGAACAGACCTGAATTTTTACAATTTGAGTGATCTGGAACAATAACTGGAACAGGAAAAATTATGGGTCGAAGCCCTGGAATGGGAGACTGGGAAGAGGCGTAGTGAGCCCTTTCATGAGTCTAATGCATGAGATTAGATTACTGGCAGGACTGTGGAGAGTGACACATATTCAAAACAGTAAGGCCAGCAGCCATCTTTGAGTGGGGCACCACTGTTTCTGATTCTGCTCAAAATCCAACTGACAAGAGATTTGGTTGCTATGCAGTGCATATGCTGCCTTTGTTTTCTAAGACAGAGATTAGTTTTCTAGCAGAGTTTTGACCCGTAATTTTTCCCATTCCAGTTATCGCTCCACTTCACCCAAATTTTAAAAATTCAGGTCTGTTCCTGGTTGGCTTCCTCTGCCATGACTGAACCGGGAAGAATTGGTTCAAAGTCCTGCTGAAAAGAAAGAGTTTGCTAATTAAATGACATGGGTCAACTAGATTCCCAGAGAATAATTTAACCTACGTAAGAGGAAAAACACTGTTCTTAACATAAGATGGTATAGTGTCTAGCACAGAACAAATGCTCAAAAACATTAGTCCTCTTGTAATCTGACTGGAGGAGGCCTGGTGGTGCAATTGTTAAAGCACTCAGCTGCTAACCAAAAGGTCAGTTGTTCGAACCCACCAGTCACTCTGCAGGAGAAAGATATGGCAGTCAGCTTCTGTAAAGATTACAGCCTTGAAGGCCTTATGGGGCAGTTCTACTCTGTCCTCTTGGGTTGCTAAGAGTCGGGAATCGACTCAACGGCAATGTGTTTGGTTTTTTTTTTTTGAATCTGACGTTAATGAATGAAAGAGGGAATGAATGGAGCTTCTGGAGTTCTGATAAGTTTGTTTCTTGATCTAGATGCTGGTTATACAGGTATGTTCAGTTTCTAAAAATTTACCTAGCTGTACACTTAGGATCTCTGCACTTTTCCCTATATATGTTTGTGATGGTTAAGGTTGTGTGTCAACTTAGCTGGGCCATGATTCTCAGTGGTTTGACAGTTATTATGTAGTTTGGCAGCTATGTAATGGTGTAATCACCTCCATAATGAGATCTGATATAATGCAATCACCTCTATGATGAGATCTGTTATGAGCAGCGAATCAGTTGAAAGGGAGTTTCCTTGGGAGTGTGGCCTGCAGCCAATATAGGTAGACTTTCTGGCAAAGCTCACTGGCTTTTGCTCACTCTGGATCCTCATCTGACCTCTGGTTCTTGGGACCTGAGCTACCATCTTACCTGCCAATCTCGGAATCCGTCAGCTTCCTCAGCCTGTGAGCCAGAGGCATGCTGTCTGACCTGCTGATCTTGGGTTTGACAGCCGCTGCAGCTACATGAGTCAGGAGAAACCTCCATCCTGGCCCACAGACTTGGGACTTTCCAGCCTCTACAACTGTGTCAGCCACTTCCATGATGTAAATCTCTCTCTCTCTCTGAATATATATATATAGTTATGGACTGAATTATGTACCCCAAAAATGTGTGTCATCTTGGCTAGACCATGATTCCCAGTATTGTGTGATTGTCATCTGGTGTGATTTTCCTGTGTGTTGTAAATCCTACCTCTATGATGTTAATGAGGCAGGATTAGAGGCACTTATGTAATGAGGCAGGACTCAATCTACAAGATTAGGTTGTGTCTTAAGTCAATTTCTTTTGAGATATAAAAGAGAGAAGTGAGCAGAGAGACATGCGGACCTCATACCACCAAGAAAGTAGTGCCAGGAGTAAAGCGCACAATTTGGACTTGGGATCCCTGTGCTGTGAAGCTCCTAGACCAGGGGAAGATTATGACAAGGACTGTCATCCAGAGCTGAAAGAGAGAGAAAACCTTCCCCTGGAGCTGGCACCCTGAATTCAGACTTCTAGCCTACTAGACTGTGAGAGAATAAACTTCTGTTTGTTAAAGCCATCCACTTGTGGTATTTCTGTTATAATGGCACTAGATAACTAAGACATATATACATATACATATATGTGTGTATATATATATGTATATATATATATACACTTCACTGGTTTTGCTTCTCTAGAGAACCCAGCCTCAGACAATGTTATACTGAATTAAAAGTTACTAAAATTAAAAATAAAAAATGGTGCTAATTACAAGTGAGTGATTTATTCATTAAATTATGGCAACTTCTAAGTTAATTAAAGCACTTGAAAGGTTTAAATGTTAATTTTTTCAAATATTCAGAAATTTTAAATTCCCTTCAATGCAGACATATATACACTAATTAGAATTCATGAAGCTCTTCCAAGCTTAGGACAATGTATATTTGTTGAAATGCTGAATAAATGTCTCTTCCCTTTTCCATTTTTTCTCTTTCAGTCCTTAAACCCAAACCCCGCTACCAACGAGTCAATTCTGATCCATAGGTACCCTAATAGGACAGAGTACAACTGCCTCAAAGAGCTTCTAGGCTGTAATCTTTATGAAAACAGACTGCCACATCTCTCTCCCATGGAGCAGCGGGTAAGTTCAAACGGCTGACCTTTTTCGTTAGCAGCCGAGTGCTTTAACCACTGTGTCACCAGGGCTCTCGTTTCAGACATGGCCAATATTTTTCAGGAGATTATTTAACAAATAAGTGTAGGAGTAGAGGCAAGAAAGAAGGGGCACTATTATATAACAATGCTCTATATTCTCCTAACACTTACCATAGCTGTAATTATATAATTATTTATGAAGTCTGCTTATCATTTGTCTCTCCTGCTAGATTATAAGTTTCATGAGGGCCAGGAGCATTCTCTCAGGTTTATCCCTGCATTCCTAGCCCTTAGCAAGGTGCCTGGTACATAGTAGCTGCTCAATAAACATTGACTGAATGAGTGAATGAATGAGTGGATTGAAGGGATGAATGAATTTAAAATCCAGCATCAGTTTTAGTTGGGCAAAAAGTTAGAGGAAATCTTAGACAAACCCGGGATAAGACATAAGCTTGTGCTGCTGCTGCCATAAAGAATGAATGCATATACAGAAAAAAAATATATTTCAAGTAGGTTATGAAATCTTTTATTGTATAAATTGTTCAGAAGTAAATAGGATGTCAGCTTGCTTGGTCCATATTTTTATTGTTCAGAATTTTCCATCTTCGTAGCATTTGCTACACTGGTTTTCCTCATTTTAAGTGTTATTAGTGAATCTTCACATTTATACATAATAAAACTTTATGATAAGGTCACAAAGGACCCAAGGGAAGAATAAATAACATATAAAAGTCAAAAACTGGCTTGTTAATAATAATGAAAGAAAAGAAACAGCCTTATGCCAAGGAGAGAGAAAGTACACAGGTAAGCACAAATGAAAAAAGGAGAAAGACATTATGTCAAAAGACATAGAAGCCAGCAAAGAAGAAGGCTTTTTGACACAAGAGGAAAGATCTGGGGGAAAAAATTATGCCTTTAGTTTCCCGGATATATGTGTGAGGTGGAGTGGCGAGGAGGTCTGTTTAGAAAGCCATGCCCAAGTGCAGATCCGGTCGCAGGCAAGGTGTGAAGTAGAGGGAGTCGGTCTGCAGATCTCCTCAGTGCTCTCTGGTTGTGCTTCTTTCTCCATTTCTGTATGTCTTCTTCACCCTCTCACCCACCACTAAATGCCCACTGTCCTCATGCTGCCCTCTGCCCACCCTGGCCTCCCCACAGAGCTGTATTCCAATGAGCCCCTCCTCCCTGAGTCACTTTTGTTTCCTCTCCTTTCAGCCCTCCTGAAAAACAGAACAGTCCCATGCCTCATTTCACCATGGCCCAAGCTCTGTTCTCCTCTCCAAAGTCCTTTCTTAGTGTTCCCTTTTTTTTTTTTGTTAACAGTTTTATTAAGATATAATTCACATACCATGCAATTCACCCATTTAAGTGTATAATTCAATAGTTTTAACATGTTCACAGAGTTGGGCAACCATCACCACAAACAATTTTAGAGCATTTTTGTCAAGCCAAACAGAAACCCCATACCCATGAGCAGTTACTATACACCGTTTTCCCCCTACAGCCCCTTCTTCCAGCTCCTGGCAACCTTAAATCTACCTACTGTCTCTACGATTTGCCTATTCTGGACTTTCATATAAGTGGAATCATACAATACGTGGTCTTTTGTGACTGGCTTCTTTCACTTACCATAATGTTTTCAAGGTTCATCCATGTTGTAGCACGTGTCAGTACTTCATTCCTTTTTATGGCCAAATACTATTCCATTGTATGGATATGCCACCTTTTATTTATCCATTCATCAGTTGATGGACATGTGGATTATTTCCACTTTTTGGTTATTATGAAAAATGCTGCTGTGAACATTTGTGTAGCATTCTTTCATAGGATGTTAGAGCTGGAAGGAAGCTTAGTAGTCATTTGGTCCAATCTCTATGCAATTAGGAATCTCTTCTACAACGTATCTAAGGTAATACTTAGCCTCATTTGAATACTCCCAAAACAGGAAACTCAATATTTCCTCAAGAATAGTGTTGGACAGCTAAAATAATCACAACATATTTCTATTCCAGTGTTGAACAGCTAAAATACAACATTGTTCCTTAGATTCTGTTTATTTCTAACTTCTTATATTTTGCTCTATCTCTTCCTCTGGGCCAGAGTACAGTTTAATTTCTTTCCCACACAACAGCACTTAAATTTATCAGGCTCTACATTAAGAAGACTAGACTAGATGATTTGAGGTCTGTTTCAACTTTAAAATTTGGTAAGGGTAAATATTCCAATATGTGTTGACATTGTTCCACATGGCATATTGAACATGTGTTGGTTTCTTCTCCAAGATGCCAACAGCACTCGAATTTTCCTTTGAGGAACAGCTATCCAGTTTGGCTGACTTGGAACTCTCTCTTAGCTCCAGGAATGAACCCCAACTGGCTAAGTCAACCAATAAATCTTATTCTCTCTTGCCCAGTGATGGTTTGGTGGGGTAGGAGGAAAGAAGAATGGAGAATGTGAGCTAAGCCAACCCAATCAGAGTAAACCTCTGCACTTTTGCTGAAAATGATGGGAAACAGACTTTCCTTTTCCCTTCTGTGCTTGACATGAGGATATGAGACAGGGGACAGCTACCAGGGAACCTCAACAAGAAACCTGAAGCTTAGGCTGACACTTACACAGAAGGAAGCAGAGTTGAGAACTCCATCCTGGTGACAATATTTGAGTTCTGTATAAGACATACTTGCAGCCAGAATTACCCTTGAAATCTTCAATTCCGTGAGCCAGTAATTCCTTTTCTTTTTATTTTATTTTTTTCCTTCAGCCAGTTTGGGTCAGGTTTTGTTACATGCAATCATGCAATTGAAAGAATTCTCATACAAATATCTTGGTTGAGGACTTAGTCTACTCATTCTACTACACATTAAAATGTAGTGACCAAAACTGAATGCAATACTCCAAGGGTCTGTGTAATTTTTCCCAACATCTAAGTCTACCTCCTCTTTGCTGTAGTAACCCATAACATACACTGGACTTATACTGCACCTTAAGACAGTGCAAATGCCACCTTGCTCAGTGCCTTGTACACAGTAGATACCAAATAAATGGTAGTTGTTAAGAAAACAAGATACAACAAAAAGATTAGTCCAAAGGACTAATGGACCACAACTACCAAGGCCTCCACCAGACTGAGTCCAGTACAACTAGATGGTGCCCGGCTACCACCACAAATGGATCACAATAGAGGATCCTAGACAGAGCTGGAGAAAAATGTAGAACAAAATTCTAACTTGCAAAAAATGACTAGACTTACTGGCCTGACAGAGACTGGAGAAACCCTGAGAGTATGGTCCCTGGACATCCTTTTAGCTCAGTGATGAAGTCCCTCCTGAGGTTCACCATTCAGCCAAAGATTAGACAGCCCCATAAAACAAAACGAGACTAATGGAGAACAACAGCCCAGATACAAGGACTAGAAGGCAGGAGGGGACAGGAAAGCTGGTGATAGGGAACCCAAGGTTGAGAAGAGACACTGTTGACATGTTGTGGGATTGTTAACTATTGTCATAAAACAATATGTGTACTAACTTTAATGAGAAACGATTTGTTCTGTAAACTTTCATCTAAAGTACAATAAAAATTTTTTTTAAAAAAAACCATCCCACTAAAAAAAAACAAAGACCACAACCTTCAGTGTGGATTACACCTCAACATAAAGAAAACAAAAATCCTCAAAACTGAACTAATAAGCAACACCATGATAAATGGAGAAAAGACTGAAGTTGTCAAGGATTTCATCTTACTTGGATCCACAATCAACACTCATGGAAGCAGCAGTCAAGAAATCAAATGATGCATTGTGTTGGGAAAATCTGCTGCAAAAGACCTCTTTAAAGTGTTCAAAAGCGAAGATGTCACTTTGAGGACTAAGGTACACCTGACCCAAGCCATGGTGTTTTCAATCGCCTCATATGCACTTGAAAGCTGGACAATGAATAAGGAAGATTGAAGAAGAATTGACACTTTGGAATTATGGCGTTGGTGAAGAATATTTAATACATCATGGACTGCCAAAAGAAAGAACATATCTGTCTTGGAAGAAGTACAGCCAGAATATTTCTTAGAAATGAGGATGATAAGACTTCATCTCACATACTTTGGAGATGTTATCAGGAGAGATCAGTCCCTGGAGAAGGACATCATGCTTGGTAAAGTAGAGGGTCAGAGAAAAAGAGGAAGACCTTCAACAAGATGGATTGACACAGTGGCTGCAACAAGGGGCTCAAGCTTAACAACCATTGTGAGGATGGCGCAGGACCGGGTGATGTTTCGTACTGTTGTACATAGTGTGGCTATGAGTGAGAACTGACTCGACAGCACCTAACAATTGCAATGTTTTTTTCAAGAAGTTCAATAGTTTTAGCTCTTACATTCAGATCTATGATCCATTTTTAGTTCATTTTAATTTATGGTGTGAGGTAAGAGTTGAGATTCATTTTCTCTATTCAAAAACTTCAGTTGTTCCATCACCATTTTTTTTAAAAACTACCTTTACTCCGTTGAGTTACTTTCGCAACTTTGTTAAAAATCATTTAATCTTTTAAATGTGGGTCAATTTCTGGACACTCTCTTCTGTTCCATTGATTTATAATATCTGTCTTTACAGCAATGTCACCCTGTCTTGACTACTATAGCTTTATAGTAAGCTTCAGGATCCCCAGTGGCACAGTGGGTAAACTCTGGGTTGCTTACCTAAAGGTCAGCAATTTGAACCACCAGCCACTCCTCAGGAGAAATATGTGGCAGTCTGCTTCCGTAAAGATTACAGCCTTGGAAACCCTATGGGGCAATTCTACTCTGTCCTGTAGGGTCGCTCTGAGTCAGAATTGACTCAATGGCAGTGGGTTTGGTTTTTTGATTTATGGTAAGCTTTAAAAGAGGTAATGTAAGTCCTCCAACTTTGTTCTACTTTTTCAAAATTGTTTTAACTTCCCTCGGTCCTTTTCTTTTCCATAAAAAATATAAAATTAACTTGTCAATTTTTTCAAAAGAGCATGTTAGGATTTTTATTGGATTGCTTTGAATATATAGATGAATTTTCAGAGGCTCAACATCTTAACAACATTGAGTATTCCAAATTATGAACATAGTATATATCTCTTCATTCATTCAGGTCTTTCTTTTCCTTTCCAATGTTGTATAGTCTTCAGTGAAAAGCTACAGGACAGTTTTCATGATATTTATTCTTAAGTATTTTATTTTTATGCTATTGTGAATGTGGTCTTTTTTAAATTTTATTTTCAAATTATTCATTGCTAGTATATAAAATTACAATTGATTTTTGTATATTGTCCATATATCCTGCAAGCTTGCTAACTTTATTAATTTTAACAGCTTTTTTATGGATTCCTTAAGATTTTCTACATACATTGTCATTTTTATGCCTTTTATTTTTTCTTCCCTTATTACAGACTAGTACAATGTTAAATATTTTAAAATCTTGTTAAAAAATCAAGAATATGTTTAAGTCAAGGAAGTTAATAGTGTTATTCAGATTTTCTATGTCTTCATTTTTTTCTAGTTATTCTATCAAATGCTGAGTGAGTTAAAATATTCAACTATGATTGAATGCTTGCTTCTTTCTCCTTTTTGTTCTGTCAATTCTTGTTTCATGTATTTTGACTATTATTTCTCCCCATAGAGTCCACTCTTTTATCATTATGAAGAGTCCTTCTTTATCTCTGGTAACACATTTTGTCTAAAAGTCTATTTTATCTGACATAAATCTAGCCATTCTAGCCTTCAAATACTTAATAATTGCATGATATATCTTTTTCTATCCATTTATGTTTACCTTATCTGTGTCTTTATATTTAAAGTGCACCTCTGGTTTCTTGTATTCATTCTGTCAATCTCCGATTTCCAGTCAGAGCCTTTTTCCATTAATGCTTAATATTATTATTGATATGTTTGTATTCAGATCTGCCAGTTAATTTTGTGTTTTCTACCTATTTTTTGTTCTCTTGTTGCTCTTTTCCCACTGTGGTTTTGTTCTTGTTTCTTGTTTGCTTCACTATTTTTTAGAATTCCATTTTAATTTCCTGTTGACTTTTTACTTTTTTTTTTTTTTTGGCATTCTTTTTATAATAGTTTCTCTAGGGATTACAATATATATTCTTAAATTTTCACAATCCACTTACAGTTTATAATGTATCGCTTTATGTGAAGTATAGAAATCTTGCAAACTTATTATTCTATATCCCTTTGTCCTGGATGTTATAGTATTATATGTAATACATTTACAAAATGTATAAATCCTTCAAGACAACGTATAAGTTTAGTTTTAAACAGTTATATAGTTTGTAAAGAAATAAAAAGGAAAATGGTAAAATTATAATCTTTTTCATTTATCAAGATGTTTACTATGTCTGATGTTCTTCATTCTTTTCTGGATCCATGTTTTCAGCTACTATTGTTTTCCTTCAGCCTGAAGAACTTCTTTTAGCATTTCTTGTAGTATAGGTCTGCTAACAATGAATTCTCTTAGTTTTCTTTTATCTGAAATTGTCTTTATTTTGTCTTCATTGTTGAATGATATTTTCACTAGTCATAGAGTTCTGGGTAGACAGGTTGTTTTTTTTTTGTTTGTTTGATTTTTTTGTCATCGTTTTTTCCTTTCAGCACTTTTAAAGATGTTATTTCACTCTTTTCTGGTCTCCATGGTTTCTGATAAGTCAACCATTTATCACTTTGTTATTCTCCCATATATAATATGTCATTTTTCTCTTGTTGCTTGCAAGATTTGCTCCTTTAACTTTCAACATCTTGATTATAATGTGCCTCAGAGTGGGCTTTTGCGTTTATTCTGCTTAGTCTTCAGTTAGCATCTTATACTTGTAAATGTCTGTCTTTCATCAAATTTGTAAAATCTTTGTCCACTATTTATTCTATTTTTTTGGTCCATTTTCTCCCTTCTTTCCTTTGGTATTTGATTTACACATATATTTGACTGTTTGATATCATTAACAGGTCCTTGAGGTTGTGTCATTTATTTTAATCTTTTTCTTTCTGTTTTTCATCTTGGATAATTCCTATTGATCTATCTTAAAATCTATTTACTATTTTCTCTGTCATGTTCATTAAACTGTTAAGTCCATCCAGTGAAATTTTTATTTCAGAAAATTAATTGTTTTAGGAATTTCCATTTAGCTCTTTTTTATTGTTTCTATTTCTCCACTGGGATTTTCTATTTCTCTGTATAGATTTTCCTGCACTAAGAACATGTTTTGTTTTACATCATTGAGCATAGTTTAAAAATCATTTTCTGTTAGCTCCAACACCTGATTAATCTCAGAGTCTGACCTTTTAATGTTCTTTTCTCTTGAGAATGTATTTTCTTTGTTCTTCATGCAGCAAGTAACTTTGGTGTCTATCCTGGACATTATGAATGTCATGTTGTGGAAATTCTGGATTCTGTTATCTTTCCTCTAATAGTATTTTTTACTTTGTCTTAGCAGGTAGTTTTCTTGACTGGACTTGAATTGCAAACTCTGTTTCCTATATTACACCTCTAGTAGTCACTGTTCAGATCTTTTGTCTTTCACTGGCTGCTTTGAGTCTGTTCTGTTCATGCGTAGTTCAAGGGTCAGTCAGAGATGTGGGTAGATGGGGTTTGGGAATCCCCTCTCTGGCTTTTTCCCTTCCAGAATTTCTTCACTCTCTTCAGTGCTCACAGTTAACTGGTTTCACTTTTCTCGTTCTCCAGGCTTGAAGGATTGAATGTTTTGTTATATGAGCTGCTGCCACTACTGTATATCTCACGCAGACTGTAGTTAACCACAGGCTAACAGCCCCAGAGACAGGAACTTATTTGTATAACTTACAGTCTCCTCTCTCCAAGCAAGTGTGAACTTCCCAGCAGTCTGTGTGCTTCCGTTCACTCTCCTTCAAGGTAGTTGCTTTTTGTATTATGTCCAGATTTTACAGTTGTTTTCCACAGGGATGGAGGTAGGGTGGTCATCCAGTAGGGTCTTAGCTCACCAAACCTGGAAGCAGAACTTAATCTTGTTTTAAAATGTCAACATGTATGATTGGCGGGGAATTATACCCTTTGCCATTATTTAAACAAATGATGAAAACAGTTTAGATGTCAACTTTATAATTTGTAAGAGGGTCATATTTTAGGGGTGTATCAGATACCTATTATGCACCATTTTGTATCCTCTCACCATCATCTGATTCTTGTGCATGACAGCACTGTGGCTACCAGCTCCACCTAGGTTTTGACCAATTTCATGCAGGTAAACTCTGACAGTTCCTCACCTCATCCCTGTACCAAATGTCTCTTGTCTCCCATCCTGTTGACAATAGGACATGAGTTGCCACAGGACCCAACTTGGATCCCACATACACATGACCCAGAAGTTTGGGGAAGTTTATATTCTGTGGGGTGAAACTTCGGCCAATGGGCATTGAGCCAGTGAATAAATTCTTCCTCCTGAAGAACTGTCTTAAGATGTACTTTTCTGGCTTCACAGAGCTGGCCCAGTAGAATCAAACAAGCAGCCATAGTGAGCAGAAGCCAACTCAATAACGCATTGTTGTGTTGGCTCTCCCTGCTTCCTTGACTTACATCCATTTTCCCCTACTCCTATTTCCCTGAGATGGCAACTAATCCTTAGTAGCACAGAAGCTCTTTGTCTCAGGCTCTGTTTTCTGGGGTGCACAGGTTAAGAGAGCAGTACATAAATCCCACCTTTGGTTCTATGGGCACAAATTCAGTATCCACTAATCACATCTGATTTCTGGTCTTAGGAACATCTTTTGGCCACTCTGACCTATGGCGACTCTAGTCAGCCTAGTCTCACCCTGCTGTTAAAACTTGTTCAGGTTTCAGCAATTCACTTTGTTCACCAAAAGGAATTTTATATCTGACCTGTGATTTTGGAGGAAACAATATCTGCCTGGCCCAGGGCCACTAGAAGGTCTACTCCCTAAAGAAATAGTAGAGCCCCACTGAATTGTACCTGTAGAAATTTTTTAATTGGTGTATGTTTTGCTGTGTATATTTTCAACAACATCAAAAATAAATAAAATAAATTATTTTTTTTAAAAAAAGAAGAAATAGTAGACCCTTGAACCCTGACTCCTAAGTCTTTCTTTGTTCCCCTTTTCAGAAATGTTCCCTTTTATCTGACTTGTGGAGCAAAGGGTAAAACATCTGTGATAAATGTACAAAAAAGGCAGCTGGCATTCAAACTGTACATGTTCCATCAGACAAGCTCTTTTAAATACGTTCACAATTTCCTACTCTTGATCATGTGAGTTTCAATAGCTATGTGCAACTATCGTGCTGATGGGACAAAGGGCAGAACTAGAACCAGTGAATGAACACCGTGGAGAAGCAAGTTATACTCCAATATAAGGAAGAACTTTCTAACAGTTAGTGGAACTAAGCAAGTAGAACAGAGAGAATGACAGATCTATGGGATGGTAAGTCTCCTGTCTCTCGAAGTCCCAACATGGAGGCTGTATAACAATGTGGTTGGAATGCCTTAGGTCAGTGATACTCAAACTTGAATTCCCAGAGTTCCTGATTCAATAGTTTTGGGTAGTCTGGGAATTTGCATGTCTAACACATTTCCAGGTGATACTGATACTGTTGGACGAAGGACCATACTTGGAGAACCACTATAGGAATGTTCTGGTGTGGGGATATGTGCCATTAAAATATGGATGTATAAAGGCCTCTATGCTGCACAACATGGTGAGACTTGTCCCCAACATGTTGAGACTTGTCACAACTTTTTTTTCCAAACCCATTACTGATTGGCTTGTTTACCTGAATTCCTTCTCCCTTGCCCGAAACTTACTGTTACTCACCCAAAGCCCATTGTTCTGTTATTTGCTTCACTGCTTGCTGTATTGACTATAAAATAAACTCCTGGGACTGAAGCTGGGTTCAACTCCTCAGAGTGACCCTCCTGGACCCACTTCTCTGTAAGAGTTGTGGCATTGGTTATTGTCTCCGCTGCCCCGACAACCATCGCCGCTGCGACAGATGGTGCCCCGTGTGAGGGGCTGCGACATTCTGGTAAGATAATTCCTAAATTGAGAGGCAGTTATGAAAGCAAGTTTTAGAGTCAGATTAGACCTGGGTTTGAATCAGCTTGGCCATATATTAGCTGTGGGAATTTTTTAGTAAACCTCTCTAAGCCTGCTTCTTCCTTTGTGTAATTGGAATATCTATAGGACCTATCTCATAGGATTTTTGTGAGGAATAAATATATCAAAAGGAAAGTAGCCATTAATACTATCCTTCATTATCTGTGAGGAGCTAAGATGTGAAGAGATGACTATCATTACTATCTAGTTATCTTCCGTTTAGGAATAAAGTCCTTTTCCTTTCCAGGGTAAGAATACCCATTTCCATGACCTGAAAACCATTTCCTGAAAAAGCCAGAGAAGAAGCAGGGTCACTCAGCCACAGCAGTAACCCAAACACCACACATGTCAGAAAACAGTGTCAGGCACTCTTTATTACCCCAGGAACACTATATCGCATATAAACATTCACCTCCATCAAACCCACTTTCTGGAGAAACATGGCTTCTCCTGTGCTAGAAAGTACCACAATCAAAATAATCACCTCTCTACTCAGGAACGTCAATATCAACCACTAAAGGGGAATCACTGTAACTTAAATGGATGTTCTAAAAATAAAAACCAAACGCTGTATGAGGATACCACCAACACACCACATTTTCCTTTGCAGGGAAGAACGCAATGAGATCTCTCTCCTGTTGACAGCATTGGGCATTCCAGACAGTCCTGGAGTGTGAAATCATCTCTGCTGACTGGAGGACAACTTCGACAAGCTGGGCTGTTCAATCAGATCCTTTAAATGTCCTTGCCCGATGAATCTCTGTGCCAGCTTTCAAAGCAGGAGGAGACAATCGATTACTCATTCCCACACCTTCTCTCCTCCACAGAATGAGGGCAATCCCCCGGGGGCCCAAAGCAGCCTTTTGATTCACATTTTGGACTTCAATAACAAGAGCATTTGGATGGGTAAGGCCTCTAGCGGAAAAAAAAACAAAGAAACAAAAACTGGCTCTGTAAGAAATAAGATCACCGAGCAACTACAGGCCAACTCCTGCACCCCCAGTTTCTTGCTGAAACACACAAACTGTAATTCTCCTCCCCACTCTCATGCAGCCTTGGAAAGTGAGGGGAGGCACTATCTCTATGGACGTAGAGAAGGTTCTGGGAACTATGAGTACCTGAGAGACTGGCTCCTGTTGCTTTAGAAGGCAGTTCAGCCCATACCAGGAAAGCCCAGCCTCCATTTAGCAAGCTCTGATGGAGCGCTAACCATTTGTCAGACGTGATGACAGACACCTATGATATGAGAAGAAACCAACACTTTGTTCTGCTTTCAAGAAGGCCCAGTCACGTATGTGAGCTTCCAAGGCAGTTACAGTTCCAGAGGCAGATGTCAGAGAGATAGAGGATTCTATGTGTCTTTTTAGGAGAAGATACTGGGAATCCTGAGATGAGGCATCTGGGGCTTGGTGCAGCTCTCTCGCTGATTTCCACAGAATAGATGTGAAAGCAGCAGGAACAACCACTCCAGTTTCTCCTTCAGGGCCTTGAAGAACAACAGCTATCTGGAACTTGCTCTTCAGGTGGAGATTAGGTAGGGCCTTTCATGACTCCACATCCCAGAGAGCTACCAGTTGCCAATGAGTCGACTGAAACTCGTGGTGACCCCATGTGTGTCAGAGTAGAACTGTGCTTCATAGGGTTTTCAATGGCTGATTTTTTGGAAGTAGATCATGAAGCCTTTCTTCCGAGGCATGTCTGGGTGGACTTAAATCTCCAACTTTTGGTTAGCAGCCGAGCTTGTTAAATGTTTGCATCACCTGGGACTCCTCCCAGACAGCGAGTCACTTAAAAAATGATAAGAGAGGGACTCGGGGCAGACAAGGCTGTGGCAACATGCTTGTCCATCTTACCACTTCTGCCCTTTTGACTATACGCCAAATAAAACTTTCTTTTTGCTTTACTCAACTTTATGATGTTTTTCCCCATAACAGTTAATGGCGTAGTCATCAAGGATTCTGAAGCTATGAATCCAGTCAACTTCGAGGAGACCTGGACTGCAGAGCAGAAGCTAGCAAAGAGAGGTCCTGTCTTCTGGACCCATGTGTTCCCACTCCATGTCCCTTCGACACCCACTGGGTGAGTGCTCTCAGAAAATGAGCCTTTGCTTATTCTTTTTAGTTTTCTTTCTCATGTTTTCTTAATTTTGTTTGGCATATTTGTTTGAAAAACTGGTTATTTGATTAAGGAGAATCTTTCTTAGATTTTTGCTTGATCATTTGGTTAAGAGGAACATTTAGTAACTCTTTAAGTAAACTGCAGTTTAGGTCCAGATTCGGGCGTTTGAAACATTACAGAGATAATTCTATTTTCAAAGAACTTTGAGTCACTATAAGCCACAAAATTCGGGCCTTTTTGCAGCTCAGAGAAAACCTGGAAAATAGTACTCTGTTTTGCCAAATTTGCAGGGCGAGGTGGCAGCTCTTGACCTGTTTTGCCAAATTCTCAGGAGGAGGTGGCGGCTCCTGACCTGTGTTATGAAATTTGAGGGAGAGGTGGTAGTTTTCTACCTGTTTTATGATACAGTTTCTCAATAAAGAATCACAATGTTAAAATTAAAATCATCAGTAACTATGAAGTACTTCACAATTGGAAGAACTAGTATATTTAAGGTCTGAAATAAGAGACTAGGTCCCTAGCCAGCAGAATGAATTAAGTTCAGAAAGAAGGAAACCAAAAGCTTGAAACTTATCTCTTAACATCTTTGACAAACGAGCCTGGAATTTCCCCTCTACTATTGAGACACTAGTTAGAGGTTCATATTTAAAAACACTGTAAACTAAGTATACTAGAAGTAATTTGGAATTTCAGTGACCACCTTGGGAAAATGAGCTTTCATTTGTGTTGTTCTTTCTTTCCTTTAGGGAAATTTTGCTTGATGCTCAGGTTTTGTCAAAAGGTCTAATACTGCTCCATCTGAGGCTCTGACAATAAGTCTTATCTAGAACCTGTTTTTTCCATTGAATTGAGTCGATCTTACCAAAAATTGCTATATACACCTTAAGAAACTAGGATCCCCATATCCTTGTTTTGTGTGGTATTGTTCAGTGAGTTTATGTGATCTTTCTGTCTCCTTTTGTCATGAAAGAGTTTGCTTCTGGTCTAGAGCATTGTGTCTAAGTTTGTCTTGTATTAGATTGGTGGCTATGGCTAAGAATTGGTGTTTTTTGTAAGGCTAGTCAAGGAACCTCCTTTCTTTCTTCGTCCAGAAAAAACTGCATCTTGTGTCTGTCTTATGATTTAGGTTTTTAATAGCTACTTGGAGAAACTTTGATATAAATTGGTCTATTTGAACAGTACAGTAAGATCTTCATGTTCTATACTATGTCAATCTTAAAAGTGAAACCTTTCCAAGTAACTTAAGCTAGATATTATATGAAATGTGCTTTATTTAAGGAAAAGGGATAGTTTTGTCTTAAAGTAAAAGTAGCAGTTCCAGAACAGTAAAAATAAATTAGTTATCTTTTGTCCTTCAAAATTCCTAGGTCAATTTAAACATATGTAAACGAATTGGGATGATGCCCCAGTCTTGCTAGTCAAGAGTTGTTGGATTCATTTACAAAATTGCTAAAGAGCTTTGCTATTTACTGGGTAGATAACCTTTCAAAATGCCTCCATCAACTTAAACATATGTATATGTCTTCTGTGAGTCAAGAGAGTGAGGGTGGGGCAGGATCAGGTCTCCTCAGCACCCAGCCCCCAGTCTCCAAGGTCGTGTAGCTCCAGGGAAGCTTTTGAAAGCCCCCTTTCCAGCTAGGTGGAGACTCTTTTAATACAAAAGATAAGAAAAATTGCTGCTTTGCTATAGTTATCAGAAATTGAGTGGATCCTAATCATAGAACTATAAACAAGTTCTCTCTATTATAGGAGAACTCTAAGAAGTCAAACAATAGAAATCACAAAGAGACACACCTTAAGTGGCCTGGAAAAAAGTTTCCAGCAGTAACCAGACACTTAAGGTTATATCCATATCAATGAATTTGTCAATGGAGCAGATACTTTGTGATTTCCAAAGCCAGTTGGTAAAATCTTTAAGGGCTAAAATTAGATTGGGAAAAATATAAGTAGTAAAAGTTGAATGAAATCTTAGAAAGTTTAAGTAGACTTTTCTTTCAACAACAGTTATGTTTTATGATATACAGGCTTAAAATAGTTCCAAAGACATTTTATGTAACTTATTGATGTTAAATTGAGTTAATAGATATTTGTTATAATTTAGGTTCATATACTTTGTCTTTTTATGCCACAAGAGTAAGAATGTATATATATATTTAAGTCTGCTAATGAGTGTGTTCGTTTTTGTCATTTAAAGGGATACACTATAAGAGGTATGCAACAAAGACAACATTTAAGAGGTTTATTGAAAAAGAAATTTATTTGATTTTGTCAAGTTTTATCTAAAGTTTAATCATTTAATTTATGAGATTTTTAGGAGTTTTAATGTTAAGTAGCATGTAAAACAAAGAATTGGGTTTTTTGCTGTTAAAATAACAAAATTTTCTTTGATTTCTGAGTTAAAATGTTAATTTATTTGTGTAATCTGCCTCAAAGACAAAGGTTTGGCCTCTCATTAGAATAAGATTCCTGAGTCTGTATACTAAGCCACATGCCTTTTAGAAAAGAAACTAAGGTTTTTGCTTTAAGATCTTTGATTAAATAACAAGTACTGTTTCACAGTGACCTATAATATTATTATTTCTTTATTGATAACTTGGTCCCAACTTTATCTTTTTGAATCTAGCTAGCATCATCAAAGCCAGTGGTTTGGTTGGGGAATTCACATCATTTACCAATAAAGTTTTTTAAGTAATATTCAGGTATTTAGAGATTTGATAATCTTGGTATATCCTGACTGTATGGTATTTTGTCTCAAAATTATTATGTATTATATCTGAAGCTCTTTGAATACAGTTAATGGTTATATTTATAAATATTTTTTATCTAAAGTTTTTTTTTAACTGGTTTTATTTGGCCTTTATGTTGTGCTTGTAATTAATATCTATCAGGTCTTTCACTATCAAGAGTATTATGTTTATGAATTAATCATGGCCATATTAAGTTTTGTCATCTGCAGATAAGTTTTTACTTTGCTGATTTGCTAAAAACATTTGACCAAAATATCTCAACAAAAAGATGGACTATGTTGGACTTGCTAAAAAACTGTGACTAGACTCAATCAAGATCTCCAGAACTCTTATGCAGAAGCTGATGAGTTCTTAGACTGCGGCTGATCCAGGATCATGTGGAACAGAAATTAACTACATAAGACTGCGCAAACTAACGGAAACTACAGGGTTTTTTGTTTGTGTGGGAATATTGCTGATGTTTTGAGGTTCTAATTTCTGGATATAAGAAACTATTTTCCTTTCTCCTAAATTATCTAACAGATGGGTTTATATATGGTAACTCTTGAATTAGAAGTTCCTGTTGGTAAACTTAACAAAGTTGTAAATATCATAATAAGAGAAGTAGCTGAAATTTGAGCTATGATTTTACGAAATAGAGTAGTATTAGCTTTCCTGTTAGTCTCTCAAGAAACAGTTTGTGCCTTAATAGATAAATGTTGCTATATTTATATTAATACTCAATCTGAGGTTTTGAGGAATGTAGTTGCTGTTGAGGCACATGAGAACCAGTGACTAATGTTGCTTATGTATAAACAAACACCTCATGAGATTTGTTTCCTTGGTTCAAAGACTTTAGGTTTCATTGGTTATTTTAGACAATTGGCCTAATATTATTGTTACTGTTTCTATTCTACTTCTTAGTTTGCTGTATGGTGCCTGGGATCTTAAAAACCAGACGATGCCCAATTACCATTTGTTGAACATTTTTGATAAAAGTTTCCATAACAAGATCATGATCCAAAGGAAAGAATGTTGAGGGAGTTGTATGTAATTCTCCTGAAATCAAGATTTCTGGTTTTCATGGAGGTTGACACAACCCACACAGGATATTGCCTTTGAGTGTCCTTTTTGAACCTCAAGCTTTGAGAAAAAACTGGTTCCTGAAGCCACTTGGAGTCAAACAATTGTCCAGATAAACCAGTAAGACCATTTTGCTCTCGGCATTGTGCTTTTTTTTGAAGAATTCAGTCTGTTTTAGGAAACATCAAAGATCAGACTGAGAGTTACATTTAAGGTAAATAAGTAATTCATTTAATCAGTCTTTAAGACAGTGTCATATGAAATACATGTCTAATGTTTGTAATCAAACTGTCACCCTCTTACTATACAGAAGATTATGTATCTTAAAAAAACCAGGTTCTCAGAGGAGATCAACCTCATGGATCAGACTCCATTTTGTCTTTGGTTCCATTTCTGCTTCTGAGAAAGTGACTGTTAATAGGTAAACCAAGGATGGGCATCTTGACCTTGGGAAGAACACTTAGTATGGTTTAAACAGACCAACTGAAGACCTCCTACAGGAAAGGTCCATCCTGTATTATCTTTCTAATCATGAATTTGCTAATGGAAAGTTTGTTATCACATGTAAATTTTTCTATATTTTCTGTTTCTTCTAGACAAACTTTGTGTGTTCCTTACGGATATATGTTTCTGTGTGATACATCCAACTATACTAATTTAGATGATCCCTTTCCAACTGATAGTAAATTTGTGTGGGCAATCTCTTGTTTAGATTCCTGACGAAAAGTGTGGACAATGCACTCTGAGAACTTTAGAATTATCTCTAAGTATTCATAGTAACAATTCTAGTAAATATTGGAAAGATAATATTAAATTGTTACACACTGTAAAATGAAAATCAGAAGAAAACTCATTGGTCCAACACTCAGGGTATCATTGGTAGCTTTAATTCCTACTTATGGTATATCTGAATTGGAGAAATCTTTAAGAGAATTTGTCAGTCACTCTGGGACAAACAACAGATGAGATGGAAGTACAAAAGTGAGCTCTGATCTCATAAGCCAAGGTGACATAAGGTAACAAAATTGCCTTAGATTTTGTTTTATTAGTGTAGTCTGTGCTGTAGACAATATATACACAGAATTGTACAGCAAGTTACTTGGTTACACACTGTAACACCCTTACAAACACTGGATTTGTTTGGTTGGTTACCATCAGGAATAAGTACATGGGTTAAATCACTATTGCAAGGAATAGTACTATTCTTAGTCTACATCCTGATAGTATTAGGCATAATAAAATTTATCATCTATTGTCTTACACATCTAAAAGGCAAAGAAGGCCTCGGGCTAAAATGTTGATGTACATTGAGTCTTGTCACTCCTGCAATGTGATTGATGAGAACATCGCTCTTACTTAAGATCCTGGTGAAGAACTAGATGGTATCCAGTGGAAAACCAGCACCGTGAGTTTAAAGAGCCTGCCAGGGCCGCCGTCTAGGAGCTCCACTAAGTCCAGGTATTGATCATTGATGTGTTACCTCCAATCTCTGATCAAAAGGAGGGAATGATCTAGAAAATAATATTGGAATCATTTATTCCCCATCCTTGGACATAGAGAATGTGACCTGGCTGGAGCTGGGCTCACAAGGACTCACAAGGACACATAAACTGGGCCCTGAGGTGTAAAGACAATAGCTAAAATAATCTTGGAAAATATCTTTCAGGGAAACTTTCACATAAAGCCAATCAAACAGAACACAAAAGACTTTCTACTCTTATCTTTTTCTGTTAGCATTTAGTATACAGAAATTTGTTGGACCAATGAAGACCCTCCTGACTCTCATAACGGAAACCTGTACCAATGATTGTTAAGAAAGACAATTCAAAATGTAGGATCACAGTTTCTAGCCAATCTGAAAAGGCTAAGCTTTCAAAGATTTTGCACATTTGTAATTTTAACATATATTGATGGCTCTATACCAGTTCTTTGGACTTGGGCAGACATGGCTGTGACAGCATGCTTGTCCCTTTTACCACTTCCGCCCTTTTGAATTTATGCTGGCTAAAACTTTATTTTTGCTTTAAAAAAAAATGATAAGAGATAAAATCAAAACATAGGCATCTGACCTATTTGTAAAATGACTCAGCTAACTCTAAGAGCTCAATGTAACCTTTCCCCTAGACTCTACCTTTGTTGTGTAGGAACCAACCCCTATTATTGTTAAGAAAGTAAGTTTCTTTGTGGTCAGGCTAAAGAATGTGATCACTTAATGTAAACTTTTTACCTCAGTCTCCTTTGGTTCTGACATACTGGGCAAAGTGATTAAAAAAAGAAAATAACTCTTTGCCGTTGAGTCAATACCAACTCATAGCGACCCTATAGGACAGAGTAGAACTGCCCCATAGAATTTCCAAGGAGCACCTGGTGGATTTCAACTGCCACCCTTTTTGCTAGCAGCCGTAGCACTTAACAACTAGGCCACCAGAGCAAAGTGATAGAGCTTGGAGACTCTTTGT
Source organism: Trichechus manatus latirostris (assembly GCF_000243295.1). Taxonomy (NCBI): domain Eukaryota; kingdom Metazoa; phylum Chordata; class Mammalia; order Sirenia; family Trichechidae; genus Trichechus; species Trichechus manatus. The sequence continues at coordinate 2,508,008 of NW_004444053.1, forward strand.
TCCCAGTCTCCTCTGAGCAAAGTAACTTAACAGACCACTCCTGAAAATTTCCATCATGTCATTGTTCTGTAACCAACAGGAAGCCCTGTCTTGTCTTTCAGTTACATCTTTTAGCCAGTCGATGTATTCATGTAATCAATAATGTCAAAGATTATGTTTTACTTTGTCTCGCCTTTGACTGACCTCAATCACTGTAAACCAGTCAGAACATTGTGTCTTGTATTCCTCCTCCAGCCCTATAACCATATGCTCCCAATTGTTCCCCCTTGGATTCATGTGTTCCATTTGCTGGGACTCCACGTTTCCCCATCGCAATGTTCTTTTGTGCTGCAGCTCTCTCTATCCCCTCAATAAAACTCTTTATACTCAATTTTAACCAGGCTTCGTGATTTTGCTCTACAACAAAAACAGCATGCAAAAGGCCAGCACATTTGGGCCTCTAACAATATATGAGTGTCTCCACTCTCAAAGCATGGGACTGTGAGGTCAGGTCAGCAGGAGAACATGATAATACTTCACATTTGTTTAACACTGTGTACTTTACTAAAGGAGTCCCTGAGTGGTGCAAATGGTTAAGCTCTGGACTAGTAACTGAAAGGTTGGCAGTTCAAACCTACCCAGAGACATCTCAGAAGTAAGGCCTTGTGATCTGTTCCCAAAAGGTCACAGCTATGAAAGCACCATGGGGCAGTTCTACTCTGCATACATGGGGTCACGATCAGTCAGATTTGACTCGATGGCAACTGGTTGGATGGATGGAAGGAAAAGTAGATATAAAGTCGATTTTCAAGGTGAGTAATCAGAGGCTTGGAAAGGTAAAGTAACTTTATGGAGGTCATACAGCCAACAAGTGACAGAACCAAAGTCTGTCTGATCTTAAAACCTCTTCTCTGTTGACACCCCCACCGGATGTCTCAGGCCCCGCTCAATTTAAAGGAGAACTGTCCTTCCTGCCTTATTCCAAAACACCAGATTTAGGAATTCTCTCAAGGAGGGAAACATTAAGAGTATCACACAGGAACCAGTGCTGGGAATTTCAAAGGCAAAGGCTTAGCCAAGATCTTCCAGTTAGATGCGGTCTAATTGATAGCTGCGATATTTGCAGAAAATCAAGGAGGAGTCCATCTTCCCAGCCTCTTCTTCGAACCAGAAGGCTTTTAAGCCTAAGGAGCTTCACACTTTTTTCTTCAGAGGAGAACTTATCACATTTTCTGGGTTCAGAGGACACAAAGACTGATAATGGATTCTGAGCTGGAAAATCCCCCCAGTGGACTCTTTGCATATCTGAAGCTACCTAGTCTATACTAGTGTAGTGGGCAAAAGTGCTTCGTTTATAAGCTACCTGATTCAAATGTGAAAAAAAAATTGTAACTTTCTTTACTTTTCTGTAACTCCTATTCCATGCACTAATTCTGCCTATTGGCAGAAAATTAATCTAGACTCTTTAGGTAAAAAGCAGAGCCACTTCAATTTAAACTTCCATATTCCCCTTCCCCATCTTCCTCTCCACTGTGTGGCATCCACATTCTGGGGGTTTATACGGCATGATGGGAGTCTCCGGGTGGTGCAAATGGCTAATGCTCTCCACTGCTAACCAAAAGATTGGAGGTTCAAATCTACCCAGAAGCACTTTAGAAGAAAGGTCTGACAATGTACTTCTGAAAAATCAGCTACTGAAAACCCTGTGGTGCACAGGTCTACTGTAACACACATAGGGTAGCCTTGAATCAGAATCAACTCGATGGCAACTGGTAAGATGGTATGATGGCCTGAGGTGAAGTTGCCTTGGTTGTTGGCAGCTCTCCCCGCTGCCCTTGTTCTCATGGGCACCGGTCTCCACTGGCACTTGCTGGTAAGTCTCAGACCCCACCTAGCTTCTACTCAGGTCTTTCTGTTTCCCTCATCCATGTCTCAACTTATAGAGGCCATCACTGAGGTTACGTGGAGCCCAGAGGTTGTGCAGCCCCTTCCCCTGATGAAGCAGCCACACAGGATGACCTCTGTGGTGCCGCCTCACAGGTTGACCTCTGTGGTGCTGCCTCAGGCCTGCATAGCCATGGCCCATGCAGCCCTCTATGCTTCACCTCCAGAGGCATAGTTTCCTTCGGCCAGGACTCTGGTGACTGGATTCTTCTCTTAACAATCTCTTGTTTTTGAACAGATTGTGAAAAGGGATTAGACTGTTGCAAATCAAAGCCTTGGCTTTTAAGACCATTGTCTCTGCTTTGAGTTTCAAGAGTTTCTAAGCCTCTGTACTTCACCTCAAAAATGGACTTACTTATACCTACTTTTACAGGGAAATTATAAGAATGAAATGAGCCTATTTTAGAACACAAAGGCCAAGAATCTGACACTTTGCTGTCTGTATTTTCTGAAATCTCTGCCTGATACAATCATGCTACTGACTGAAAAGAGGTAAGTCCAGGAGTAGCTTTGCAAGGAATTGCAAATAGAGAAAAGATTTAGATTAATCTAAATCTACGTTAGATTTCTCTGTCTCTTACAGAATTGGAGATTGTTTTTAGCTGTGTTCTGCCTGCTAAACCAAACTAGTTGCTACTGAGTTGATTCCTACTCATGGCTATGCCATACGTGTAAGAGTAGAACCATGCTCCACAGGGTTTTCAAGGCTAATTTTTCAGAAATAAATTACCAGGCCTTTCTTCTGTAGTGCTTCTGGATGGACTTGAACCTCCAACCTTTCAGTTAGCAGCTAAGAACTTAACCTTTTGCACCACCCTGCTAAACTTGTTGATAGTTGCTGCTGAGTCTGTTCCAACTCATGGTGAACCCATGCGTGCAGAGTAGAACTGCTCCATAGGGTCTTCAAGGTGTGACCTCTTGGAAGCAGATCACCAGCTCTTTCTTCCTAGGCACCTCTGGGTGAGTTCAAACTGCTGACCCTTTTTGTTAGTAGTCGAGAACTTAACAGAGGTCCGTCCTGCTAGACTAGGCCCCTCCTCATGGTGCAGCACCCTCACGTTACGCAGTCAGAAACTTTACCCAGAGATCCACACACTTGCTCCTTGACCTCAGTCAGGTCCTTTTCATTCAAATGTCACCTCTTCAGTGAGGCCACCACAACTCCTCTCTCAAATAGCACACACCTATACACCAATCACCCTCTTTCTCCTCAGCTTCTTTCATGTCTCTTCATTGTTCTTATCACTACCTGACATTCATTGTAAGACTCCTTTTTTCTTATATATTGTCTACCCTCCCACCACCCAGCTCAGAAGGTGACCTCTATCGAGCACTGCATGAACATTTACTGCTTGCTCAGTATCACATCCCCAGTGACTCGAATAGTACCCTCACCTAACAGACCCTCAGTAGCATTTGTTAAAGGAAGGAAGAAGATCCCCGGGTTGCCAAATGGTTTGCGCCTATCTACTAACATAAAGTCAGTTATTCAAACCTATCCAGGGTCGCCTTAGAAGAAAGGCCCGGGGATCCGCTTCCATAAACATTACAGCCAAGAAAATTCTATGGAGCAGTTCTACTTTGTCACATGGGTCACCAGGAATAGGAATAGACTCAACAGCAACAGGTTCGTTTTTTTTTTTTTGTTTTTAAGGAAGGAAGGTGACTGGCATCCCAGTCAGGACCTCCAAAGGCTGTAGCTCAAAGGTTCCCACAGAGTCTTGAAAAAGGAGTTTCCTGAGGCTTGTCATCTGCCTTCTTTCAGGAACTAAAGCCTACGTTCTTCCTTTCCCTCTCTCCTGCTCCTGCTGCTGCTGCAGCTGCCTCAGCACAGCTCTCAAGACAGCTGCCGTAGCCCTCCCTGGAGATGAGGTCCTCAGGGCAGCCTTGTGCTGCCCTGGCTCCATGTCTCAGAGGCCACCAGGTGGGACCACCCCAAACCTTCCTCTCCTCTGCCTCCACAGAGTAGTTCAGAGACAGAGGGACACATGGAGACAACGACTGGGGTCATCTGGACATGCAGCTTTCATTCTCTTCAGGCAGAACTACCCTGCCTTAAGTCTGCATGTTGACCCAGAGCCAGAGGAGGAAGTAAAGCTACCAACCATACGGAGACAGCAAACCACCCTGCCAAGAGGCCAGTTTCTCCACCAGCCTGCCTCGCACACCATGTTCCAGCCACTTCCTTTCATCTCTGTTCTCTTCACCCTGGACTTTTGTACATGTGGAGTCATCTCTCTAGAAAGTACTTTCCAATCCCTTATCTGGCTTTGCTTTTCCTCACTTTCAAGGCTAACCCAAATGTCAAACTTCCCTGACAGCCACCTCCTCCTTAGTCTGGGTTAGTCCCCTGTCCTCCCATGATCCTCGTGTTTTGCTAGATCAGCATTTATCACTCTCCATTGTAATTGTTTTATTGACTATGTAAAGGCATTCAACAGTGTAGATCATAACAAATTACAGATAACATTGCAACTAATGGGAATTCTAGAACGCTTTGCTGTGTTCATGCAGAACCTGTACATAGACCAAGAGGTGGTTGTTTGAACAGAACCAGGAGATACTGCATGGTTTAAAATTAGGAAAGGTGTGCATCAGGGTTGTATCCTTTCAACACACTGATTCAATCTGTGTGCTGAGCAAATAATCAGAGAAGCTGAACTATATGAAGAAGAACAGGGCACCAGGCTTGGAGGAAGACTCATTTACAGCCTGTATTATGCAGATGACAGAACCTCGCTTGCTGAAAGTGAACAAGACTTGAAGCACTTTTTGATGAAGATCAAAGACCACAGCCTTCAGTACGGATTACACCTCAACACAGAGAAAACAAAAATCCTCACAACTGGACTAGTAAGCAACATCATGAAAAGCGGAGAGAAGATTGAAGTTGTCAAGGATTTCATTTTACTTGGATCCTCAATAAACACCCATGGAAGCAATGGTCATGAAATCAAACGACATACTGCATTGGGCAAATCTGCTGCAAAAGACCTCTTTAAAGTGTTAAAAAAAAAACAAAGATGTCACCTTGAGGACTAAGGTTAGCCTGATCTAAGCTATGGAATTTTTATTTGCCTCATATACGTGCAAAAGCTGGACAATGAATGAAGATGACCAAAGAAGAATTGATGCCTTTGAATTATGGCATTGGCAAAGAATATTGAATATACCATGGACCGCCAGAAGAATGAAAAAATCTGTCTTGGAAGAAGTATAGCCAGAGTGCTCCTTAGAGGAAAGGATGGCGAGACTCCATCTCACCTACTTTGGACATGTTATCAGGAGGGACACGTCCCTGGAGAAGGACATCTATGCTTGGTAAAGTAGAGGGTCAGCAAAAAAGAGGATGACCCTCAAAGAGATGGATTGACACAGTGGCTGCAACAATGGGCTCAAGCATAATAACGATTGTGAGGATGGTGCAGGATCAGGCAATGTTTCATTCTGTTGTACATAGGGTCCCTATGAGTCGAAACAGACTCGACAGCACCTAATAACAACAGCATTGTAATTGTAATATGTCTCCTCCACCTGAGAGTAAGCCTATTGAGAGCAGAAGCCATGTCTTATTTCTTTTGTACCCCTTGGCCCTAACCCAGAGTCTGATACACAGAAACATGGAGAAATGTATGTTTGGCCATTCACTTATTCATTCAACAAACATTGGAATAGGAACTGAGCTAAGTGCTGAAGGAACTAAAGCAAAGAAGGCAGATAAGAGCTCTGTCCTCAAGGAGTCTGTATTCTAATGAGGAGACAGGCAATAAACAGGTAGACATATAATTGTAGATTATTATTAGTCTGTCATGAGGAAAATAAACAGAGTGCTTTGATAAGCATCAGCAGGGGGATCCTACTTTAGGAAGTATGATCAGGTGAGGCACTGCAGAATGAATGAATGAAACAATGAATGAGTGAGATTACAAACACAAAGAAACTGAGTCTAGAACATAGTCTAGTCACTAACGTCCCCTTTTATCTTGAGAGAGGCTCTGTCACCTCAGAATCAGCCAGCAGTAGAAGCTTCAGTCTGGTCTTATGTGGAGGTGACAGTGCAGATTAACACATCCAAAGATCCCCCTTCCAGCTGCTTTCCTTTGGGGTTAGGGAGAAGAGAAGGATTGGGATTGAAGACAACACTATCAGAATAAAATGCAGTCATTCCAGACAACCCATTGTGCTGGAGTCCTGCAGCTGGCCTCAGGGGCCACAATTAAAGACCTGTAGAGCTCATATTCAAAACCCAGAAGAGGTGCAGGAGTAAACATTTAATGTTGATGCGATAAAAGTATAGTAACAGTGGTGTGTGCAAGGGCAATGGAAGCATAGAGGACAAGTAGGTTACTCCTGTGGGGAGTGGGGAGGTGGGAGCAGGGACCAGGCAGAAAGCTTCTGAGATTTATTTTGGGCTAGGTCTCGGTTGGAATATTTACGGAAGGGAAATTGAGCAAGAATATTTCAAGCAGAGAAGAAAGAGAAAAAAAGGCAAGCAAGGATAGAAGTGCAAGGGGAGGCCCTAGGGATGAATAACACAGTGTGGAGGTGGAGGAAGGCAGAGGAGGATGACTCTACCAAAGAATGCAAAGGCCAAACTGGAATGTAGGGCTGAAAATATGGCATGGCAGAGGCGTCTCACCTCCTATAACTTCACAAGGGGGGAGGAGAATCATTATCACCATCAACAGCCCAAGGCTGATCCCTAATAGGTGGAGGTCATACATAACTGCTCTCTCCAACCTTTTTCCGGATTCTGACACCAACCATCCCTCCCACAGCAAGCTTTTTTTGTTCGTTTTGTTTTTTGTTTGTTTGTGCTAACAATTTCTTTTTTTTTAATGTTTATTTTTGTTTACTGTGGTAGTTTAAATGAAAGTTTACATTTGAGGTTAGTCTCTTATACAAAAATTTGTACATACATCATTATGCGACCCTAATTGCTCTCCCTATACTGTGACAGCACACTCCTCCTTTCCACCCCTGATTTCCCATGTCCATTCAACCAGCTCTTAACCCTCTCTGCCTTCTCATCTCACCTCCGGACAGAAGCTGCCCATTTAGTCTCATGTATCTACTTCAGCTAGGAAGCACACTCTTTACGAGTATCATTTTATGTCCCACAGTCCTCTCCAATCTTTGTCTGAAGAGTTGGCCTCAGAAATCGTTTTACTTCTGTGCTGACAGACAGTCTGGGGGCCATGCTTTCTGGGCCTACTCCAGTCTCAGTCAGACCATTAAGTCTGGTCTTTTTGCTAGAATTTGAGTTCTGCACCCCACTTTTCTCCTGCTCCATCAGGGACTCTCTGTTGTATTCCCTCTCAGAGCGGTCATTGGTGGTAGCCAGGCACCATCTAGTTCTTCTGGTCTCAGGCTAATGAAATCTCCAGTTTAATGTGACCCCTTCTGTCTCTTCAGCTAATACTTTCCTTGTGTCTTTGATGTTCTTCATGCTCCTTTACTCCAGGTGGTTGGGAACAACTGATGCATCTCAGATGGCCGCTTGCAAGCTTTTAAGACCCCAGACGCCACTCACCAAAGTAAGATGCAGAACATTTTCTTAATAAGCTTTGTTATGTCAATTGACCTAGATGTCCCCTGAAAGCATGGTCCCCAGACCCCTATCTTTGCTACTCTGTCTCTCAAAGTATTTGATTGTATTCAGGAAACTTCTTAGCTTTGGTTTAGTCCAGTTGTGCTGACTTCTCCTGTAGTGTGTGCTGTCCTTCCCTTCACCTAAGATAATTCTTGTCTACTATCTAGTTAGTGAATAACCCTCACCCTCCCTCCCCACCCCCATAACCATCAAAGAATGTTTTCTTCTGTGTTTGAAGCTTTTCTTGAGTTCTTATAACAGTGGTCTTATATAATATTTGTCCTTCTGTGACTGACTAAATTCACTCAGCATAGTGACCTCCAGCTTCCTCCATATTAAAAGATGTTTCATGGCTTCATCGTCGTTCTTCATTGTGTAGTATTCCATTGTGTGGATATACCATTATTTGTTTATCCATTCATCCGTTGATGGGCACCTAGTTTGTTTCCATCTTTTGCTACTGTGAACAGTGTTGCGATGAACATGAGTGTGCATATATCTATTCGTGTGATGGCTCTTGTTTCTCTAGGATATATTCCAAGGAGAGGGATAGCTGGATCTTATGGTACTTCTATTTATAGCTTTTTAATGAAGCAGCAAATCGATTTCAAAAGTGGTTATACCATTTAACATTACCACCAACAGTGTATAAGTATTCCACTCTCTCCATAACCTCTCCAACATTTACTATTTTGTGTTTTTTGGAATAATGCTAGCCTTGTTGGGATGAGATAATATCTCATTATAGTTTTGATCTGCATTTCTCTAATGGCTAATGATCGTGAGCATTTCTTCATGTGTCTGTTAGTCACCTGAATATCTTCTTTGGTGAAGTGCCTGTTCATATCCTTTGCCCATTTTTTAACTGGGTTATTTGTCTTTTTGTTGTTGAGGTTTTGCAGTATCTTATAGATTTTAGAGAGTAGACATTGATTGGATTTGTTGTAGCCAAAACTTTTTTCCCAGTCTGTAGGTTGTCTTTTGACTCTTTTGGTGAAGTCTTCTGATGAGCATAAGTGTTTGATTTTTAGGAGCTCGCATTTATCTAGTCTCTCTTCTGGTGCTTGTGCATTGTTACTTATGGTTCATATTGTGTTTATGCTATGTATTAGGGCTCCTAGTGTTGTCCCTATTTTTTCTTCCATGATCTTTATTGTTTTTGGTTTTATATTTAAGTTTTTCATACATTTTGAGTTAGTTTTTGTACATGGTGTGATGTATGGGTCTTGTTTCAGTTTTTTGCATATAGATATCCAGTTATGCCAGCACCATTTGTTAAAGAGACTGTCTTTTCTCCAATTAACGGACTTGGGCCCTTTGTCAAATATTAGCTGCTCATAGGTGGATGAGCTTATATCTGGATTCTCAACTCTGTTCCATTGGTCTATATATCTGTTGTTGTACTAGGACCAGGCTGTTTTGACTACCATGGCAGTATAATCGGTCCTAAAATCAGGTAGTGTAAGACCTCCCACTATGTTCTTCTTCTTGAGTAATGCTTTATTTATCCAGGGCGTCTTCCCTTTCCATATGAAGTTGGTGATTTGTTTCTCCATCTCATTAAAAAATGCTGCTGGAATCTGGATTGGGATTGCATTGTATCTGTAGATCGCTTTTGGTAAACTTGACATTTTCACAGTGTTGAGTCTTTCTATCCATGAGCAGGGTATGTTTTTCCACTTATGCAGGTCTCTTAGTTTCTTGCGGTAGTGTCTTGTAGTTTTCATTGTATAGATCTTTCATGTCTCTGGTTAGGTTTATTCCTAAGTATTTTATCTTCTTGGGTGCTATCGTAAATAATATTGATTTGGTGATTTCCTCTTCGAAGTTCTCTTTGTTGGTGTGCAGGAATCCAACAGATTTTTTATGTTTATCTTGTATCATGAAACTTTGCTGAAATCTTCTGTTAGTTCCAGTAGTTTTCTTGTGGATTCCTTGGGGTTTTCTGTGTATAAGATCATATCATCTGCAAATAGAGATACTTTGACTTCTTGCTTACCAGTCTGGATGCCCTTTATTTCTTTTTCTAACCTAATTGCTCTGGCTAGGACCTCCAGCACAATGTTGAATAAGAGTGGTGATAAAGGGCGTCCTTGTCTGGTTCCCGTTCTCAAGTGGAATACTTTCAAACTCTCTCCATTTAGGATGATGTTGGCTGTTGGCTTTGTAAAAATGCCCTTAATTATGCTGAGGAACTTCCCTTCTATTCCTATTTTATCAAGAGTTTTTATCATGAATGGGTGTTGGACTTTGTCACATGCCCACGGCACTCTTTTTTTCCTCTTCTGGGTCCGATAATTTGTTGCAATGGCCACACCAAAAAAAAAAAAAAAAAAAAAAACCCATCCGTTGCCATCAAGTCAATTCTGACTCATAGAAACCCTATAGTGCAGAGTAGAACTGCCCAATAGGGTTTCCAAGGAGCACTTGGTGCATTCGGACTGCCAACCTTTTGGTTAGCAGCTATAGCTCTTAACCACTACACCACCAGGGTTTCCAAATGGCCTCACAGAAGTCATAAATCATACTTACAGTTATGGGGTTTATTAGGGCGGGAACAGGTTACAATTCAGGATACATTTCTTCAGTCAGGACAGCCTCTTCGGGGTTGTGCCCCCAGGTAAGCCTCTCTCTGGCCTTCGACGCCTCTGCCCCTTGGTGCAGCCTCTGCTCTGCTCAGGCAAGTGTTACCGAGCCCTTTAGCTCTGCTGATAAGTTCCTGGAGGTACCTCATTCCGCAGGTAAGCCTTGGCCCGAAGGCGCTCAGCTCTCTGGCTCTCTAGGTTGGTGAGCCTAGCTCTGCCATGTGCCTGGAGGCAGCCTACTCTGCCAGCAAGCCTCCTGCCCAAAGGTGCTCAGCTTTCTCACTCCTTGGGCCAGGAAGCCCACCACACTGTCTCTTGCCAGTCTCCTTGTTCTGCTGCCTTGCTGTCACTGTTTCCCTGCCACTGCTTTTCGTTGTCTCTCACCATCTCCTGTGTTAAAGCTCCTCTGTCTGGTGGGTCTAAGAGGTTCTCAGTGCAGGGATCCTGGGTTCAAAGGACACACTCCACTCTTGGCTCTTCTTTCTGGTTAGTAGTGAGATCAGCCCCTTCTCTGCTCACTTCTCTCTCCTTTTCTCTCTTTTAAGGAGTGACTCAAGTAAGAGCATGACTTGAATAAGGGTAGTAAGGTGGTGACTGAGGTAAAGTTGGTGAGTTGAGTCACACTGTCTAGAAAGGCAGTGACTCAAGATACATCCCACCCTAATCCTGCCTCATTAACATAACAGACAACTCATTCCCAAATGGAACCATAACCACAGGCATAGAGGCTAGGATTTACAATTTATCACAAAGTGGAAGATAGTTATATCAGATAACAAAATGGAGGATGACCACATTGTCACATAACTGTCAAATTACATCATTACGTAACTGCCAAACCACTGAAAATCATGGCCTAACCAAGTTGACACATAACCTTAACCATCACAGGTTCCATGCACCTTATCTGCATAGACCGGCCAATCATTTTGTGGGAGTCACAAAGACTATGGCTGTAAAGGTCATATTAAGTAATTCACTGCACCACAATGACTCATCTTGTGATTCTAGAATGCAGCTTATAAAGGATCAGAAAACTCAGATTCAATTTCAGATGCAGCTTCTGGAATAAATGCCTAGTAAAATTCCCTGCCCAGCGATGGCCGGGCAGCCTCAACCGCCAGAGGCGTCCCAGGCTTAAGGAATACCACCCTCTGAAGTGAGATACCTGAGAATTCAAAGAAAGGAAATAAATAAATGGAGCAGGTTTCTATCTCATTCAGACTAATAAAAGAGGAGAGCCATTCTGAACTCTTACCAAGACAACACTATTGGGGGTTACATACCAAGAAAGGAGGGCTCCTTGGGTGATATTTTTCTCACCTCCTCCTGAGGTGCTGTCCTGCCCCATGCAGGTCCAGATGACAGCCACATGGAACACCTTTGTCAGCAATAGCACTTCCTGGTCCTCCTAAGAAGCCAGCCCACATCCAACTGGGGGTGGCATCTGTCTTCTCCACGGGAGGAAGAAATTGCCCCAATTGTCTTTCCAGGTTGTTCTGACAGGAAGGCCTCCTTGTGAGAGGTCTCAAAAAGCCAGGCCTTTCACCTACTCTGAAAGGAAAATTATGACAAATGAAGCATCAGCAGATATAAGGCTACTCTTTTCTAATAATAAAAAATAGCCAACACGCAGTGAGTGCTTATGGGGGCAGTTGTTGTTCAGTGGTAGAATTCTCAGCTTCCAGATGGTTGACCTGGGTTTAATTCCCAGCCAGTGCACCTCAAGAGCAGCCACCTTCCATCAGTGAGGGCTTATGTGTTGGTATGACACGAAACAGGTTTCAGTAGAGCCTCAGACTAAGATGAACTAGGAAGAAAGGCCTGACAATCTACTTTCAAAAAATCAGCCAATGGAAACCCTATGCCTTACAATGGTCTGATCTGCAACTGAGCATGGGGATTGTGCAGGACTAGGCAGTGTTTAGTTCCTTTGTACAGGGGGTCTCCATGAGTTGGGGGCCACTCAGCAGCATCTGAGTTCTCTGTCAGTGCCAGGCTAGAGTATAAGTGCTCAATACCTGCTTGTTGGATTGAATTGTGCAAACAAGACAAACTGGAACTGTCTCTCAATTTTGCCCAGGGCATGGTGCATTGAACTCTAGGTTGGAAACTTGATGCCTTGGCCTCTGGGTGTGAGAGACTGTCTGGGGAAAGCCTCTATTCCCTCTCACTTAAGCTTTCTCATCAGTAAGATATGTGGGCTGCTTTCTTAAAGGCTCCAGTCTGACAGATTGAGAACACGACTACTTCTGAAATGTAGAATAAGCACTTGGGAATATATCTCGGAAGTGTCTATTCTATAGTGCACACTTGACTCTCCATTTCTCATTAGCTCACCCAAATACAGGTCACTGAGAAGGAAGGGAACAGGTGTGCACAGGGCTCCCACCCTGCCCTGCCAGTCACCATGGGCTCCTTGATTCACTTCCTCATGTAGTTTCCTGTGTTATAAATCAACACTCTCCCTCCCGTCCCATCTCCTGCAGCTATACACGTCCTTCCAGTCCCAGCGTTGAAGTCTCTCACCTCTCCAGATGCATCCTGAGCTGTTTTCTCTGATCAGAGCTCTGCTCTATGAGACTTTGAACTCCACTAATGTCCCATCCTGCCTCTGGATGCCCCTCACTGCCCCAGCTCCACTTTGGAGTGGGCGGGATAGGTAGCGTAGGTGAGAAACAAGGGACAGAAAGTGACAGCCACAAGGAACCCTTTGTCAGCAATAGCACTTCCTGGGCCTGTTAAGAACCCAGCCCACACCGAACTGGGGACAGCATCTGTGTTCTCCAGGGGAGGAAGAACAAAAAGGACAAAAATAAGAGCACAAAAGAGCAGCAAAGAGAAAAGAAGAGGAAAATTGGAAGGATGACAAGCAGTGAAGGACAGAGGAGAGTAGGGGATAGAAAATAGTCCTGGTAGTGCAGTTAAGTGCTTGGCTGCTAACCAAAAAGTCAGAGGTTTGAATCCACCAGCCACTCTGTGGGAGAAAGAGGTGGCAGTCTGCTTTGTAAGATTACAGTCTTGGAAATCCTATGGGGCAGTTCTACTCTATCTTATAGGGTCACTATGAGTCATACTCCATGGTAACGGGTTAGAGGACAGAAAAGAGGGCTGCAGGAGAAGTGTGAGCTGGGGACACCTAAGACAGCATTAGGCTGAAGAGGTTGGGTCTAGGAAACCAAAGGGAAAAGATGAGTTAGAGAAAGACACTAGGGAGTAAGATGTCATTGCAGAAATCTGCACTTGTTCTGGGCTTTGTTGTTGTTAGGTGCTGTCGAGTCAGTTCCGACTCAGAGCAACGCTATGTACAACAGAATGAAATGCCGCCCAGTCCTACACCATCCTCACAATTGTTGCTGTGTTTGAGGCTATTGTTTTGGCCACTGTGTCAATCCATCTTGTTTAGAGTCTTACTCTTTTTTGCTGGCCTTCTACTCTACCAAGTATGATGTCCTTCTCAGGGTCTGGTCCCTCTTGATAACATGTCCAAAGTACATGAGATGAAGTTACCCCATCTTTGCTTCCAAGGAGGCACTCTAGCTGTACTTTTTCCGAGACAGATTTGTTCGTTCTTCTAGCAGTCCATGGTATAGTCAGTATCGTTCGCCAATACCATAATTCAAAGGTGTCAATTCTTCTTTGATCTTCCTTATTTGTTGACCAGTTTTCACTTGCATATGAGACTGAACATATCATGGCTTGGGTCACTTAGAGGACTAAGGTGTGCCTGCCCTGGACTAGTAACTCTCAAATTTTAGTGTGAATAAAAATCACATGAGCTGCTTATTAAAATACAGATTTCCAATCCTTGTTCCAGAGTTCTTACTCCTTAGGTCTGGATGGGGTTCTGGAAATCTGAATTTTTTTAACAAGCAGCCCAGGAGCTTCTGATGGAAGTGTTAACAATAAAAAAGAATACTAAAAAATACTGTCCTGAGCTGTTAGAAGGACATGTTGTGGCAAATCAAACTCTGAGGTCATTAACCTCTGAACTTGAAATTTTTTACGTCCAACTTTAGGACTCAACTTCTTTGGAACATGTGTACAAAAGCTGGACTGCTCTGTAGGTACCTGTCTGAATCTGGGAGGATGACAGATGCTCTCTGAATGACAACTGTGCTGTGGAACATTAGTCTAGACAATCTCCAAGGACCCTTTCATCTAAAAAAATTCCTCTATTCTCCTGGAGGAGTCTCTGGGTGGTGCAAACAGTGCACTTGGCTGCTAACCAAAAGGAGAAAGTTCAAGTCCAGTCAGAGATACCTCACAAGAAAGGTCTGGTGATTTACTTTCAAAAATTCAGCCATTGAAAACTCTACAAGGCACAGTTCTACTTTGACACACATGGAATCACCATGAGTTGGAATCAACTCTATGGCAACTGGACTGGGTTGTTCTCCTAGAATTTGATGTCCATCTTGATCTAAATAGATAGATCATTGTATTCAGAGACCAAAAATTTGACCAAAATATTCATCCTCTAACTGTAAGAGTTAGACAATAAAGATATTTTTCTTTTTTTTTTAAAGAGAAGTTTTAAGAACTGATTCTGTCCTTAATAGCCTACTTTAAATAAAAGTTAATGCCACTATGCACAATCATATCATAGTGTTTTATTCACACTTTTCTATTTGAGTATTTCTAATTCCATGCAAGGAAGATTATGTTGTTTCTTTAAAGTACTTTTGAAGAGAAAATGACCAAATTTATGTCACAGCTTGGTTATCTTAATTGATTGGTGAGTGTGGTGTATTTAATATAAATAAGTTAACTCCTAAAATGACGACGTTCTTACTCAATTATCTTTTGGTGGAATCCTTCTAAATCATGAGGTTCACATTTCTGCCTTGGAAAATGCAATTTATTAAATCCACTCCTCTGCCTGACTTGTAAAGCCCAACAGTGTATGTAATCTAGCACTTCCCACTTCTGCATCTTCACTTCTGCTGCCTCTGGCTATTTCTTCCACTTCATTTCAGCAAATCTCCTCACTCTCTTCCATTATTCTTTCCTCTCTATCTTCACCTTTAGATCCTTCCTTTCAGAAATGCTCTCCTACCCTTCTGCCCATCCAAACTTCCTGTCCACCAAGAATCCCAAAGGCAAGGAATATCTTTCTTATCTCTTTATGCCATATTTGGCCCTTAGTAAGCATTCAGCAAATATTTATTGAATGTAAACAGTCACAAGGAACACAATAAAATATTATTTTAAAAAATATGTATTGAATGTAAAAAAACCAAGCCAAAATTACAAGAAATATTAAAGAGAGTTCTCCAGCTAGAGAATCAATAATATCAGATAACAACCCAAGACTAGAACACAGGATAGAACAATCAGATATCAACCCAGATAGAGAAGCCACAAAAATAAGTCAAAGCTAAAACACTGAAAATATGGAAACAGAGATGTCAATATGTAAAAGATGACAACATTAAAACAAAAAAGAGGGGCTAAATAGTGTAGTCATAGAACTTTCATATGGAGATGAAGTTAAGGTGATATCAAGAAAAAAAAGATTAGTTTAAACTTAGAAAAATAGAGGTAAGTTTTATGGTAACCACAAAGGAAACTAACAAATCTACATATCAAAATAAAAAAGAATAAAAACATAAAAACTCAGCAAATACAAAATCAATAACAATGAAAAAGATAAAAAGGAAATAAAGAAAAATGACTCAGCACAGAAAATTAAGTGGAACAAAGAAACTGTCAACTGTCAACCCCACAAAAAAAATACATCAAAATGATAGCACTGAACTCATACCTATCAATGATTACGCTGAATGTAAATGGTCTAAATGCAGCAATAAAGAGACAGAGAGTGGCAGAATGGATTAGAAAACACAATCCATCTATAAGCTGCATACAAGAGACACACCTTAGACTTAAAGACACAAACAAACTAAAACTCAAAAGATGGAAAAAAAATATACAAAGCAAACAATACTCAAAAAAGAGCAGGAATGGCAATGTTAATCGCTGACAAAATAGACTTTAAAGCAAAATCCACCACAAAGAATAAGGAAAGACACTATATAATGATTAAAGGGTCAATACACTGGGAGGACATAACCATAATAAATATATACGCACCCAATGAGAGGGCTCCAAAATACAAAAAACAAACTCTAACAGCACTGAAAAGAGAAATAGACAGCACCACAATAGTAGTAGGAGACTTCAACACGCAACTTTCAGTGAAGGACAGAACATCCAGAAAGAAGCTCAATAAAGACATGGAAGATCTAAATGTTACAATCAACCAACTTGATCTCATAGACATATACGGAACACTCCATCCAATAGCGGCCAAGTATACTTTCTTTTCCAACACACATGGAACATTCTCCAGAATAGACCACATATTAGGCCATAAAGCAAGCCTTAACAGAATCCAAAACATAGGAATATTACAAAGTATCTTTTCTGTCCATAAAGCCATAAAATAGAAATCAACAACAGAAAAAGCAAGGAAAAAAAAATCAAATACATGGAAACTGAACAACACCTTGCTCAAAAACTGCAGGGTTATAGAAAAAATCAGGGACAGAATAAAGAAATTCATAGAATTAACTGAGAATGAAAACACATCCTACCAGAACCTTTGGGACACAGCAAAAGCAGTGCTCAGAGGTCGATTTATAGCAATAAATGCCCACATCCAAAAAGAAGAAAGGGCCATAATCAAAACATTAACTCTACAACTCGAACAAATAGAAAGAGAGCAGCAAAAGAAGCCCTCAGTCACTGGAAGAAAGCAAATAATAAAAATTAGAGCTGAAATAAATGAAATAAAGAACAGAAAAACAACTGAGTCAACAAGACCAAAAGCTGGTTCTTTGAAAAGATCAACAAAATTGATAAACCACTGGCCAAACCGACAAAAGAAAAATAGGAAAGGAAGCAAATAACCTGAATAGGAAATGAGGTGTGTGATATCACAACAGACCTAACTGAAATTAAAAGAATCATAACAGAATACTATGAAAAATTGTACTCCAACAAATTTGAAAGCCTAGAGAAGTAGACAAATTTCCAGAAACACACTACCTACCTAAACTAACACAGAGGTAGAAAAACTAAATAAACTTATAACAAAAGAAGAGATTGAAAAGGTAATAAAAAAAAAACTCCCAACAACAACAACAAAAAAGCTGTGGCCCTGACAGCTTCACTGGAGAATACTATCAAACTTTCAGAGAAGAATTAACACCACTACTACTAAAGGTATTTCAGAGCATAGAAAAGGAAGGAATACTCCCAAACTCATTCTATGAAGCCAGCATAACCCTGATACCAAAACCCGGTAAAGACACCACAAAAAAGAGAATTAGAGACCAATACCCCTCATGAACACAGATGCAAAAATTCTCAACAAAATTCTAGCCAAAAGAATTCAACAACATATCAAAACAATAATTCATCATGATCAAATGTGATTCATACCAGATACGCAGGGATGGTTCAACATTAGAAAAATAATCAATGTAATTCATCGCATAAATAAAACAAAATGTAAGAACCACATGATTTTATTAATCAGTGCAGAAAAGGCATTTAACAAAGTCCAACACTGATTTATGATAAAAACTCCTCAGCAAAATAGGAAAAGAAGAAATTCCTCAATGTAATAAAGGGCATTTATACAAAGCCAACAGCCAATATCATCCTAAATGGAGAAAGTTTGAAAGCATTCTTCTTGAGAACAGGAACCAGACAAGGATGCCCTTTATCACCACTCTTATTCAACATTGTGCTCGAGGTCCTAGCCAGAGCAATAAGGTGAGAAAAAGAAATAAAGGGCATCCAGATTGGTAAGCAAGAAGTCAAAGTATCTCTATTTGCAGATGATATGATCTTATACACAGAAAACCCCAAAGAATCCACAAGAAAACTACTGGAACTAATAAAATATTTCAGCAAAGTTATCAGGATACAAGATAAACATACAAAAATCAGTTGGATTCCTCTACACCAACAAAGAGAACTTCCAAGAGGAAATCACCAAATCAGTACCATTTACAATAGCCCCCAAGAAGGTAAGGTACTTAGGAATAAATCTAACCAGAGATGTAAAAGACCTATACAAAGAAAACTACAAGACACTACTGCAAGAAACCAAAAGAGATCTACATAAGTGGAAAAAAGATAACCTGCAAATGGATAGAAAGACTCAACATTGTGAAAACGTCGGTTCTACCCAAAGCGATCTATAGATACAATGCACTCCCAATCTAAATGTCAATGACATTTTTTAACGAGATGGAGAAACAAACCACCAACTTCATATGTAAAGGGAAAAAGCCCCAGATAAGTAAAACATTACTCAAGAAGAAGAACAAAGTGGAAGGCCTTACACTACCCGATCTTAGAACCTATTATACTGCCACAGTAGTCAAAACAGCCTGGTACTGTTACAACAACAGATACATAGATCAGTGGAAAAGAATTGAGAATCCAGACGTAAATTCATCTACCTATGAGCAGCTGATATTTGACAAATTCCATTAAATGGGGAAAAGACAATCTCTTTAATAAATGGTGCTGGCATAACTGGACACCATCTGCAAAAAATGAAACAAGACCCATACCTCACACCATGCACAAAACTAACTTAAAATGGATCAAAGACCTGAATATAAAATCTAAAACAATCAAGTTCATGGAAGAAAAAATAGGGACAAAGCTAGAAGCCCTAATATATGGCATAAACAAAATATAAACCTTAAGTAACAATGCACAAACACCAGAAGAGAAACTAGATAACTGGGATCTCCTAAAAATCAAACATTTATGTTCATCAGAAGACTTCACCAAAAGAGTAAAAGGACAACCTACAGACTGAGAAAAAATGTTTGGGTACAACATATCCGACAAGGGTCTAATCTCTAAAATCTACAAGATACTGCAAAACCTCAACAACAAAAAGACAACCCAATTAAAAAATGGGCAAAGGATATGAACAGACACTTCACCAAAGCAGACATTCAGGCGGCTACCAGATACATGAAGAAATGCTCTGGTGGTGTAGTGGTTAAGAGCTACGGCTGCTAACCAAAAGGTCAGCAGTTTGAATCCATCAGATGCTCCTTGGAAACCCTATGGGGCGGTTCTACTTTGTCCTGTAGTTTCGCTATGAGTCGGAATCAACTCGATCGCAATGGCTTTTGGGGTTAAAATGGCATTAACTATTAAAGGAATGCAAATCAAAACTACAATTTGATACCATCTCTCCAAAACAAGGCTGGCACTAATCCAAAAAAACACAAAACAATAAATGTTGGAGAGGTTGTGGAGATACTGGAACACTTATGCACCGCTAGTGAGACTGTAAAACGGTATAATCACTTTGGAAATTGATTTGGTGCTTCCTCAAAAAGCTAGAAATAGAAGTACCATACTATCCAGCAATCCCACTCCTTGGAATATATCCTGGAGAAATAAAAGCCATCACAGGAAAAGATATATGCACACTCATGTTCATTGCAGCACTGTTCACAATAGCAAAGAGATGGAAACAACCTAGGTGTTCATCAGTAGACAAATGGATAAACAAATTATAGTACATGCACACAATGGAATTCTACACAACAATAAAGAACAATGAGGAATCCTCTAAATATCTCACAACATGGATGATTCTGGAGGGCATTATGCTGAGTGAAACTAGTCAGTTGTAAAAGGACACATATTGTATAAGAACTCAAGAAAAATTTTAAACACAGAAGGAAACATTCTTTGATGGTTATGAGGGTGAAGAGGGAGGGAGAGAGGAATTCACTAACTAGCTAGTAGACAAGAATCATCTTAGGTGAAGGAAAGGATAACACACAAGACAGGGAATGTCAGCACAACTGGACTAAACCAGAAGCTAAGAAGCTTCTTGAACACAACCAAACACTTTGAAGGACAGAGTAGATGGGGCTGGGGGCTGGGGACCATGGTTTCAGGGAACATCTAGGTCAATTGGCATAACAAAATTTGTTAAGAAAATGTTCTGTATCCCACTTTGGTGAGTGATGTCTGGGGTCTTCAAAGCTTGCGAGAGGCCATCTAAGATGCATTAATTGGTCCCAACCCACTTGGAGCAAAGGAGAATGAAGAACATCAAAGACACTGGAAAAATATTTACCCATGAGACAAAAGGGCCACATAAACCAGAGACTCCATCAGCCTTAGACCAGAAGAACTAGATGGTGCCCGGCTACCACCACTGACCACCCTGACAGGGAACACAACAATGTCCCTGATGGAGTGGGAGAAAAGCATGGCACAGAACTCAAATTCACGTAAAAAAAAAAATTTAATGGTCTGACTCAGACAGAGGAACTCCCGAAGTCATGGCCACCAGACTCTGTTAACTCAGAACTAAAACCATTCCTGAAGCCCACTCTTCAGACAAAGATTAGACTGGACTATAAAATATAAAATAATACTCGTGAAGAGTGTGCTTCTTAGTTTAGAGACACATGAGATCAAATGGGCAGCTCCTGCCTGGAGGCAGGATGAGAAGGTAAGCAGGGACAGGAGCTGGTTGGATAGACATGGGAAACCTGAGGTGGAAAGGGGGACTGTGCTGTCACATTATAGGGATTGCAGCTAGTGTCTCTTAACAATACATGTATAAATTTTTGTATGAGAAATTAACTTGAGCTGTAAACTTTCACCTGAGGCACAATTTTAAAAAAAAATTAAAAGGGAAAAAAATCATACCTAATATTTCATACATTGGTTTTCATATCTATTTGTGTTTTTTCTACAAATTGATGATAAAGCTTGAGAAAAGGGTCTGGGTGTGGGAGAAGTTTTATGCCTGCCTCAACCAGAGCCTCCTTTAAAATGGAGTTTAGACTAGTCACAGCTCTGAATGAGCAGCTATGTTAGGTTGCATTCACCTGTGCCACAGAAGCTTATAGCCCCTGCAGATACCTGACCCAAGGGCAGTCAATCCATAGGCTTAGCATGAGAATTCTGTCCAGTGAAGGAAAATGGTAATTACCTAGAAAAGTCAGATCCTTTCGTGAGAATTTGAAGTGGGAAATATAAAGAGAAACAATCAGTTAACTGCAGGAAGAGAAGCTGAAATGCTGACGCTACATATTTTCAGTCTCTTCCCTCCCATTTGTACCACACCCCGGTGCTTAGCACAGTGCGTAATGTACACTCATTGAGACTGGATTTAGAATAAGATTGGTTCTCCCAGCAGTGTCAAATTTCCAAGCATTTTTTCCTTCAGACAGTACCTGGCACCCTGTCTGGTCTCCTGAACACTGTGTTCCTTGCTTGTAGTTTACTAACAATGAAAGTATTTCTCACATTTACCTTTAAAAATGGCTTCTCTTTGGAGGCAAACCTAAATGCAGAAGCTATGCTGACATGATTACCAGTAAGATGCAAACTCTATTCAATTTTCCAGTTACTATTGCGCTGTGGTTAAGAGCTCAGCTGCTAACCAAAACGTTGGCAGTTCGAATTCACCTATGGGGCAATCTACTCTGTCCTATGAGTTGGAATTGACTCAATGGCAATGGGTTTAGTTTTTGTTTGTTTGTTTTTTATTGCTTTGATACAAACTACCTAAACTTACGTCAAAAGCAAAGAGAAACATTTTATTATGCTCACAGATTCTGTAGGTCAGGAATTTAGAAAAGGCACAGAGGGGACAGCTTGTCTCTGTTCTACAATGTCTGGGGCCTCAAGTGGGGAAACTGGAAGACTGGGGGTAACTTGACAACTGGAGATTGGAATCAACTAAAGGCTTGCTCAGATGTCTGGTGGTCAATGCTGGCTGTTGCCTGGGACCTCAGCTGGGGCTCTTGGCTGGAACACCTACACATGACGATTCCATGTGGTTTCTTGGGCCTCTTAAGATGAAAGGGTCTGGGTTTTAAGAGTAAGTATTCCAAGAAAAGCAGACTAGAAGCTGTAACAGCACTTAATCTAGCCTTACTTCTCATATAGTTGCATGTCTGCCCAAATTCAAGGAGAGAGAACATAGACTTTGTCCCTTAATGGAGGACGTGTCAAAATTACGTTGTAAGAAGATAGGAAATAGTGTTGTAGCCATCTTTGGAAAGTACAACCTGCTACGTCTATCCTTTGGCCACAATACTTCATGTCCCTCCCACTTCAAAATATACTCATCCACTCCCCTAAGACCAAATTCCATCCCCTCATGACATCAGTTCAAGTCATCTAGATCCGGTCCAAGTGTGTATGACTTCCTCAGGTATAGTTCCTTGGGTGTAGTTTCTCACAATCTAAACACCAGTGGACTAAAGATATCAGCTCCTGCTTGCACCCAAGTATACAAGGGTTGGACATAAGCGCTCCTGTTCAACAAGGGGGAATGCGAGAGGCACAGAGCAATCACAGGTCTGTAGTAACTCTGAAATCCAGCTGGACACACGTTGCCAGTTTTTGGTTGGGGCTCAGGCCTCCTGCTTGTTCTCTGGCTCTTGGCCTTGCCCTCAGATTCTTGGCTCTGCCCTCTGGGTCATCATCTCTTTTCTTTAAGAATGGCCTGACTTTCCAGCTGAATAGTTTTCTCAACCAGCTTCTTGAGTCGTGGCTTAAGGGTCCAAAGTCCTCCTTCCATTTTGTACTATTTCTACCCCTTTCAGTTTAAGCTGGTACCGTTCTTTAAAAAACTTTGTGACCTTGTGTATCAATTTATAATTTACTCCATGAGACAAAAAGCCACAGTCACAAATCTCTTTAAGATAGGCTTTCTGTACCTTGGACTCCCTGTGAGGCTGCTGTGGGGCAATACACAAGATTCTTATAAGCCCTATTGTTTAACAGAGAGTGCAGCAAGATTCTAACAGCCTCTTTGCAATAAGGGTAGCGAATCTTGGAAGAGCAGTGAGATGGGGAAGCCAGGCCTAACATTCCCACTGAGAGTCAAAAGCCACAAGGAGGACTGAGGTGGTACTTCTGATAGAAGTCAAAGTCAAACTCTTTGGAGGAAAGCTTCACTGAGTTAGACCGGTAGGACTCTCATAGATTAAGCTCAAATAATGAACTAACAAAGATAACCAAATATACTTGTGACAATTAAATTTAGACCTCCAAGTACTGCAAATATTGAAATTGTCAGATAAAGAGAACAGAACTATTAACGAAATATTTAAAGAAAACTGGCTGCAGTAACAAAAATGAGCAGACAAGAAATACAAGCAATGAACAAATCAAAGTATCACTCCACAAATTACTTATTAACCAAAAAATTAAAGATATACATTTAAGTGGAGAAATATGATGGATACCAACTTAACTAAGTGATCAAATTTAACAGTATACATAAAGAGACTATTTGCCACTTATGTCTCCTGATATGACATGCAGAGGACACAAGATCACATATGCATTATTACTGCCAAAAATGGTTAATTTAAATCTAATCAGGAGGAAACAATTAATTGAATCTAAATTGAAGAAAATTTTGCAAAACATCTGGTTTGAACTCTTCAAAAATCCAAGATAATGAAAGACTTTGAAAAAAGGGCTGAGAAACTGTTCTAGATTAAAAGAGACTAAATAAATAAGACAGCTAATGTAATGAATGATTCTTGATTGGCTCCTGGATTGAAAAAATAATGAAAACATTAAAAATATATATTGGAACATTTGAATTTGGACTATATAGTAGATAATGGTATGTTTTCAGTGTTAGGTTTCCTGAACGTAGGAGATGTCCTTGTTCTTGTGTTAAGATATTTAGGGTAGCAGTAATTAAATTCCCCATGAAACTGACTCTCAAATGGCTCACCACAAAATATTTGTGTGAACATGCATGTGTGTGGAGAGAAAGAGATAAAGCAAATGTGGCACAATGTTAATAACTCATGAATCTAGATAAAGGGTAAATGGATGTTCATTGTGCTATTCTTGCAACTTTTCTGTAGATTTGAATTTTTTAGATGAAAAGTTGGGGAAAAATATTAACAACTACAGAGAAAGAGTACAGTGTTCCATGTTAACTATTAGTATAAACACTCCCACATATGTATTATTCCTTTGCTTTTGCCAAAGCAAAACTTTTGTTATCCACTTTCTGCAAGGCACAGAGACAAGGTAACCTTCCAAAGGTCACAAAGAAAAGTGTTAACTATGTCAATAAATAGAAACTAGAAAGCCAAAGCACCAGACACCCATTATCAAATTTCCAGAGCTTTCCTACCCACATGAAGATGGCTTTTTCACCTTGACTGAATAGGAAAATTCAAATAAAGGATTCTACTCCTTTTTATATTAAATTAAATCTCTCACCTATTGTATAGATTAAAAGATGAGCTCAGGAGAGAATATACAACAACTAAAATGAAATCAGGTGTGCCAGGGCAGTAGGATTCAAGCTGATTTTCTCTGGCACTTTTCTCTCATTTCTTTGATGTTGTTTTAAAACTGTTTGGCCATTACAATAGCCCTCAAGAAGATAAAATATTTAGGAATAAATCTAACCAGAGATGTAAAAGACCTATACAATGAAAACTACAAGACACTACTGCAAGAAACCAAAAGAGACCTACATAAGTGGAAAAACAACTTGCTCATGGATAGGAAGGTTCAACATTCTGAAAAAGTCAATTCTACCCAAACCGATGTACGGATACAATGCAATCCCGATCCAAATTCCAAAGGCATTTTTTAATGAGATGGAGAAACAAATCACTAACTTCATATGGAAAGGGAAGGGGTCCCGGATAAATAAAGCATTACTCAAGAAGAAGAACAAAGTGGGAGGCCTCACACTACCCGATCTTAGAACCTATTATACCACCACGGTAGTAAAAACAGCCTGGTACTGGTACAGCAACAGACACGTAGACCAATGGAACATAGTTGAGAATCCAGACATAAATTCATCCACCTATGAGCAGCTGATATCTGACAAAGGCCCAAATTCTGTTAAGTGGGGAAAAGACAGTCTCTTTAACAAATGGTGCTGGCATAACTGGCTATCCATCTGCAAAAAACTGAAACAACACCCATACCTCACACCATGCACAAAAAGAAACTCAAAATCGAACAAAGACTTAAATATAAAATTGAAAACGATAAAGATCATGGAAGAAAAAATAGGGACAATGCTAGGAGCCCTAATACAAGGCATAAACACAATAAGAACCATAAATAACAATGCACAAGCACCAGAAGAGAGACTAGATAACTGGGAGCTTCTAAAAATCAAACTCTTATGCTCATTTCAAAAGAGTAAAAAGACAACCTACAGACTGGGAAAAAAAATTTGACTATGACAAATCCGATCAGTATCTAATCTCTAAAATCTACAAGATACTGCAAAACCTCAACAGCAAAAAGACAAATAACCCAATTAAAAAATGGACAAAGGATATGAACAGGCACTTCGCCAAAGAAGACAGTCAGGTTGCTAACAGACACATGAAGAAGTGCTCATGATCATTAACCATTAGAGAAATGCAGATCAAAACTCCAATGAGATATCATCTCACCCCAACAAGGCTAGCATTAATCCAAAAAACACAAAATAGTAAATATTGGAGAGATTGTGGAGAGACTGGAACACTTAAACACTGTTGGTGGGAGTGTAAAATGGTGCAACCACTTTGGAAATCGATTTGGCACTTCATTAAAAAGCTAGAAATAGAAGTACCATATGATCCAGCTATCCTGCTCCTTGGAATATATCCTAGAGAAATAAGAGCCATCACACAAATAGACATATGCACACCCATGTCCATTGCACCACTGTTCACAATAGCAAAAAGATGGAAGCAACCTAGATGCCCATCAACAGACAAATGGATAAACAAATTATGGTATATCCACACAATGGAATACTATGCAATGATAAAGAACAAAGATGAAGCCATGAAACATCTTATAACATGGAGGAATCTGGAGGGCATTATGCTGAGTGAATTTAGTCAGTCACAGAAGGACAAATATTGTATAAGACCACTATTATAAGAACTCAATGCTTGAACACAGAAGACAACATTCTTTGATGGTTATGAGAATGGGGAGGGAGGGTGAGGGATATTCACTAACTAGATAGTAGACAAGTATTATCTTAGGTGAAGGAAAGGACAGCACACACTACAGGGGAAGTCAATACAACTGGACTAAACTAAGCTAAGAAGTTTCCTGAATACAATCAAACACTTTGAGAGACAGAGTAGCAGGGGTAGGGATCTGGGGACCATGCCTTCAGGGGACATCTAGGTCAACTGGCATAACAAAGCTTATTAAGGAAATGTTCTGCATCTTACTTTGGTGAGTGGTGTCTGCAGTCTTAAAAGCTTACAAGCGGCCATCTAAGATGCATCAATTGGTCCCAACCTCCCAGAGTAAAGGAGAATGAAGAACACCAAAGACACAAGGAAAGTAGTAGCCCAAGAGACAAAAACGGCCACATAAACCAGAGACTTCATCAGCCTGAGACCAGAAGAACTAGATGGTGCCCGGCTACCACCAATGACCGCCCTGACAGGGAACACAACAGAGAGTTCCTGATGGAGCAGGAAAAAGATGAGGTGCAGAACTCAAATTCTGTAAGAAGACCAGACTTAATGGTCTGACTGAGACTGGAGGAATCCCAGAAAGCATGGCCCCGTATTCTTTATCAGCCCAGAACTAAAACAATTTCCGAGACCAACTCTTCAGACAGGATTGGACTGGTCTGTGGGACATAAAGTGATACTTGTGAGGAGTTTTCCTCTTAGCTCAAGTAGATACAAGAGACTGAACGGGCAGCTTCTGTCCAGAGGTGAGATGGGAAGGCAGAGAGGGTTAGGAGCTGGTTGAATTGACATGGGGAATCAGGGGTGGAAAGGAGGAGTGTGCTGTCACAGTATGGGAAGAGCGATTAGGGTCACATAACAATGTATGTATAGATTTTTGTATGGGAGACTAACTTGAAATGTAAACTTCATCTAAACTACAACAATTAAAAAAAAGATTAAAAAAAACTGTTTGGCCAGGGAGAGAGTGAGAAGAGAGATTAGCACTGCTATGAATAACTGTAATCAACCACCAATTTAGGGAGTCCCTGAAGCAGAATGCTTCTCAGACTCCAGTGTCTCTCAGCTACGTTTTCTTTTCCTTCATTTATCACCCCCATGTCACCATCTCCAGCAAATTCCAGTAATCTGATTCCTCTGGGGCCCCTGGTCAACTCAGGTCCTTTGGACCCAATCTCATGGCTGTGGCAATTCCTGCTGTGACTTAAAAGCCTGGGGAACCTGGCTGGGGAGGTGGCCTTAGCAGACAGCTACGGAGCCAGTAGAGTACTTAGGACGCTATAGTTCTAATGGCTTAAGAAAAAAAAAAATTATCTGTACTTGTGTGGCCTTGACGGGAGATGGGACTGTTGGAGACAGATAAGATTATTTTCCTCCTCCCTCTGGCTGGTGAACCAAACACAACCCCCATTTTGGCTTCCCAGACTCAGAGCTCATGTTTGAGCTTTTCTTTTCTGACTTCTTTTGATCAGAGATGGTCACCTTCAGGTTCTGCTTTTGCAGCTTGTGGCATACGTGTGACTTTATGTGTAATACATTAAATATAGGTTTTAGAAAATCTGTTACATGTTCTGGTGAGCCTAAACTGGCTTCTTCTAGAAGACATACCACCTGTCCTAGAAAATCAAGTCTGGTATATGCTAAGATTTTGTAACTCCCAGTTCTGGTCAGAAACAAGCAGTAGATCGCACAGCGTTGCCTGGGAGGTTCACAGGACTCCCTGCTAGGGAAAACTACTTTGCAGGGAAGATAGCGGTACAGTGGGTGTTAATACACGTCCTAGAAAGCTGAATTGAATTTCTGACTGGTAAGAGATCATGGAATTTCATGCAACTGATATGGCAATATACAATGTGGACTACAGTGGTTATCTTTCTGTGTCTGCCTCAGGGAGACAAGTTAGACAAGAGAATGATGGAAAAGAATGGCCTTGCCTACTTACCTCTTTCCATTCCTGCCTTAATATAAACCCTCCCCTGCAGGGGCAGATTAATCAGTGAGCAAGGTAAGCATGGCCTTAACTGTGTTTACTTATTAATCTGTAGTGCACAATTTCACATGGGTTTCACCACATCTTTGATCATTTTTTGCCACACCTTTGATGTGAAAAACAGGTGAAATTGTGTACTACAGATTAGTAAGTAAGCACAAGTAAACCCATGCGTAGCTTGCTAATTGGGTAATCCATCTCTGCTCCTCTGCCCCAATATAATTCTCCCTCTGCTAGCACGGGAGGTAAACTCAAGTCATACCTACCATCACGAAGGGACTTGAGCACTTGGTAAATGGCATAGCCAAGTTTTGGGTAAGGTTAACATTTCTTCACCAAGTCAGAGTAAGAGGAAAAATAAATCAAAGTTGTTACCTTTATCATTTCATCTTAATCCTAAAAACGATTATTCATCTCCTACAGTGTGATAGACATGGGGATACAAAAATAAATCATGTACAGTCCCTTCCCTCAAGTTGCTCGTATTGGGATGGAGATGAGTCTGCTTGAAACCAGGGCAAAAGAATCAACAGAAAAGGAGACATGGACAATCTAGGAAAGAGAAAAGATAATTTGTGAGGTGTTGTGCAACGAGTACGGGAAGAGAAAGAGCCTGCACCAAGGAATGGAAAGGGAACTTCTCTTTCACAGAGATGGGAAGGAATGAGAAAGGATGAATTGTTTTTGCAGTGCAGTTAAGTACAAAGCAAGTTCACCAGCATTATAACTTCTGAGTTTGTAATGAAATCACTCTGAGTCATTGTCTTAGTCATCTAGTGCTGCTATAACAGAAATACCCAAGTGGATGGCTTTAAAAAAGACAAATTTATTTTCTCACAGTCTACTAGGCTAGAAGTCCAAGCTCAGAGTGTCAGCTCCAGGGGAAGGCTTTCTCTTTCTGTTGGCTCTGGAGGACGGTCCTTCTCATCAGTCTTCTCTTGGTCTGGGAGCATCTCTATGCAGGAACCTCAGGTCCAAAGGAGGCAGTCTGCTCCCGGCACTGCTTTCTTAGTTGTATGAGGTCCCCAGCTCTCTGCTTGCTTCCCTTTCCTTTTATCACTTGTAAGATAAAGGGTGGTGCGGGTCACACCCCAGGGAAACTGCCTTTACATTGGATCAGGGATGTGACCTTAGTGAGGGTGTTACAATCCTACCCTAATCCTCTTTAACATAAAATTACAATCACAAAATGGAGGACAACCACACAATACTGGGAATCATGGCCCAGCCAAATTGATACACACATTTTTGGGGGGACATAATTCAATCCATGACAGTCATGATGGACTTTTTACCTGCATGATCTCAGAGGCTTCCAAAATGAGTGCTGCTATTAGGAAAAGAGACAGTGGGTGGGAGATGGGGGTTTAAGAATTGTTAGGAAAGGATTTGTGGGGAAAGCACTTAATTTTAATTATAGTTAGGAATTATTTCTTTAGATAGTCTTTTCTAGTCTCTTAAGCCTGGTGATTAATAACTCTAAAGTTAACATTTTTAATTAGAAGTCCACTACTTTTTAAAGTATAACAATATTTATATGTAAGTATAGGTCAATGAGTTACTTAAGTTATTTACATAATATAAACACAGAGATGAAATCTGAAGAATGAACTAAAGAAACAGAAACAACTAGGTCAAATCATACACTTACTATATTTACCAGTTTAACCACAATTCAGTAAATTTGATCTTCTCCCAGGCCTGAGCTGCAAAATGACCCTAAATCCCTTCCTAGAGACAGAAGTCCTGCAAACCTAGAATTGGCTTTGCTATGAGTATCACAAAGCCTTTGACTATCTAGTTGCACTTAAATCAGCTCTTTTTTTTTTTTTTTTTTTTTTGCTTTAAACAGCAGAAGTTTATTTTCTCACAGTTGTGGAGGCTAACAGTCCAAATTAGGGTTTCAGACTTGTCGAATCCAGCCTTACCATAACCCCAATTGTTTCCTGGTTCTTGGTGATCCTCACATGACATCCGTTTTCCCCAGTATGTGCACACATGTCTTTGGATCTATGCTGCTTTTTACATGACTCAAAAGTGATTAGGTTTTGGATTCACTCTACACTAGTACGATCTCAACTGATTGATTGCATTGCGTTAGATTGCATGAGGGAAGGTGATTACTTTACATTAGATTAAATTACATCCACAGGAATAGGGATTATGATTCCAACACATATTTTTCGGAGACACATTTTAATCCCTAACAGGTAGAGATACTTTAAAGCAAATCACAGGTCTCATGTCATTTTAGCCACATCTCAGGATATATTTCTGACAGCCAAGGGCATTTTTAAAAATAATAATCATGACACGCCTAACAAAACTAACAATAATTTTCTAATATAATTTAATTAGCCAGTCTATGTTCATATTTCCAAAATTATCTTTTGAAATGTCATTTTACAGTTCGTTTGATCAAATCAGGATCCAAACAAGGTCCACATGTTACATAATGTTGATATATCTTTTAAGTATCTTTTTTGTGTGTGTGTGTGTGCATTAGGTGAAAGTTTACAGTGAAAATTAGTTTCGCATTCAAAAATTCTACACAAATTATTTTGTGACATTGATTGCAATCCCTGCAATGTATCAGCTCTCTCCCATTTTCCACCCCAGGTTGTCCATTCCCATTCCTCCAGTTTTCTTTTCCCTTTCTGCCTTCTCCTCTTTGTTTTTTGGGCAAGTGTTGCCCATTTGGTCTCATATTCTTGATTACTTAAAAAGCACATTCCTCACGTGTGTACATCAGCTCTTCAGTTACTTAATATCATTAGTGTTAAGTTACCAGTAGACTCTGAGACTGAACTATTAGTATTAGAAAAAGTTTCTCCATTGTGGTTCAAGTAGTGGAGGAAATGTAAAGAAGTTGGAGTCACATAGGCAGCTCCTCCCTTGATTGTCTCACAATAAGAGATTCTTGTCTTTGTTGTTAGGTGCCCACGAGTCAGTTCTGACTCATAGCCACCCTATGTACAACAGAACAAAACACTGCCAGAGCAAAACACTGCCCGGTCCTGTACCATTGTCACAATCGTTGTTATGTTTGAGCCCATTTTTGAAACCACTGTGTCAATCCATCTCGTAAAAAGCCCTTCTCTTTTTCGCTGGCCCTATTCTTTACCAAGCACCATGTCCTTCTCCAGGGACTGGTCCCTCCAGATAACATGTGCAAAGTACTTAAGATTCCCCATCCTCGCTTCTAAGGAGCATTCTGTCTGTACTTCTTCCAAGACAGATTTGTTTGTTCTTCTGGCAGTCCACGGTATATTCAATATCCTTCACCAACACCACAATTCAAAGGCATCAATTCTTCCTTATTTGTTGTCCAGATTTCACATGCGTGTGAGGCTATTGAAAATACCATGGCTTAGGTCAGGCGCACCTTAGTCCTCAAAGTGACATCTTTGCTTTTTAATACTTTAAAGAGATCTTTTGCAGCAGATTTGTCCATTGTTTGATTTCTTGACAGCTGCTTCCATGGGTGTTGTTTGTGGATCCAAGTAAAATGAAATCCTTGACAACTTCAGTCTTTTCCCTGTTTATCATGATGTTGTTTATTGGTCCAGTTGTGAGGATTTTTGTTTTCTTTATATTGAGGTGGAATCCATACTGAAGGCTATAGTCTTTGATCTTCATCAGTAAGTGCTTCAAGTCCTCTTCATTTTCAGCAAGCAAGGTTGTGTCATCTGCACATCACAGGTTGATAACAAGTCTTCCTACAATCTTGATGCTGCTTTCTTCTTCATATAGTCCAGCTTCTCAGATTATTTGCTCAGTATATAGATTGAATAGGTATGGTGAAAGGATACGACCCTGATGCACATCTTTCCTGACTTTAAACCACGAAGTATCCCCTTGTTCTGCTCTAACGACTGCCTCTTGGTCCATGTACAAGTTCCTCATAAGCCCAATTAAGTGTTCTGGAATTCTTTACAATGTTATAAATAATTTGTTATGATCTACACAGTTAAATGCCTTTGTATAGTCAATAAAACATACGCAAACATCTTTCTGGTATTCTCTGCTTTCAGTCAAGATCCATCTGACATCAGCAATGATATCCTTTGGTCCACGTCCTCTTCCGAATTCGGCTTGAATTTTGACAGTTCCCTGTCGATGTACTGCCGCTACCATTTTTTAATGATCTTCAGCAAAATTGTACTTGCATGTGATATTAATGATATTGTTTAATAATTTTTACATTCTATTGGGTCACCTTTCTTTGGAATGAGCACAAATATGCATTTCTTCCAGTCTGTTGGCTCTCTTCCAAATTTCTTGGCATAGACGAGTGAGTGCTTCCAGGGTTGCATCTACTTGTTGAAACATCTCAACTGGTATTCCATTAGTTTCCGGACCCTTGTTTTTCACCAATGCCCTCCATGTAGCTTGGACTTCTTCCTTCAGTGCCACTGGTTGTTGATCATATGCTACCGCCTGAAATGGTTGAATGTCAACCAAATATTTTTGGTACAGTGACTCTGTCTATCCCTTCCATCTTCTTTTGATACTTCCTTGCAGCATTCAATATTTTGCCCATAGAATCCTTCAAAATTGCAACTTGAGGCTTGAATTTTTTCTTCTGTTCTTTCAGCTTGAGAAATGCCAGGGCGTTCTTCCCTTTTGGTTTTCTAATTCCAGGTCTTTGCACATTTCACTGTTTAATGCTTTAGTTTGTCTTCTCGAGCTGCCCTTTCAAATCTTCCGTTCAGCTCTTCTACTTCCTCATTTCTTCCATTCGCTTTAGCTACTCTACTTTCAAGAGTAAGTTTCAGAGTCTCTTCTGACATCCATTTTGGTCTTTTCTTTCTTTCTTTCCTGTCTTTTTAATGACCTCTTGCTTTCTTCATGTATGATGTCCTTGATGTCATTCCACAACTCGTCTGGTCTTTGGTCATTAGTGTTCAATGAGTCAAATCTGTTCTTGGTCTCTAAATTCAGGTGGGATATACTCAAGATTAGGCTCTCATGGGCTTGTTTTAATTTTCTTCAGCTTCAGTTTGAACTTGTATATAAGCAATTGATGGTCTGTTCCACAGTAAGTCCCTGGCCTTGTTCTGACTGATGATATTGAGCTTCCCCATCGTCTCTTTCTGCATGTAGTTGATTTGATTTCTGTGTTCCGTCTAGCAAGGTCCATGTGTATAGTGGCCATTTATGTTGTTGGTTTTTGCAATGAATAAGTCGTCGGTCTTACAAAATTCTATCATGCGATCTCCAGCGTCGTCTCTATCACCAGCGCCATATTTTCCAAATACTGACCCTTCTTTTTTGTTTCTAATTTTTGCATTCCGATCTACTTTAAGGAAGCAGCTCTTCCCCAGTCACATTCTGAGTGCCTTCTAACCTAAGGGTTCACCTTCCAGCACTGTATCAGGAAATGTTCCACTGCTATTCATAAGGTTTTCACTGGCCAATATTTTTAGAAGTAGATTGCCAGGTCCTTCCTCCTAGTCTGTCTTAGTCTGAAGGCTCTGCTGAAATATGTCCACCATGAGCAACCCTGTTGGTATTTGAAATACTGGTGGCGTAGCTTCCAGCATCACAGCAACGTGCAAGCCACCACAGTAAGAACTGACAGATGAGTGGTGGAAGAGATTGCCGCAACTAAATTGACATCTTCCTTCTCGCTCCATGGGCTGCTTTCTCCTTTGCAGATTACTAATTAGTTCAGTAGCCGCTATCTTTAAGGATCTTTGCTTGTTTTTGTCTGTTAATATTTTTAAAATTCTGTTTGACCATCACTCAGTAATCAACAAAAACTTTAAAAATGGAGTTACAAAG
The DNA here is from genome assembly GCF_000243295.1 of Trichechus manatus latirostris. Classification (NCBI taxonomy): domain Eukaryota; kingdom Metazoa; phylum Chordata; class Mammalia; order Sirenia; family Trichechidae; genus Trichechus; species Trichechus manatus. The sequence continues at coordinate 2,541,896 of NW_004444053.1, forward strand.
TAGATTTCCCACTGAAATTCAATACTTCCCTCCCTCTCCATCCTCAGATTCTCTGAGTCTCAGGTGATCTTAAAGAATAGAATAGTGAGTATTCGTGGATGACTTCCATCTTCCTTATCCCAACAAACATATGTCGTTAGTGTCCAGTGAGGAGTTCCTCTACTAATAAGTAGCTTAGATTTCAAAAAGCCTTTTATAAGTCCATTTGTTCATAAGTCTTTAGTGATGCTAAATAAAAAAAAAACAATGTGCATAGGCAGTATAGCATACTGATGTACAGCTTCTGGGGCCCAATTTCCTGGGTTCAAATCCCAACTCTGCCTGGCTACATTACCTCTAAGAATTGGGATCGGGTGGGGTATTAATAATAATAATATCTACCTATCATGAAAATTAAATTAGTTCACACACTTAGAACAGTACCTGACATATACAAACTATTCAATAATAATAGTCAACATTATTAGCTATCTATAAAAACTAAGGAGCCCTGGTGGCGCAGTGGTTAAGTGCTCACCTGCTAACGAAACGTTGGTGGTTTCAACCCACCAGCCACTCTGTGAAAGAAAGATGTGGCAATCTGCTTCCATAAAAATTTACAGCCTTCGAAACCCTGTGGGACAGTTCTACTCTGTCCTTAAGGGTTGCTATGATTCAGAATCAACTTGACGGCGATGGGTTTGGTTTTGGGTATTAAAACCTAAATTTTCCCAGAGAACTGTGGATATTGATGGCATCAGTTCCAACTCTCCTTTTTTATTTCAACTCTCTTAAAAAGATCTTCCTATTCTGGCTTTCTTATTTTCATTGCATATAAAATTTATAATAAGAGACTACATCTTGGACAAGTATAGACATTTTCATAAATCTGTTAGGATCCTGAAATCTGAACAATGATAGTATTCTTTTCAATAAAAGTGAATGCCTCTAACACTAAAGTGGTATTAAGTATTACAGCTTTTTAAGCTTGTTCTTTTTCTTTTTCTTTTTCTTTGCAAGAAAGACAAAACCCAGCAAACACACCTTAGGCCATGAATAATGGCAAAATTAAAATTCCAAAGATGACTGCTAACACCCCCTTGTTGGGGAGGAGTGGGTATACTTTAAGTCTGGTGCCTAGCTTGGTTATCCTCGGAAATTTATAAGTTGAAAGGTCATAAATACAGGATGTTCTATAGCAAAATAAAAGTTGAAAAATACATATTCTTCTAAAGAAAATACATAAAGTGTGTATGAACAGTGTTTGGCGTAAATAGGTACACAGCAAACGGCTGTTGTTGAATGGACAAATAAGCGAACACCAAGTACTTTGGTAAACTCTCTGTGTATGTTATCTCTAGTGCTTAAAACAAACTTGAAGGGCAGTATTATTATCCCCACTCTACAGATAAGGAAACCAAAACTCAGACTGGTTAAACAGCTTCCCGAAATAGCAGTTACAATTTGAACCCACAGCCGTCCAACTCTAAACACTTTCTTCTTCACTCCTCCATGCAGCAAGGCAGCCTGGCAAAGTGCTGCATAACAGGAGATAGATTGTGGTTGGATAGCAGAGGGCACTTGGCTGGAACTTGTGAGTGAAACTCTAGGAACCTGTCAGATCACAGGCAGGATCAGAAGCATAAGACACCATCTCTTACGCTAGAGTGAGGGCTAGAGTAGTAGTAGTACTAGAGTAGTCTGAGGGCTAACCCGAGGTGGGAGCTGGAAGGTGCATAAGAGGGAAGGGAATTCAACCAAGATCAGTTTACATCGACACTAGGCAGGCAGAGCCTCCTTTGCTTTCAGTAGGTTTTCTTTTTTTATTAATTATTTTTAAATGGATTTTTTTAAATTTTCCTGATTATAAAAAGAATAGACGCTTACCAAAAAAAAAAAAAATTCAAGCAATTCAGAAGAGTATGTTTAAAAAGTAAAAATTTCCTCTGATCCTACTACATGGAGTTAATATTGTGCTGTATATCCTTGCAGATTTTTTTCTGTGTGTGATTGTGTATACTTTTTTTAATACACGGAGACCCCTGTGAAAGCCTAAGGCTGCACCCCACAGACCTGCCTCCACTTGTCCTAGTGGCATAGCAAAAGTTCAAAACCTTCTGTCTGACACTCACAGTTTCAGTGTTCATTTGTAAAATGAGAATAAGGTCGCAGCCTTGTATCACTCCGTCTTAATACAAGTATTTTTATTTAAAGTGAAATTAACCTGTATCTTTTTTGCTTTGGGGAATATTCCCTATTTTAAAAAAGTGTACAATTCTTACTACAATCTGTCCCCACTGACATCTATCTATATAGAAATCATAAAAGTGAAGCCAAGTAATGAATTCTTATACTCATTTAAAAATACCATTTTAAATGTTGTTGTTGTTAGCTGCCGTGAATTTGGCTCCCAACTCATGGCGACCCCACGAACAACAGAAGGAAATGCCGCCTAGTCCTGTGCCATCCCTATGATCAGTTGCAAATCAAACCTTTGTGAGCCATCAGGTTTTCATTGGCTTATTTTTGAAAGTACATCTCCAGGCTTTTCTTCTGAGTCCATCTCAGTCTGTAAGCACCACTGAAACCTGTTCAATGTCATAGAGATAGGCAAGCCTCCACTGACACACAGGTAGTCACTGTGCATGAAATGCAGTGGCTAGGGATACATCCTGGGTCTCCCACATAGGAGATATCTTAGTCATCTAGTGCTGCTGTAACAGAAATATCACAAGTGGATGGCTCTAACAAACAGAAGTTTATTCTCTCACAGTCTAGTAGACTAGAAGTTCAAATTCAGGGTGCTCCCTCCAGGGGACGGCTTTCTCTCTCTCTCAATCTTTCCCTAGTCTAGGAGCTTTACAACACAGGGATCCCAGGTACAAAGGGCGCACTCTGCTCCTGGTGCAGTTTTCTTGAAGGTATAAGGTTCCAATGTCTCTCTGCTTGTTTCTGTCTTTTATATCTCAAAAGAGATTGATTTAAGACACAACCTAATATTGTAGATCGAGTCCTGCCTCAATAACATAATTGTCGATAATCCCACCTCATTAACATCATAGAGGTAGAATTTACAACACATAGGAAAATCACTTCAGATGAAAAAATGGTGGATAATCACACAATACTGGGAATCATGGACTAGCCAGGTTGACATACATTTTTTTGGGAGACACAATTCAATCCATAGCAGAGGGCAAGAAGTCTACCAGTGAACACCAGTGCCCCCTCACATCCTTTTTAAATACTCAACTAAAAACACATGTCTGTGACTTACTATAGGGTCTCTATGATTCGGAATCAACTGGACAGTGACGGGTTTGGTTTTTTTTTTCAATCAGTAGAGTATCTAGGGTATTACACCTGGCCTGGGGAAGGTGGGGGGTGGCACCACTGAGCAGTTTCTATTAACCTGATAGGGACCAACGTCCTTCCTCAAGCACAGTAATGTGTTAATTAAAAGATTGATGAGCTTGAGTTGTATTTTTGAGATGATATTATGCTAAAGTTATCTAAAAGAGGGGTGTCAAATGTTTGGTTGGACAGGGGCGCAATTTCAGCGTTTGCCATAGGTGCCATTTTCCACATATCCACCGCTGGCTGTACCTGGCGAATAGAAACTGCTCAGTGATGCCGTATGCCCACGGCTGATGCACCATCTGCCATATCTGCCATATCCTAGTTATGCCTCTGACCCTGGTAAAGGCCTAGTGTACAATTTTGCCTGCTGGAGATCCATGGAAGGCTTTATCTTTAGGAACAGGGCCATATACATTATCCTGTATATATAATATCAGCCTTTGCATAGATTTTTTTTTTAATTGTGTGGGTTTTTTTTTTTTTTTTTGGTCTTGTTTTGCTGAAGTAAACATGCTTATTGTTTTCCTCTGGCTGTCCTCTTTAATTACAGTGTTTTTTCTGAATCACAACAGGTGGTGCTTATAAATGTACTGTCATGCCCAGGGGAGGAATGGTAAAGGCCTACCTGAGAAAGCTGGAACAGCCTTCAAAGATGTCTGCTCTAAAGGAAGCGTGTCAGCCTAAGATAAACAAGACGTGAGCAACCTGCTGTACAGCTACTAATTTCCAAAAGGTTGAGTGTTCACAATCTCAAATTTGAGATTCAGATTGCCTACATTTCAATCCTGGACCCACTGCTAACTAGCTTGTAACTTTAAGTTGGTGTAAAATAGGAATGATAATAGCACCCACCACGGCTGATGGTGAGAGTAAAGAGTCAATACTTGCAGAACTTAGAATGATGGCCAGATGTGGCCAACATTCACCAGATGTTAGATAAGAGTATGATGAACAGATTTTCCTCAGCGTGTTTTCATTGCGTGCCATATGTACTAGCATTATGGAAAATACAAAGAGATTCCTGCCATTTACGGAGCATTGTCAAACACTAGGCACGGTTCTTGAGCTACATTGTAATATTGAATCCTTACAACAATTTTATGAGATAGATATTCTTTTTAAGTTTTTTTTATTGTTGTAGTTTAAATGAAGTTTACATTTCAAGTTAGTCTCCCATACAAAAATCTATACATACATTATTATGTGACCCTAACTGCTCTCCCCATACTGCAGCAGCACACTCCTCCTTTCCACCCCTGATTCCCCATGTCCATTCAACTAACTTCTAACCCTCTCTGCCTTCCCATCTCACCTCTGGACAGAAGCTACCCATTTAGTCTCTTGTATCTACTT
>NW_004444053.1:2546687-2554419 GCF_000243295.1 Trichechus manatus latirostris
AATTTTGTTGAGAATTTTTGTGTCAATATTCTTGAGGCATATTTGTCTGTAATTTTCTTTTTTTGTAGTGTCTTTACCTGCTTTTGATATCAGGGTTATCCTGGCTTCATAAAATGAGTTGTGGAGTAGTCCATCTTTTTCTATGCTCTGAAATACCTTTAGTAGAGGTGGTGTTAACTCTTCTCTGGAAATTTGGTAGACTTCTCCATTGAAGCCATCCAGGCCAGGGCTTGTTTTTGTTGGGAGTTTTTTAATTACTTTTTCAATCTCTTCTTTTGTTATGGGTTTATTCAGTTGTTCTACTTCTGTTTGTGTTAATTTAGGTAGGTAGTGAGTTTCTAGAAATTTGTCCATTTCCTCTAGGTTTTCAAATTTGTTAGAGTACATTTTTTCATAGTAATCTGTTATGATTCTTTTAATTTCAGTTGGGTCTGTTATGATATCACCCATCTCTTTTCTTATAGGGGTTATCTGCATCCTCTACTGTTTTCCTTTTGTCAGTCTGGCCAGTGGTTTATCAATTTTGTTGACCTTTTCAAAGAACCAGCTGTTGGTCTTGTTAACTCTTTCAATTGTTTTTCTATTCTCTATTTCATTTAATTCTGCTCTAATTATTATTATTTTCTTTCTTCTGGTGCCCAAGGGCTTCTTTTCCTCCTCTCTTTCTATTTGTTCCAGTTGTAGGGATAATGTTTTGATTATGACCCTTTCTTCTTTTTGGATGTGTGCATTTATAGCTATATGCTGACCTCTGAGCACTGCTTTTGCTGTGTCCCAAAAGTTCTTGTAGGATGTGTTGTCATTCTCGTTTGAGTCTATAAATTTCTTTATTCCATCCTTAATTTCTTCTATAACCCAGTAGTTTTTGAACAAATTGTTGTTCAGCTTCCATGTGTTTGATTTTTTTTTTTCCTTGCTTTTTCTGTTGTTGATTTCTACTTTTATGGCTTTAAGGTCAGAAAAGATGCTTTGTAATATTTCTGTGCTGTGGATTTTATTAAGGCTTGCTTTATGGTCTAATATGTGGTCTATTCTGGAGAATGTTCCATGTGTGTTGGAAAAGAAAGTATACTTGGCTGATGTTGGGTGGAGTGTTTGGTATATGTCTATGAGATCCAGTTGGTTGATTGTAGCATTAAGCTCTTCCGTGTATTTGTTGAGCTTCTTTCTGGATGTTCTGTCCACCAAAAGTTGCGTGTTGAAGTCTCCTACTACTATCGTGGAGCTGTCTATCTCTTTTTTCAGTGCTGTTAGAGTTTGTTTTGAGTATTTTGGAGCTCTGTCATTGGGTGCATAAATATTTATTAAAGTACGTCCTCCTGGTATATTGACCCTTTAATCATTATATAGTGTCCTTTCTTATCCTTTGTGGTGGATTTTACTTTAAAGTCTATTTTGTCAGAGACTAATATTGCCACTCCTGCTCTTTTCTAAGTGTTGTTTGCTTGATATATTTTTTTCCATCCTTTGAGTTTTAGCTTGTTTGTGTTAAGTCTAAAGTATGTCTCTTGTAGGGAGCATATAGACAAGTCGTGCTTTTTTATCCAATCTGCCACTCTCTGTCTCTTTATTGGTGCATTTAGTCCATTTCCATTCAGCATAATCACTGATAGGTATCAGTTTAGTGCTGTCATTTTGATGTCTTTTTTTTGTGTGCTGTTCACAGTTTCTTTTTTCCCCTTAATTTCCATTTTCTTTACATATTTTCTTTTCATCTTTTTCATTGTTGTTGATTTTGTGTTTGCTGAGTCTTTATATTTTTCTAGTTTTTTATTTTGATTTGTAAGATTGTGAGTTTCCTTTGTGGTTACCTTAATATTTACCCCTATTTTTCTAAGTTTATACTGGTCTTTTATTTCTTTATAACACCTTGACTTCCTCTCCATATGAAAAATATGTGTCTATATTTTTCAAGTCCCTCTTTTTTGTTTTAATGTTGTCATTTTTTGCATATTAGTATCTCTGTTCCTCTATTTTCAGTGTTTTAGTTTTGGTGTATTTTTGTGAGTTCCCTGAGTTGATATCTGGTTGCTCTGTCCTGTGTTCTAGTCTTGCATTGTTACCTGATGTTATTGATTTTCTAATTCGAGAACTCCCTTTAGTATTTCTTGTAATTTTGTTTTGGTTTTTGCAAATTTTCTAAACTTCTGTTTATCTGGAAATTCCTTAATTTTGCCATCATTTTTGAGAGACAGTTTTGCTGGATATATAATTCTTGGCTGGTAATTTTTTCCTTCAAGGCTTTATATATGTCATCCCATTGCCTTCTTGCCTGCATGGTTTCTGCTGAGTAGCCTGAGCTTATTCTAATTAACTCTCCTTTGTAAATCACTTTTCTTTTATCCCTAGCTGATCTTAAAATTCTTTCTTTATCTTTGGTTTTGGCAAGTTTGATTATAATATGTCTTGGTGACTTTCTTTTGGGATCTACCTTATGCAGGGTTCAGTGAGCCTCTTGGATAGATATCTTCTCATCTTTCATGATATCAGGGAAGTTTTCTGTCAACAAATCTTCAACAATTCTCTCTGTATTTTCTGTTATCTCCCCCTGTTCTGGTACTCCAATCACTTGTAGGTTATTTGTTTTGATAGAGTCTCACATAACTCTTAGATTTTCTTTATTCTTTTTAATTCTTTTATCTGATTTTTCCTCAAATAAGTTGATGTTAAGTGTTTTATATTCAATGTCACTAATTGTGACTTCTCTTGCCTCAGTTCTTCTCCTATGACTTTCTATTAAGCTGTCTCATTCTGAAATTTTATTGTTAATCTTCTGGATTTCTGATTGCTGTCTCTCTATGGATTCTTGCAGGCTATTAAATTTGTCATTATGCTCTTGAATAACTTTTTTAAGTTCCACTACTGCTTTGTCTGTGTGTTCTTTGGATTTTCTGCATTTTGATGAATTTCCTTTCTGTTGAGATGGGTCCACGCAAGTCTATACAGAGGTGGAAGGCACTCAAAGTCTGGACCCCTTATGCTTGTGCCTAGGCAAAGGAGCTGTGCCAACCCTGAGTTCCTGGCTTAGGGGAGCCAGTAGCTTATTTTTTCCGTGTTTATTAATTTGTTCCCTCTCAAGGCCAGGAGAATGGTCAGGGTGCTTATGGGATCTGCTTCCTGCCCAGGAGACTCAGAGATTGCTGAAGCCCGCCAGACCCGGTGCAGAGCAGGGAGGGAGGAGGTAAATGGGAGAGAGGTATTTCCCAAATGAGTTTTTTTTTTAAATCACCACGAAAGGCCACATGCATGTACTTATCTTTAGCCACTTGGGTGCCACTTTTCACTGGTTTGTAGTGTCCAAGCAGACTCTGCTGCTGAATCTCTCTCGATGTGGAAACTGCCTCCCATGTGAGCAAGTGGAGCTGTATGCCCCCCTCTCTGTGCAACCCGAGCCGATCTGGGCTGAAGGGCTGCGGCTCCCGCCAGGTCAGGTCAGGCAACTCCTCACAGCTTCTGAACCATCTCTCTCTCCCCCCACCATTCAGTCTGATTCCTAAACTTTGCCTTGTTCAGGGCTCCTAGATATTCATATACAATCAAATCAATTGTTTTTCCAAGTCTTTGTTGTAAGAGGGACATAGGAAGCCTTCTGACTACTCCACCATCTTGGCCCCGCCTCTGAGATAGATATTCTTAACTCCATTTTTTCAGATAAAAAATTGAGACTTGCAGAGATAGAACTTGTTCAGTGTTACAACATCTAGAAAGTCCTTTCTTTAGAGAAAAAAGAAAAGGGAGCAGACATATTTAAGTGCCCCACTAGAAAAATCTAACACATGTAAATAAAATAAATTCTATCTAAATTTTTATGACCCTCATTGTTAGTGAAAACCAAAAAAAACCAAACCCTTTGCCATCGAGTCAATTCCAAAATAGTCATTCTCATACAATTGTATAAAAGGGATCGAAACATGTAATGTGCAGGCCCTTTAATCCCGCAGTTCTCATGGTAGGAATTTACCCTACATATCTATTGGAATCAATATGCCTAGATAAAACTACCATGATATTCTCTACAATGTTGTTTTAATAGCAAAATGCAGTACCAATGTAAAAGTCCGTCAGTATGGAACCAAACAAATAATTCTATACAGATAATGAAATACCATATATCCTTTAAAGGAATGAATTAGATAACAGATAGGTAGGTAGGTAGATAGGTAGATCAATAGATATAGATAGATGGATGGACAGACAGACAGATAGATATGAAAAATGATCCAAAATATGTATCTGGAATGTAATTATAATAATGTATCAACTCTAAAAAAAAAAAAGAAAATTCTTAGTGGACAGAGGCAACCAAGAGTGACTTCTGTGAGAAAAAGAGACTCAACCTGGGTCTCAAATAAAAAAATGGAATTTTTCTGGCAAGACTGAGGAGAAAAGGAAGGCTCCCTAAAATGGAATAACCATAGATCTGAGAATGATGTCATGTAGTTGAAATACCGTTGTTTTTACAGTCCAAACCTCTGGATTTAGAGCGACCCAGCGTGGGGCCTCTCAGAATTTTTACATGGAAGTACCCAGATTGCAGAGAAGAAAGATGCATTCCCCATGAAAGTAAAAGTGGCCTACTTGGAAGGGAGAGATTCCTTTTGAAGTCTCAAGTTCCCTACCTCTGACTTTGGCTAGTGGACACCATGCTGTTTCATTGAGACTGACAAATAAGGAACGCTGGACTGAATTAAAGAGGGCTGGTACAGCATATCAGGTTCAACATCTTTCATAGAAATACAGGTTTTCAAGAACCCATGCTCACATAATTATGTGGACATGAATACTGGAAAGTGGAAACTAAAAATTAAAAGCTATTTCAGCAGGTACTTGAATTTATTTGTAGAAGCCAAAGGTTTTTATGCATTTTTACTTGCTTGCATATGTTTTTGTGAGGTGACTAATTTTTTAAAAAGAAACTGTGGTGGTAGGCCTCTATGTACCCCTCAGAAGGGCCATTGCTTCTCTGATTTAGCTCATCTATTTTGGGATTCTATATAAAATATCCTTTGATATATAAATTCATGGCTCAAAATGAGAAACATTAGAAACCACAGCTTGATAAACCTTAGGCAAGATTTTTAAGCATGCAGACTTACTGGTCTGACAGAGACAGGAAGAACCCCCGAGACTATGGACCCCATATACCCTGCTAACTCAGAACTGAAGCCACTCCCAAAGCCCACTTTTCAGCCAAAGTTTAGACAGCCTATAAAACAATAGTAACACAAGTGAGGAACGTGCTTCGTAGTTCATTCAAGTATACAAGACCAAATCGGCAACATCTGCCCAAAGGCAAGATGAAAAGGCAGGAAGGAACAGGAAATCTGGACAAATGGACACAAGGAACCCAGGGCGGAGAGTGCTAACACACTGCAGGGATTGTGACCAATGCCACAAAACAGTTTGTGTATAAATTTTTGAATGAGAAACTAATTTGTGCTGTAAACTTTCACCTAAAGCACAATAAAATTTTTTAAAAAAAAGATTTTTAAGTATCTGACAACAGTAAATGGTAATGCCTGGGATCATGTAAGGCTCCAAAAGAGTCCCCCCTGCCCCCACCAGATGTAACTGAGATTGAAAAAACACAAATACACGTTTGGAACTAACCAATGAAGATGTAGCATTGTTAGTTAAGAACTTTCTCAGTAAGAATGAGTACTGAAATGAATAAGAACTCTAAGTCATGGTATCTGTCTTCACTGAGCCAAGTCTAGGAAATCATCATGGTGAAATGGAACAAGCAGAGATAGTATTGAAAATCTGGAATCAGACAAGCCTGGGTATGATGGGCTGTAAGCATTCAGACGCTAAGCTCTCTTAACCCGAGACACAGACTAACAATGTCTACTTCATGATTCTGTTGTAAACATCTGAAAAAAAAATTGTAATTATTATTAGACAAGTCACTTAACTCTGAGCCCAGTTTCCTTGTCTGTAAAAGGAAGACTATGATTCCTATGGTAGAACAGATATGAAAAGAATTTCTAAGCTTTAAATTTCTCTCAAGAGTTAAGATTGTTATCAATATTTGGAAAGTCAATATATGAAGGCATAAAGCATTAACTAATACATGGATTACATAAAAGTGCTTGACTTCCATTTCTGAAAATATAGTGTACTTGATAATATACATAAAAATACTGGATAAAATATCTAAAGTCTCTCAAATGTATAACTGATCTTGTGTGCAAATAAGGGAATCCTCCAGAGGATGCTGAAGATAAGACTGTCCTGAGGAGAACTGCCATTCCCTTTAACTATTTAAAATCCACATGAAAACAGGAGACAATCCCTTGGACTTCACAAGGTGGTGGTCTGAATCCATGACCCTTGCATGAAGTGACCAACATTGAAATACTATCCTCAGTGAAGCCAAACAAGAAGAAAATCTGCTCACCAACACAGGGAAGCATGAAAAAGTCTTGTATATATTATCCAAGGCTCTTTGAAAAAAGTCTTCATTTGAGAATTAAAAACCCCGTCCTGCCCTCATGTGGATTTGGAGTTCACGTTTACACTATCTGTGTGGTCTCAGAAAACCAAAGGTAAGAAATTAGCATCAAACAGCCCTAGACTGATAACAAACTCAGATGCAGACACAAATATTATCTGGAGGGAGAGAGATATGCAACACAGGCTCCACAGAAATCCCACATATAAAGCCTAGCTGAGCAGGAGTTCAAAACTAAAAAATACAAAGAATGTGAGTAAAAAAGCCACCGTAAGTGAGAGTGAACAGAAGCAAAACAGCTAAATTAGATTTCTAAGAATTAAGATAATGTGATTATTAGTTAAATTATAAAATAATTGCTTTTTAAATTATAAATAGAGAAAATTTAAAATATGAGAAAACAAGAAAATTACTACAGACAGGCAATTTAGAAAAAAAAATTGAACTTTCAGAAGTGAAAAATACTGTGATTGAACTTAAAGGTAAGTTAAAGAGTATATTAATGTCTGAGGGGACAATTAGTGAAGCAAAGGACATCATGCTTGATGAAGTGGAGGGTCAGCAAAAAAGAGGAAGACCCTCAACAGGATGGATTGACATAGTGGCTGAAACAGCGGGCCCAAGCATGACAGCAATCATGAGAAAGGTGCAGGACCAGGCAGTGTTTCATTCTGTTGTACATAAGGTCGCTGTGAGTCAGAATAGACTGGACAGCACCTAACAACAACAACAACAACAACATAGATCTCAGAAAAGAATCCAGAATTCAGCACAGAGAGACAGATATGAAAGAGAAGGAAAACAACATAAAGAATAGAATGCAAAAGTTCAGCCTGTGCCTAATAAGACAGAGGGTAAAGAGAATAGGGGAAGGCACTATCTAAAGAGATAATGGCCTAGAATTTTTCTAGAACTGATGAAGAACATGAATCCTGACATCCAAGATGTAAAAAAATCTCAAAAAAAAGAAATAAAAATTGTTTTATGTATTCTATCCAGGTTTTACATATGTTTTTGCATGTGATTTAGTCAGGTGCAGCTAAATCATAACCAGAAACCAAAATCAATTGTTATTCGTTAAAAATGGAACTTCAGGCATTAGCAGGTGACAAGAGGGGGAAATTCCAGGGAAAGAAATGACTTTTATATATATATATATATTTTATTGTAGTTCAGGTGAAGTCTTACAGAACAAATAGTTTCTCATGAAACAGTAGTATACATGTTGTTTTATGACATTGGTTAACAACCCCACAACCTGTCAACCCTCTAACTTCT
>NW_004444053.1:2554519-2581326 GCF_000243295.1 Trichechus manatus latirostris
TATTGGCCCCAGAGACAGAATGGGCCACATAAACCAGAGACTTCATCAGCCTGAGACCAGAAGAACTAGATGGTGCCTGGCTACCACCAATGAACGTCCTGACAGGGAACACAACAGAGGGTCCCTGATGGAGCAGTAGAAAGATGGGGTGCAGAACTCAAATTCAGGTAAGAAGACCTAACTTAATGGTCTGACTGAGACTGGAGGTGCCCCGGAAAGCATGACCCCTGGACTCTATCAGCCCAGAACTAAAACAATTTCTGAGGCCAACTCTTCAGATAAGGGATTGGACTGGACTGTGGGGCATACAGTGATACTCGTGAAGAGTGTGCCTCTTAGTCAAGTAGATGCAGGTGACCAAACGGGCAGCTTCTGTCCAGAGGTGAGATAGGAAGGCAGAGAGAGTTAGGAGCTGGTTGAATGTTCATGGGGAATCAGGGGCAGAGGGGAAGAGTGTGCTGTCGCAGAATGGGGTGAGCGGATGGGGTCTCATAACAATGTAGGTAAAAAAAAAAATTCTGTATGGGAGACTAACTTGAAATGTAAACTTCATTTAATTACAACAATTAAAAAAAAATGCAGGGACAAAGGCCATGTGATGACAGAGGCAGAGATTGTAGTGAAGCCCCTTGAAGGCGAGGAATGCTAAAGATTGCCAGCAACCATCAGAAGCTGGAAGAGACAAGGAAGGATCTTCCCCTAGATCCTTCAGAGTGAGCATGACCTTGCTGACGTCTTGATTTCAGACTTCTAGAACCCAGAACTATGAGAGAATAAAATTCCTGTTGTTTTAACTCTCCCAGTTTGTGATTTGTTACAGCAGCAGCAGGAAACCAATGTAGATAGTGATTACAAAGTGGGCCATGGCATGTACATACTCTCGGGGCTAATTTCAAACAAATAACCTCCCCTCTGCAGCAGCAGAAGGCCCTTTGTTGTTTGTCTGTCAGGATCATTCATCAGTCCTCTCCACGAATGTTTCTATCATTTCTCTTTGGAACTTCTGTTACACTGTGCCACTTCTCATTTCCTTCTCAGCTGTTCTCCCACTTCCCTGCCTTGTTTGTTCTGTCTTCTTCCACCATTTCTCACCACATACCATATGGCTCCCCTCTGCCTTCCCTGAGCTCAGGGTTTCACAGCATTCTCCAGGCTTCGCCAGGGCAACCAAGGCCATGTAAGTCTGTGAATGACCCCTCCAACTGGCAGTCCTGCTCTGCAGTTTCATGTGAGCATAACTCTGTTCCTATAAGGAGATGCATGACACTGAGAGCCTTCTGATAAATTCCTTCAAGGGCTGGTTTTGCCAGTTACCTACAAGAAGCCAAGAGTGTTTTGACCAAGCAATGATCTTTCAAAAACAAGATGATTATATATTTAACCCTAGAATATTGAGAGACTTGTAGGGCAGATGCAGAAAAATTTTTTTTTTACTTATTTTCTCCTCCAGCATCAAGTGGGGCAGCCTCACAGTGCAGTGGAGAGAGCATGAACTCTGTAGTCACGTGGACATAGATTTGAATCCCAGTTCTGTACCTTCTGACTGGCACCTTGGGTGTGTTTCGTAAGCAGTGACATGTAGGGTTGGTGTCACCCACTGCTGTAACTCCTGGTGTCACTCCCCTCATGCTAATTACCACAATACTGTAGCTAAAACACCAGAAAACTTGACAAACTTAGCAACTATAAAAACACCAGAGCAATGAAAACAATAGCATTTGGTTGTAGCACGTGCAGACGAAACCATGTGATTGAAAGCGTCATTGTAATTAGGTAATAATGACAGCTCTGACCTGAGCGCTTTAAGTTCAAAAAGTAAATTAGCGTAGAGTTTTAGCCTTATAGGCGTATTGATACATGTAAGCTGAACTTAACAAAAAAAATTGTTTGTTGTTATAACTAATTACAGGGATAATTTTATTAAAAAATAATAAATTTGTACTGAAACACTGCACAAAAATTTTATAGACAGTCATTTTGGTGTCATCCCATCTGACAGTGTCATCCGGTGTGATCCACCCACCCTGACCCCTGTTTATAGGTGCTCTACAAACCTTCAGGAGCCCTGGTTGTGCAACAGTTAAGTGCTCTGCTGCCAACCAGAAGGTTGATGGTTTGAACCCACCCACCCACTTCCTGGGAGGAAGACCTGACAATCTGCTTCCATAAAGATTACAGCCTAGAAAACCCAATGGGGCAGTTCTATTCTGTCACATAGGGTCGCTATAAGTCAGAATCAACTCAACGACACCTAACAACAGCAATATGAACCTTAGTTTCTTCATTGTAAAACCAAGTTTTACATAACTACATTACATAGACTTACTGGTTGATTCGTTGTTGTTGTTTCTAGTTGCCTTTGAGTTGATTTCAACTCATGATGACTCCATACGTACAGAGTAGAACTGCTCCATGGGGTTTTCAAGGCTGTGACCTTTCAGAAGTAAATCGCCAGGCCTTACTTCTGAGATGCCTCTGGGTGGGTTTGAACTGTCAACCTTTTGGCTAGTAGTCAATGGTAGTGCTTAACCACTTGCACCAGCGAGGGACTCCATTATTAGTTGATAACATGTATACATTTGTTATCTATCTATGCATAACAAATCACTCCAAAATTTTGTGACTTAAGATAGGACAGCAATAATTGTTTATTAGATCTCATGGTTTCTGTGGGTCAGGAATTTGGGAGCAGCTCAGCTGGGTTATTCCGACTCAGGGTCTCTCATAAGCTCTCAGTCAGTCTGTAGCCAGAGCTGAGGTTGTTGTGAAGGCTTCTTCTTTCACAGCGGGTGCCTGGGTTGGGAAGACTGAAGCAGCCTGAGGCTGGAGCGACTGGAGCCCCTTAGGCATCTTCCTCTGTCTCTGTGTGGCCCCACCATGTGGTCCTCTGGCATGGCCCCTTCAGGATCGCTGGATTTCTTACAGGGCAGCTCAGGGCTCCAAAGGCACATGTTCCAAGAGAGAGAAGAACTGGTGAAACTGTGCCATCTTTTCTAGCCTGGCCTCAGAAGTCGCACAGCATCACGCCAATTGCCTTCTGTTGATTAGAAGCAAGTCATTAGGCCCAACCCATGCTCAAGGGGACAGTTAGACTCCTTCTTTGTTTGTAGGAGTGTCAAAATTTTGTGGGCATGCTTTAAGGCTACTACAGTATTTGAAATGTTTGGTCCTCAATAAATAGTGGCAATTATTATTATTATTATTTTATCAGATAATTTAAGAAAAAATAAAACAGAAAAAAATGCCTCCGCCCCCTACCATTCTTATTTTCACTCTCCTAGAACACACCCATCCCATGAGGAGGTAAAATTAGCTATCAAACTAGGCAAAAGGTAAAAAGGTGAAAGGAAATGGAGAAGCAAAAATAATGAGTTGACATTTTTGATCGTTTGCTACATGCCAAATGCAAAATATCGTGTGTCCACCATTACAGTATCATACAAAATAGTTCTACTATCCTAAAAACATTCTTCCCCAACTCCCCTGAGCCCCTGGCAACCACTGATCTTTTTGCTGTTTCTATAGTTTTGCCTTATCCAGAACGTCATATAGTTGGAATCATACAGCATGTAACCTTTTAAAGCTGGCTTCTTTCACTTAGCAGCATGCATTTAAGGTTCCTCCATGTCTTTTTTTGTAGCTTGATAGCTTATTTCTTTCTATTGATCCATTGTATAGATGTACCACAGTTTATCCATTCATCTCTTGAAGGACATCTTGATTGCTTCCAATTTTTGGTAATTATTAATAAAACTGCTGTAAACTTTCATGTGAAGGTTTTTGTGTGGATATACTGTATTTTACACAAGGAACACGAGCCTTCTATGTTTGTTTACCAACTGAACCCTACCCCTGCAAGGTATTTTCATAAGTGCTGCTATACCAATTTTTTTATATGTTGCTGTAAACAAATTAGCATAGAGTGCTTACAAAAATACCTAGCAGGGGGAAGACATGATTGACAAACAAACGTAGAAGGTACATGTTATTTGCTTAAAAATACAATAAGTTTTCAATTCTTTTGGGTAAATACATAAGAGCATGATTGCTGGATTGAACAATAGGCCTATATTTAGTTTTGTAAAAAAACGAAACTACCAGACTGTCTTCCAAAGTAGTTATATCATTCTGCATTCCCACCAGAAATGAATAAGGGTTCCTATTGCTCCACATCCTCACCATCATTGGTGCTGTCGATATTTTGGATGGTGTCACAGTGGTTAAAGCAATCGACTGCTAACCTAAAGGTCATAGGTTCGAAACCACCAGTGGCTCTGCGGGAGAAAGATGTGGTAGTCTGCTTCCATAGAGATTTACAGCCTTGGAAGCCCTATGAGGTCGCTATGAGTCGGAATCAACTTGACAGCAGTGGGTTTCGTTATGGGTTTTAATAGGTGTGGAGAGGTATCTCATTGTTGTTTTAATTTGCAATTCCCTAATGATATATGATGTTGAACACCTTTTCATGTGCTTATTTGCCATCTGTATATCTTCTTTGGTGAGATACCTATTCAGATCTTTTGCCCATTTTTAATTGGGTTGTTTGCTTTCTTACTGTTGAATTTTAAGAATTCTTTGTATATCTTGGATACAAGTCCTTTACCAGATACGTGTTTTGGAAATATTTTCTCCTAGTCTATGGCTTGTGTTTTCATTCTCTTAACCTTTCTTCTCTATTAAAGATCAAGAAAAACTTTCTAGTGGGTTTCCTCACCCTCACCCTCAACAGGTTTCCCCTCACATCTTATTGGATAGAATTGTAGCACAAAATTTCAGGCAAGAGGAATGGAATTGATGTCATTAGGTTATTTAGCCAGATTCTCCCTCCTCCTGGGCCTAGGGAGGAACTTGCCTTACCCTGAAGAGTATCACCACCCAATACTGAACCAAGTCAGGGCTCTGTTAGCAAGGCTGTTGTTAGTTGCTGTTGAATCAGTTCTGACTCATGGCAACCCCATGTACAACATAACAAAACATTGCCCAGCCCAGCACCATCTTCATGATCATTGGCATGTTTGAGTCCATTGTTGTGGCCATTACATAGTGCCTTCCACCCTAGTGGGCTCATCTTCCAGCAGTATATTGGACATTATTCTGTTGTGATCCATACGGTTTTTATTGGCTAATTGCCAGACCTTTCTTTCTAGTCTGCCTTACTCTAGAAGCTCTGCTGATTCAGTCCACCATGGGTGACCCTGTTAGTATTTGAAATACCAATGGTGTATCTTCCAGCATCACATCAACACACAAGCCACCACAGCACAACATACTAACAGACAGGTGGTGGGTCAGCAAGGTGGAGTGTGTCTGATGGCTGTCAAGGAGGCAACCGACAGAGTGTGTAACTTGGCACTTCAGTCTTCCCTCATCCACATTACAGATAACCCAGAGGGAAATGTGGGATGATTAATTGGAGAAAAATAAATGTCAAGTGGGCTTTTGTTCCTCTAATGAAAGAGATTCATTACTTTTTTGCTTTTAATCATCTAATTTATGCAACAATTCATCAGGCAAGTCCATCGGGCTGCTTTTCAAATTTGAAAACAAAACTTTTGTCAACTTGAAAGAAAAAAATGAGCCAAGGTCAGCTTAAACCGTGTCCCTTCCACTGAGCAGTTTATGGATGTGTCTCTCTGCTGAGTGGTTATGAGAGACAATTATACCTCAAAGTCACTGGCAAGTGCAGTCAGAGCACAGAATGTGAAAGCTGGACTTTACAGATCATCTACTCTCACAGGTGTTCTACATCTAATTACACACACAAGAAAACTGAAGAGCAGAGAGGGAAAGTGCTGGCCCCAAGTGAGACAGTGGAGTGGCAGAGGCAGGAAGGGAGCGTGGTGTGCTGTCCCTGTTTTCACAGAGTCTCTTAGCTCCAGTTCAAGCCCATCAGACCAAATAGTTTCGTCACAATTCCATAAAAAAATAATAATAAGTTGCCATCAAGTTGACTCCAACTCATGGTGACTCCAAGTGTATCAGAATAGAACTGTGCTTTATAGGGTTTTCAATGGCTGGTTTTTCAGAAGTAGAATGCCAGGCCTTTCTTCTAAGACACCTCTGGGTAGACTCGAACCACCAACCTTTGGTTAGCAGCCGAGTGCGTTAACCATTTGCACCACCCAAGGATTCCTACAATTCCGTAAATATCTGTATATAACTAGAGTCCTAGGGACACTACAGACCACAAGAATAGAAGGACAAGAGGCTGAAGGGCAGATAGAGTGAAGGGAATGAGAATTTATCCTGAAGCATCAACATTCCTCAAAACATAGTGCAAGTTGGCACTTCTGATCTTGGAATTGAACAAAACTGGAGCCAGTTCATCTTCTTTAGTTTTAATGGAGAAGTTTCAGGACATCAGAGGAAGGAAAATGAAAAGTGAAAAGAGCATTGAGTGATCCAGTTAAAGAGATATGCTGCTGGATTATAACAGGTATCTATGAACATTGCAGGTTTAAAATATAAAAAGGAACCCTGGTGGTGCAATTGTTAAGCATTCACCTGTTACCTGAAAGACTGGCAATTCCAACCCACCCAGTGGCTCAACAGAAGAAAAACTTGGTGATCTGCTTCCATAAAGATTACAGCCCAGGAAACCCTACCGGGCAGCTCTACTCTGTCACATGGCCTCGCTATACATGGAAAATATACTCAATGGCACCTAAGAAAAACAACAACAAACTATACAAAGATAAAAGGTCTTTGTTCCTGGTTCACATTCCTCAAGATACAGATAGCACCACCAGAATATTTCAGGGCTCTAAGCACTCTTCCTCTTGGAGGTCCAATCCTTTATCATATCAAGCATATTAAGATGCACCCATTTAAAAAAAAAAAAGTTACTATTCAGTTGACTACGAATCAGGGAAAGTCACGTGTGTCAGAGTAGAACTGTGGTCCACAGAGGTTTCAGTGACTGATTTTTTCAGAAGTAGATCATCAAGCGTTTTTTTGGAGGTGCCTCTGTGTGGACGCAAACCACCAACCTTTAGGTTAGCAGTTGAGCACATTAACCATTTGCACCACCCAGGGACTCCAAGATGCACCCATAACACATGTGAAAAATAATTGATATGCAATGGTAAGAATTAAGTTGTGTAGCAGCTGACTAATTGAAAAGAAATAATTTGCTGACATTTATTAAAATATTCATTTTCCTTTTTTGATATTACCATTTTCTTTTCATAATTTCAGTTTACTTTTTTCCATATCCCAAATATTTTTTATTTTTGTTTTAAATATTTTATTGTGTTTTTTTATAATTTTTTGTTCTGCTTTAGGTGAAACTTTACAGAACAAATTAGTTTCCCATTTGATAGTTTGTACATAAAGCATTCCATGACATTGGTTGCATTCTCCTCAATTTGTTAGCACTCTCTCCGTTTCCTCCCTGGTTCATGGTTTCCTTTCATCCAGATTTTCTACATTTTCCTGCTTTCTCATCTTTACTTTTGGTCAAATATTGTTCTTTTGATTTTGTATAATTAATTGTTCTAAGGAATGTGCTTCTCTCAGGTGTTACTGTTTATTTTATGAGCCTGTGTAGAGTTTGGCTGAAATGTGGTCTCTGAGAAGGACTTCAGTTCCAGGTCAGAAAGATGTTTTAGGGCTATAGTCTTGGGGTTCGTCTAGTTTCTGTCAGACCAGTAAGTCTGGTCTGTTTTGTGAATTTGATGTCCTCTTCTACATTTTTTTCCTGTTCTGTCTGGAGTCCTCTGTTGTGATCCCATCAGAGCAATCAGTAGTGGTAGCCAGTCACCATTTAGCTCCTCTGGTCTTGGACACATGTAGACTGTGGTTCATGTGGTACTTTAGTCCTCTGGACTAACTGCTCCCTTGAGTCTTTGGTTTTCTTCTTCATGTTGTTTTCTCCCAATGGTAAAAGATCAATTGTTGTATCTTAGACGGCTATTCACAAGCTTTTAATACCCAGACGCTAAAGTAGTATACAGAACATTGTCTTTATGAAATGTGCTGTGCCAGTTGACGTAGATATCCCCTGAGTCTCTAGTCTTTTGCCTTAGAGCCTAAGAACTTCATCCCAGGTGGTGTTTGGTTATGTCTAAGAAATTTCCATGACTGTTCCCCTTGTGTGCTCTGTTGTCTATATTAATATACATGCAGCACCTACAATTATGTATGTAGAAATATCCATGATCAAACATATATCTGAAGGTGGGTGTGTTCCCTTACACCCTTCCAAACCTCTTTAGCATACCTATTTGCCTATGTATCCATTAGTAGATTATTGTTTGTTAATACTATTGTTGGAGGATTTTCTATGTCATAGTGATTACTATAGTTGCCCTTTATTCTTGTGTTCCTCTTAGTGTCTTCCTTTGCCTTGCTCATATTGTGCTGACTTACCCTTAATGAGTTAACCTTAATGACGTGGATGAAGTCAGGCTTTCCAGACCTTCATTTGCTGATGTGGCACGACTCAAAATGAGAAGAAACAGCTGCAAATACCCATTAATAATCAGAATGTGGAGTGTATGAAACATGAATCTAGGAAAATTAGAAGTTGTTAAAAATGAAATGGAATGCATAAACAACGATATCATAGGCATTAGCAAGCTGAAATGGACCGGTATTGGCCATTTTCAATAGGACAATCATATGGTCTACTATGCCAGAAATGACAACTTAAAGAGAAATGGCATTGCATTCATTGTCAAAAAGAATATTTCAAGATCTATCCTGAAGTACAATGCTGTTAGTGATAGGATAATATCCATATGCCTACAAGGAAGACCAGTTAATACAACTGTTATTCAAATTTACCCACCAACCACTAAGGCCAAAGATGAAGAAATTGAAGATTGTTACCAACTTCTGCAGTCTGAAATTGATCGAACATGCAATCAGAATGCATTGATAATTACTAGTGATTGGAATGTGAAAGTTGGAAACAAAGAAGAAGGATTCATAGTTGGAAAATATGACCATGGTGATAGAAACAATGCCAGAGATTTCATGAGAGAATTTTGCAAGACCAATGACTTCTTCATTGCAATTACCTTTTTTCAACAGCATGAACAGTGACTATATGCATGGACCTCACCAAATGGAATACACAGGAATCAAATCAACTATGTCTGTGGAAAGAGACAATGGAAAAGTTCAATATCATCAGTCAGGACAAGGTCAGGGGCTGACCATGGAATAGACCATCAATTGCTCCTATGCAGCTTCAAGATGAAACTGAAGAAATTTAGAACAAGTCCATGAGAGCCAAAGTACAACCTTGAGTATATCCCATCTAAATTTAGAGACCATCTTAAGAATAGATTTGTTGCATTGAACACCAATGCCTCAAGACCAGACCAGTTGTGGAAAACATCAAGGATATCATACATGAAGAAAGAAAAAGGTCATCAAAAAGACAGGAAAGAAAGAAAAGACCAAAATGGGTATCAGAACAGACTCTGAAACTTGCTCTTGAACATCAAGTAGCTAAAGCAAAAGGAAGAAATGACGACGTAAAAGAGCTGAACAGAAGATTTCAAAGGGCAGCTCGAGAAGACAAACTAAAGTATTATAATGACTTGTGCAAAGACCTGGAAATAGAAAACCAAAAGGGAAGAACATGCTCGCATTTCTCGAGTGGAAAGAACTGAAGACAAAATTCAAGCCTCGAGTTGTAATAATGAAGGATTCTATGGGGAAAATACTAAACAATGCAGGAAGCATCAAAAGAAGATGGAAGGAATGCACAGAGACACTATATCAAAAATAACTGGTCGACATTCAACCATTTCAGGAGGTACCATATGATCGGGAACCAATGGTACTGAAGTAAGAAGCCCAAACTGCACTGAAGGCACTGGCGAAAAACAAGACTCCAGGAACTGACGGAATACCAGTTGAGATGCTTCAACAAACGGATGCAGCACTGGAAGTGCCCACTCATCTATGCCAAGAAATTTGGAAGACAGCTACCTGGCCAACCAACTGGAAGAGTTCTATATTTATGCCTATTCCCAAGAAAGGTGATCTAACCAAATGCAGAAATTATTGAATGGTATCATTAATATCACATGCAAGTAAAATTTTGATGAAGATCATTCAAAAGTGACCGCAGCAGTATATCAACAGGGAACTTCCAGAAATTCAAGCCAGATTCAGAAGAGGATGGGGAATCAGGGATATCATTGCTGATGTCAGATGGATCCTGGCTGAAAGCAGAGAATACCAGAAAGATGTTTACCTGTGTTGTATTGACTATGCAAAGGCATTCGACAGCGTGGATTGTGACAAATTATGGATAACATTGCGAAGAATGGGAATTCCAGAACACTTCATTGTGCTCATGAGGAAACCATACATAGATCAAGAGGCAGTCATTCGAACAGAACAAGGGGATACTGTGTGATTTAAAGTCAGGAAAGGTGTGTGTCATGTTGTATCTTTTCACCATACGTATTCAATCTGTACGCTGAGTAAATAATCTGAGAAGCTGGACTATATGTAGAAGAAAGGGGCATCAGGATTGGAGGAAGACTCATTAACAACCTGCCATATGCAGATGACACAAAGTTGCTTGCTGAAAGCTGAGAGGACTTGAAGCACTTACTGATGAAGATCAAAGACTACAGCCTTTAGTGTGGATTACACTTCCACATAAAGAAAACAAAAATCCTCATAACTGGACCAATAAGCAACATCATGATAAATGAAGAAAATATTAAAGTTGTCAAGTATTTCATTTTACTTGAATCCACGATCAACACCCATGGAAGCAGCAGTCAAGAAATCCAAAGATGCATTGAATTGGGCAAATGTGCTACAAAAGACCTCTGTAAAGTGTTGAAAAGCGAAGATGTCATTTTGAAAACTAAGGTGTGCCTGATCCAAGCAATGGTGTTTTCAGATGCCTCATGTGTATGCAAAAGATGGATGATGAATAAAGAAGACCGAAGAGTTGACACCTTTGAATTGTGGTGTTGGCAAAGAATGTTGAACACACCATGGACTGTCAAAAGAACAAACAAATCTGTGTTGGAAGAAGTACAATCAGAATGCTCCTCAGAAGCAAAGATTGCAAATCTGTCTCACATACTTTGGACTTATTATCAGGAGGGATCAGTCCCTGGAGAAGGACATCATGTTTGGTAAAGTAAAGGGTCAGCGAAAAAGAGGAAAATGCTCCGCAAGATGGATTGACACAGTGGCTGCAACAATGGACTCCAGCATAATAAAGTTTGTGAGGATGGCGCAGGACGGGGCAGTGTATCGTTCTATTGTACATAGGGTCGCTATGAGTTAGAACCGACTCGACAGCACCTAACAACAATAAACCTTTTCTTGTTTTTTTATAATAGTGGTTTCATACAATATTTGTCCTTTCGTGATTAACTTATTTCACTCAGCATATTGCCCTCCAAATTCAGCCATGTTGTGAGATACTTCATGGATTTTTTGTTATTCTTTATCGTATGGTATTCCATGGTGTGTATGTACCAGTTTGTTTATCCATTCATGTGCTGATGGGCACTTAGATTGTTTCCATCTTTTTACTACCGTGAATAATGCTGCAATGATCATAGGTATGCATATGTCTATTCGTGTCACAGCTCTTGTTTCATTGGGGTATATACCTAGGAGTGGGATTGCTGAATCATATGGTATTTCAATTTCTATTCCCACCAGCAGTGTATAAGAGTTCCAGTCTCCCTATAACCTCTCCAACATTTGTTATTTTCTGGTTTTTCTTTTTTTTTGGGGGGGGGGGTTAGTGCTATTATTGTCGGAGTGAGATGGTATCTAATTGTAGTTTTGATTTGCATCCCCTGGTGGTGCAGTGATTAAGAGCTACAGTGAGCTATGGCTGCTAACCAAAAGGCATAAAAGGCAGTTCTACTCTGTCCTATAGGGTCACTGTGAGTCAGATTCAAGTTGATGGCAACAGATAATGGCTAAAGATCGTGAGCATTTCTTCATGTGTTTGTTAGCTGCCTGAATGTCTTCTTTGGTGAAATGTCTGTTCATATCCTTTGCTCATTTTTTATTTTGTTGTTGAAGTGTTGAGGTTTTCTATGAATTTTAGAGATTACACCCTTGTCGGATATGTTGTAGCCAAAAATTTTTTCCCACTGTGTAGGCTCTCCTTTTACTCTTTTGGAGAAGTCTTTTGACAGGCATAAGTGTTTAATTTTTATGAGGTCTCACTTACCTATTCATCTTCTGCAGTTTGTGCATTTTTAGTTATGTTTGGTATTCTCTTTATGCCTATTTTAGGGCCCGTAATATTGTCCTATATTTTGTTCCATGATCTTTATCGTTTTAAGTTTTATATTTAGGTCTTTGATCCATTTTGAGTTAGTTTTTGTGTATGGTGTGAGGTATGGGTTCTGTTTCATTTTCTACAGATAAACATCCAGTTTTGCCAGCACCGTTTGTTAAAAAGACTGTCTTTTCCCCATTTAATGCACTTTGGCCCTTTTTTGAAGATCAGCTGTCCATAGGTGGGTGGATTTATTTCTGGGTTCTCAATTCTGTTCCATTGGTCAATGTATCTGTCATTGTACCAGTACCAGGCTGTTTTGAATACTGTGGCTGTATAGTAGGTTCTGAGATCAGGTACTTTGATCTTCTTCTTCAATAATGCTTTACTTATCTAGTGCCTCTTTCCTTTCTGTATAAATTTGGTGATTAGTTTTTCCATCTCATTAAAGAATGCCATTGAAATTTGAATCATGATTGCATTATATCTGTAGATCACTTTGGGCAGTATTGACATTTTCAAAATATTAAGTCTTCTTATCCATGAGCATGGTATGTTTTTCCATTTATGTAGGTCTCTTTTGGTTTCTTGCATAAGTGTTTTGTAGTTTTCTTTATGCAGGTCTTTTATGTCACTGATTAGATTTATTACTAAGTATTTTATCTTTTGGAAGGCCATTGTGAATGGTATTGTTTTCCTGATTTCCTTTTTGAAATTATATTTGTGGGTGTAGAGACATCCAATTGATCTTTGCATGTTGATCTCGTATCCTGCTACTTTGCTGAATTCTTCTATTAGGACTAGTAGTTTTCTTGTGGAATCTTTGGGATTTTCTATGTATAGGATCATATCATTTGTGAATAGGGATAGTTTTACTTATTCCTTACCAATTTGAATGCCCTTTATTTCCTTTTCTTGCCTTATTGCTCTAGCTAGATCTTCCAGTACAGTGTTGAATAAGCATAGTGACCAAAGGCATACTTGTCTGGTTCCCGTTCTCAAAGGAAATGCTGTCAGTCTCTCTCTGTTGAGAATAATGTGGGCCATTGCGTTTTGTATAAATGCCCTTTATTATGCTGAGGAATTTCCCTTCTGTTCCTGGTTTGGCGAAAGTTTTTATTAGGAACATGTGTTAGACTTTATCAAATGCCTTTTCTGTGTCAATTCAAATGATCATGTGACTCTTTGTTTTATTTATGTGATGAATTACATTGATTGATTTTCTAATGTTGAACCATCCTTGCATACCAGGTATGAATCCCACTTGGTCATGAAGTATTATTTTTTGGATATGCTATTGAATTCTATTGGCTAGAATTGTGTTGAGAATTTTTGTCTATATTCATGAGGTATTCATGAGGTCTGTAATTTTCTTTTTTGTGGTGTCTTTGCCTGGCTTTGATATCAGGGTTATGCTGGCTTCATAGAACAAGTTTGGGAGTATTCCTTCCTTTTCTATGCTCTGAAATAGTTTGAATAGCACTAATATGAGCTCTTCTCTGAATGTTTGGTAGAATTCTCCAGTGAAGCCGTCAGCCCACAGTTTTTTGAGGTGTTTTTTTTTTTTTTTTTTTTGGTGGGGGGGCTTTATTATCTCTTCCATTTCTTCTCTTGTCTATCTCAGTTTGTGTTACTTTATGTAGGTAGTGTGTTTCTAGAAATTTGTCCATTTCCTCTAGGTTTTCAAATTTCGTTGGAGTACAATTTTTCATAGTATTCTGTTATGATCCTTTTTATTTTAGTTGGTTCTGTTGGAATGTCACCCATCTCATTTATTATTTGGGTTATTTGCTTCTTCCCCTGCTTTTCTTTTGTCAATTTGGCCAATTGTTTGTCGATTTTATTGATTCTTTCAAAGAACTGACTTCTGGTCTTGTTGATTCTATCTATTGTTTTTCTGTTTTGTTTCATTTATTTCTGCTCTAATCTTTATTATTTCCTTTCTTCTGGTGACTGTGGGCTTCTTTCACTGCTCTTTTTGTATTTCTTTAAGTTGTAGGGTGATGTTTTGATTTTGGACCTTCTTCTTTTTGGTGTGTGAGTTTATTGCTGCAAGTTGACCCCTTCAGTACGATCGATCACATTTATATAGCCTTTCTCGTCATGGTCTTGTAATTCCTAACCAAGCAATTGGGTGGGACTATGCAGATAAGGTAATTGTGGCCCACCCAGGGAATTGGTCAGTTTTGTCATTCTGCTAGGCTTAAAATGAGCCATCCTGGAGGCAGAAAAGAGAGGTCTCCCCACCACCATGGAAAAGGAGCCAAGAGCAGAGCATGTCCTTTGAACCTAAGATCCCTGCACTGAGAAGCTCCTGGAGCCATGGGACTGACAGAGAAACAGCTGTGACACTGAAGACTGCTAGAAGCAGTGGCAGAGAATCAGCAGCAGGAGAGACCAGCAGGAGGCAGTGTGGTGGGCTTCCCAACCCACAGAGAGACAAGGGTGAGTGCCTTTGGGCAGGAGGTTTGCTGGTGGAGTAGGGTGCCTCTGGGCACTTGGTAGAGCGAGATTTGCCAACCAGTGGAGCTTGAGCTGAGCACCTTCAGGCTGAGACTTACTGGCAGAGTGGGGGTGCCTCTGGGCATTTATCAGCAAGCTAAAAGAGCTTTGTAACACTTGCCCAAGCAGGGCAGAGGCTGAGGGGCCAGAAAGAGGTGTGCCTGTGGACATGGCTGAGAAGAGGCTATCCTGATGGAAGAACCATATCCTAAGTGTTCCTAAACCTGAATGGTAACCTGTTGCCTCTCTAATAAACCCCATAATTGTGAGTATTGTCTGTGAGTTCTGTGTGGCCATTGCAATGAATTATCAAACCCAGCAGAGAAATTGAGAGTGTTGTGGGAGGGACTGTGGGTGTCAGAATTGGTAAAGATGGTGGAAAGAGAAGACATGTCTGACCTCCACCTCATAGCAATCAGCCTTGGGCCGTTGATCTTGATTCTCCTTCCTCCTTATGAAGTTAGAAGAGGTCAGATGCTACTGCCACACCATTTTTACAACCTCTGAGCACTGCTTTTGCTGTGTACCAAAGATTTGGGTATGTTTTCATTTTCATTTGACTCTAGGAATTTTTTTAAATTTTTTCTTTGATTTCTTCTATTACCCAGTGGTTTTTAAGCAAGGTGTTATTCAGTTTCCAATTGTTTGATTTTTTTTTTCCTTCGTCTTCCTGTTAATTGATTTCAACTTTTATAGCATCATGATCAGAGAAAATGCTTTGTATTATTTTGATGTTTTGGATTTTATTGAGACTTGTTTTCTGGCCTAAAATGTGGCTATTCTGGAAAATGACCCATGTGCATTGAAAAAGAATGTATACTTTGCTGTTGTTGGGTAGAGTGTTCTAGATACGTCTATGAGGTTAAGTTGGTTGATTGTGGCATTTAGATCTTCTATATCTTTGCTGAGTTTCTGGTTGGTCTGTCCTTCACCAAAAGTGGTGTGTTGAAGTCTCCTACTATTATTGTGGAACTCTCTGTTTCTCTTTTCAATGCTGTTAGTTTGTTTTATGTATTTTGGAGCTCTGTTATTGCGTGCATATATTTATTATGGTTATGTCCTCTTGGTGGATTGATCCTTTAATCATTATATAATGTCCTTCCTTATCTTTTACGGTGAATTTTGCCTTAAAGTCTATTTTACCAGAGATTTTTTTAATATTTCCACTCCTGCTCTTTTTTGGCTATTGTTTGCTTGATATATTTTTTCCGTTCTTTGAGTTTTCATTTATTTATATCTTTTGTCTAATGTGTGTCTCTTGTAAACAGCATATTGATAGGTCCTGTTTTTTTTAATCCATTCTGCCACTCTGTGTCTCTTTACTGGTGCATTTAAACTGTTTACATTAGTGTGATTATTAATAG
Source organism: Trichechus manatus latirostris (assembly GCF_000243295.1). Lineage (NCBI taxonomy): Eukaryota > Metazoa > Chordata > Mammalia > Sirenia > Trichechidae > Trichechus > Trichechus manatus. The sequence continues at coordinate 2,570,615 of NW_004444053.1, forward strand.
GTATGAGTTTGCTGCTGTCATTTTGTTGTGCTTTTTTTTTGTGATGTTGATGGTTTCTTTGTTCAGCTTAATTTTTTGTGCTGAGTTCTTTTTGATTGTGGATTTTCTTTTCATTTTTTTCATTGTTGATTTTGTGTTTACTGAGTCTTTATGTTTTTCCTCCTTTTTTATTTTAATGAGTAAGTTTGTTAGCTTTCTTTATGACTAGCTTGGATTGAATCATGTCCCGCAAAAAATGTGTGTATCAATTTGGCTGGGCCATGATTCCCAGTATTGTGTGGTTGTCCTCCATTTTGTGATTGTAATTTTATGCTAAAGAGGATGAGGGTGGGATTGTATAACACCCTCACTAAGGTCATATCCCTGACCTACTGTAAAGGGAGTTTTCATAGGGTGTGGCCTGCACCATCTTTTACCTTACAAGAGATAAAAGGAAAGGGAAGCAAGCAAAGAATGTGGGACCTCATACCATCAAGAAAAACAGTGCCAGGAGCAGAGTGCATCCTTTGGACCTGGGGTCCCTGTGCAGAAAAGCTCCTAGTTGGGGGGAACATCAATAAGGCCAACAGAAAGAAAAAGCCTTCCCCTGGAGCTGATGCCCTGAATTTGGACTTGTAGCCTACTAGACTGTGAGAAAATAAATTTCTTTTTGTTAAAGCCATCCACTTGTGGTATTTCTATTATAACAGCACTAGATGAATAATACAGTGGTTATTTTGAAATTTACCTTTATCTTTCCAAGTTTAAAGTATGTTTTATTTCTTGATAGTGCCTTGTCTTCCTCTCCATATGAAAGTTGTTTAACTACACCATTTATTCCCCATTTTTGTTTTGATGTTGTCATCACTTACAAGTTGACATCTCTGGTTCCCTGTTTTCAGTCTTTTAGCTTTGTTTTATTTTTAGGAATTCTTTATCTCGGTTGATATCTGGCTGATACTGTCATGTGTCCTAATCTCAGATTGTCTGAAGTTGTTGGTCCTCTGTCCAAAGGATTCCCTTTAATATTTTTTGTAAGTTTGGTCAGGTTTTTACAAAGTCCCTTAATTTCTGTTTATCTGGAAATGTCCTCACTTCACCACTGTATTTGAGAGACAGTTTTTCTGGGTATATAATTCTTCACTGATTTTTTTTTTCTTTCAAGGTTTTATATATGTCATCCCATTGCCTTCTTGCCTGCATGGTTCCCCTTTGTGGGTAACTTTTCATTTTTCCTGAGTTGCTTTCAGGATTCTTTCTTAGTGTTTGGTTTTGGCAAGTTTGATTATGATATGTCTTGGTGACTTTCTTTTGGAATCTAACCTGTATGGTGTTCGTTGAGCTTCTTGGATGTATATCTTCTCATCTTTAATGATATTAGGGAAGTTTTCTGCCAGTAAATCTTTGACAATTCTTTGTGTGTGTGTGTGTTTTGTCTCCTCCTGTTCTGGAATTCCAATCATGCATAGAATTTTCCTCTTGATAGTGTCCCACATAATTCTTAGGCTTTCTTCATTTTTCTTCATTCATTTTTCTGATTTTTCCTCAAACAGATTGGTCTGAAGGGATTTGTCCTTTATTTTGCAGATTCTGTCTTCCGTTGACTCAGTTATTTTGTTCCATCCTTCTATTGAGTTGCCTATTTCTGATATTGTATTGTTAATCTTTCAGATTTCTAGTTGTTGTGGTTTTTTTTTGTTTTGTTTTGTTTTTTGGTATGGTTTCTAATTGTCTATTTATTTTGTTGTTTTTTTCTTATATTGTTTTCCTGAATTCTTCTATTGTTTTGTCTGTGTTTTCCTTGATTTTGTCTGTGTTTTCCTAGACCTCTTTCCTGATCTCTTGGAGAACCCTATATATTAGTCTTTTGAATACGTTTTGAGATAGTTGCATCAGCATTTCTTCCTCCAGAAGATATTGTGGTTCTTTATTTTGGTCACTTGTTGGAATTATCTTGTCCTGCTTCTTTATGTGATTTGATATTGTGTGTTGTCTTTGAGGCATTAAGATGCTGTTATATTTATTTGTTTATTGTATGTTTGTTTGCTGTATTTTGATTTTTTGTTTTGTTTTGATATATCCAAGTATGTGGGGCATGCTGCTACTCTGATCCCTAGTCTAGCTGCACTTGAGCTCTCATCACCTGTCTCCAGGTGGGTGGGGCAGTAACTAGTTGTGTGAGCACAGGTGTCTGTTCACTGGTCTTGTGGAGTGGCTGAGAATGTAACTGGCATTGCTGGTGAGGTGATGTGTCTGTCCAGCCAGTCACCTGGGTGTGGGTGCAGGAGCATTCTCACTAGTTGTGTGTTGTGTGTTGTGTGTGTGCATTGCTGGCTTCCAGGTAGCCAGGGTGAGGGTGCCTGGGTCATCGGTCACCTAGTGGGTGGTACAGAAACTCTCACCGACTCTCTCAGGCAGGCCAGACTGTGGGAGGATGGTTGGAGCAGGCACATGCCTCCAGTTGCAGTGGGGAGCAATGTGAGGGTGAGGCAGAAGAGATGACACCAGTCTACGGGTGCCCAGTAGGAAAGTGTGGCCCTGTCTGTTAGAGTTCTACATGGGGGAGGATGTGCCACCATTCCCCATCTCGCAATGCAGGTGGCTGGAGGGAGTAAGAGGTGCCGCTGGTCTGCGGGCTCTCAGCACAGGTGGCTGTATGTTTGATCAGGCACCTTTGAGTCACAGGCTCCTAGTGCCAGTGATTTCACAGAGCAGCTGGTGGAGCCAATCCATGGGCCCATGGTGTGGGCGGCTGGGCATAGCAGCATGTGTCACAGGTCCTCAGGCCTCAGGTGCAGTTGGCTGGATGGAAGAGGGGGTGCTGCCAGTCCCTAGGTGCCAGTGGCGAGGTAAAGAAGTAGATGCCACCAGTCCATGGGCCCCAGCTCAGGCAGCTGGGCTTAGGAGCAGGCATTGACAGTCTATGGGCCCCTGGCATGGGTGGGTGGGTGGAAGAGGGGATGCTGCTGGTCCACAGGCCCCATGCACAGGTGGTTAGGTGGAAAAGAGGGCCCCCAGTGCTGGTGGCTGGGTGGAAAGGCAGGTGCTGTTGGTCTGCAGGTCCCCAGCACAAGTAGCTCCCAGCTCAGGGGGTGGGGCACTGATGGGTGCTTCTGGACTGGATAACGAGGGTGGGAGGTGCACTGCAGATTCACGGGCCTCTGGTATGGGGTTTAGGTGAGTGCACTTAACTTTCATAGGCCAGGGACCACTCCTGCCTGGCTCTGGATGTGAGTCCATAGCTCCTACTTGGCTGCACCAGGTGATGGGGCTTCAGCTGGGAACACTGGTTGCTTTGTCTCAGTATAGCCTCACTGTGCAGGTTCAACTGGCACAGCACCAGCGGTAAGTAATTCTCTGTGTCCATTGTTTTTGTACAGTCTCTTCTTTCACTTGGCACTCAGTCCAATTCTTCAGCCTTGCCTTTGATGCTCAGAGTTCCAAAGTAGTCATCTATATCCAATTCACTTGTTTTCCTGGGTCTTTGTTGTAGGAGGAACAGTACAAGGCATCTGACTACACTGCCATCTTGGGCGGTCTCCCCTTTATTTTGTTTTAGATGAAAGTTTACACAGCAAATTAGATTCCCCCTAACAATTTTTATACAAATTGTTCTGCACCATTGGTTGCAATTTTTACAATGTGTCAGCATTCTCATTATTTCCATTCTGTTTGTTCTGTTTCCATTGATCTAGTTTTCCTTTCTCTCCTTGCCTTCTTATCTTTGCTTTTGAGTAAATGTTCACCATTTGATCTCATACAGTTAATTGTTTAAGAGAGCACATTACTCATGGGTGATATTGTTTATTTTATAAGCCAGTCTATTATTTGGCTGAAGGGTGGCCTCTGGGGGTGGCTTCAGTTCCAAATTCAAAGGATATCTTCAAGTCATAGTCTCAGGGGTTCCTCTAGCCTCTATTGGTCCAGTAGTTCTGGCCATTTTTAGGAATTTGAGTTTTATTCTACATTTTTCTCCCATTCTATGTCTCAAATATTTTAATGGACCCTAGACCCAATGCTGACAGCATCATGGGTAAAATGTGATTTTTAGACCCTATGACGCCACATAGAGGAAGTGATGGTAAGTTAACTTGTTTAACATCACACAATGAGTAAGTGAAGGATCACAGATTCAAAGACAGGTTTTATGACTCAATCACTGTGCAGCTTGGACCACAACAATCTGTCTTGAATTCCTTGATGACAACCATATCCTGGGCTTTCTACTTCATGACTGGGAGAAGGACAAAGCCACCTCAAGATACGAACCCTTTGGATGAGGCTTCATTGGAGTGAGAAGTCTGAGGGAGAGAAACCATACTGCCTGGAAAAGCTTCCAAGGGAACTAAGGAGGCACCCTCTTCTGAATGGTGTTTTCCACAGACCAAAAGATGAATGGCTGGATACACAACAACTAACACTATGACCCAAGACCTGAACCCAGGAAGGATGAAACAGTTTAAGAGCGCTGATCTAAGAGAGCATTTGAGACAGCCATCCTGTCCTGTGTAATGGCTATCCTGTCTCCTAAGATCTCAAAGGCCTGTGTCCGGGACAATGCCCAAATTAACTATGCAATGCATGTGGAATGAAGACTAGGCTCATGGGTGAATAAAACAGGGACTTCACCCAGTGCATCAAGTCCACACTGGATTCTGACATTACCTACAATACCACCATCCTGAGGCCTTTTCTAGTGAAAATCAAACCAAAAAGAAATGTAAGAAAATGCATTATGCTTGGCTGATGCAGGAAATGAGTTTTTAGGGATAACCATATCCTGGGGTACCGCACTGGACTCTTCTTTAACTAAATGCATGACTGAGCTCCCAGGAGCATCCAAACAGGAAAATAGGGATCTTCTGATGGGCGCTATTTTACTGAACAAGGCACTCCAGCAGCGGGAGCTAGGGCCCCTTCCTCCAGGAAAAATGGGGTCAACTAGTTGGGGTCGCACTTCGTTGACATGTTCATGTGAATAGAATGAGATCAAATGGCTTGCTCAAGGTTATAGGGAAGACTCTAGACAGCCAAGCCAGCCTACAACCTCAAAGGTATTTACATTCCAAGCCATTAGACCTAAGCATCTAAGTTTTATCTATCCAAGATCTATGACAACCCCGTCCTTCTACCTAATCCATACTTGGTATTAGAAATGAGCAGCATGATGTGGGGAACAAGTGCTGGAGTCCCACCTCTCTAAGAAAATTGAAGTGATTATTCCCATTGGACTCTCAAGGGCTTGGCATCCAGGGTCCCTGATATTTGCACAAGCTTTCTGCCACTGACGAAAGCACAGGATGAGCAAGGATGGACCATCTCAGTTAGCTATTCTATTCCAGGTATCTGGAATAATCCTATGGGAAGAAGTAGCACAATGTGAGAAGAACCTCAGCATTCTTGCTCACCTATTTGGTTTGCCAAGCCTTCTAATGATTTCGAAACTCCCTTTCCAAATCCTCACTGCTTGGGCAGTTTGAATTCTGTGTGTGGTATGTCAATTAAAATCCAAAATGGAGGAAGTTATAAATCCTGCTTATACCCATTTTGACTCTTGATTGTTATGGGGTTGTTCTGATCTACTCTTTCTGTCATCCTTACTTACTATATTTTAAAGTCTTTCAGGACAGGGGTCATTTCTATGTCTCTGCAGCCCCCAAAGCTTCTACCACATCATGGAGTGAATGCTCAATAAATATGTGTTTATTTTTACCCTGTCTCACTCTGACTGTATCACTAGAGGAAGTTCAGTGGGAAACTGAGTTACATCGAAAGGTTTCATAATTATTCCAATCAGAACCTCCCTTTAAATCACATTGGATCTTCTAGTTCTCCTTTGAAGGTCATTTTATTATATTAATGGTATTAATCCTGAAAATGTCAGTCCCATACTTGAAATAGCATAATTCATACGCAGGCATAGTTCTTTCAAAAGCCTGCAGATTTCAGAGGAAATCAAATCCTCTTCCTTTACAGCTCACCACTCAAGTCACCTTCCTTCATTCTAGAGGTGATATTGTGTAGTTTCAGGGAAGACAAAGGGAAGTCATCATTACATGCAGCCTTCCTGTGACTCCCTACAGCTCAAGCCTACCTCTCCTCTCCATTTCCTGATTCTTGCCTCCTTCCTCTCAATATTCTAGGCATATGACCTGTCTTTTAACTCTTTGAACCTACAAGTCTCTTCTTACTGTAGGATCTCAAAGTTTTTTACTCTTCCTGGAAAGATTGTCCTCCTGTTCTCTGCATGGCTGATTCCTCAATCCTCAGGTCTTGGTTTAAATGTGACTTCCTTTCTTGCACAGGTGACGTAGTGGTTAAGAGCCACGGCTGATAATCAAAAGGTCAGCAGTTTGAATCCACCATCCACTCCTTGGAAACCCTATGGGGCAGTTCTACTCTGTCATATAGGGTTGCTATGAGCCGGAATCAACTCAACGCCAACAGATCCTTGACCACAACAATAAAGTAGGTTTATCCTCCCTCTTTCATCTCTTTCATATTATCCATTTCTCATCTTCTGTAGCACTTATTTCAATTTATAATTGAATGTTTTTGTCATCTTATCTGTCTCTCTCACTAGACTGAACTCCTAAGAGTAGAGACCATGTCTATCTTCTTCATGAGTGTGTCTCTAGTGACCAGCACAAAGCTGAACTCAAAGCTGGGCTTCAGTAATGTTTGTTGAATGAATGAACAAATGCTTTAAGAGAGATTTATCCCTTTCTCTCTGGCTGTCCTATTTGCAAATCTCAGGTGCTTTCTGAGGGCTGAGGAGAATTTTCTTCTAATCAGAGGGTTCTAAAAACATCTAGGGATATAGATAAACAAGTTAGTTTGGGAAGCAGGACAGCTAATTTGTTCTTATCAGCAGAATGAAATATGAAATGTACCAGGAATAAAGAAAATACACAGAATGGAGAATGGTGGGCATGTTGAATTCAGAAGCTCATTTCCCAGGGAAGAAACATGTCCTTACAGTTTAAAGACACCCTTCATTTCACAGCTGCACATACATTAATAGATGACAGATTGTAACCTTTATCAAAGGTCATATGCCACCCCAAAGTAAGACTGGTAATAGATTGCATCATTTTTAAAAGATGACTTAGTACCTGCCTAACAGAAGGGATTTATTAGAACCCTTAGGTAGAGAAGTTAATGCAAGCAAGGAACAGTCTTCTCCACAATTCCTAGTCCATCTGCAGGTTCCTGGTAGGTAGAGCCCAGAGTAGGATGCAAAGCAACCCTGCTGGTGTTCATTGGCTGTTGTTGATGGCCTGAGTTAGATTGCATAATAAGGGAGATTTACTCCCTCTTTCAGCTGTAATTTTCCATGGAATTCTAACTCCAGGTGTCCCAGTACCAAATGTCCTCAGCTCAGCTCAGTGCATATGGACAGAAAAAGGCTGCCTCTCTGCCATGGTTTTCTTCCCCATTTTCACTGATGTCAGTCACAACTGTCTGGGAGTGACATCACTGGGGCTCTGTTGTTTCAGGCAGTGCTGGTGGGATATACTCTCACTGGTCAGTGGGCTAGCAGTTCATTTGTTATCATGTCTCCTCTACCTAAAGATTCTAGTTTTTCTATATCTACACTTAGTTTAGTTTAGATGATGGATGGATGGATGGATAGATTCCACATTCAGCATTATTCTCTTACCTACCATACTAACTCTAAGCTTGGGAAAGTTACTTAACACCTTTATCTGTAAAATGGGGATAACATTAGTAGCTACCTCATAGGGCTGGGTTAAGGATTAAATGAGCTGTTGTTTGGAAAGCACATAAAAGCGTTTAATAATAATTAGAGCCAATAAATGTTAGCTGATAATATTATCATGTCACATAACAACTGAGCTCCTGGAGGGGAGGAAATTGACTCATCCATCCCTGTGTCCCAGTGATCTAATTCAGCACTTGCCATGTGAAGGCGCTCAACAAATACAGGCTGATTTGAACTGAACTCCTCTAACACTTATCCGCACCACTCAGATGCTGCTGGTCTCTTACTAGCTTTCTCTGACTTTTAATGTACAAGTCGCTAGCACTAACTGGGCTGTTGTTTCCTGAAAGGACAGAATATTGCATTCACCTTTGTATGCCACCACCCCATTTGGTTCATAGTAGGTTAGGTGCTCAGTAACTGTTCACCGACTTAAACTGAATACATTTCTTAATCCTGACAACAAGGAAATCATATGAGACTATGTGTAAGCAGCTGGTATGCATGCATTTACACCCCTAGTGATGCCATCATTTAGGAGTGGGAGAGATTTCAAGCCATCAAAGCACTAAGATTGGGGCAGACAGGCAGCAGAAGGGAGTTTGCTTGAAAGCTAGACTGCACACTAGACTGTACGTTGCTTGTGGCCAAAGATCATGTTTCCTTCTCAAACACCTGGCACAGTACCTGACACATATCAGAGGCTTGATTAATATTGGTCAATTAATGTATTCATAGTTGAGATCCCAACATAGGCAGCTCTCGCTGCTCAGTAGTGTGGGAGGTATGCATATCAGCATGCCCCTGCCCTGGGCTACAGAGCTAGCCTCCATCTCCCCACATTACTAGATACTCGCCACTCCTGGCCAGATCCTCACCTCAATCTCAACTTGGCAAAATAAGGGTCACACTTTGAAATCATATTTGTACAAAAATAGCCACAAGCAGTTAATGCACACTTGGCTTGAATCTTTTCTTGGTGTCCAGAAAGGTACCAACAACTTTCCCGTCTCCTGTCAGACTGGAGAAAACTCTTCTTTGCTACCTGTTGAATGTATTCTTTTCTTTTTTAATAATTTGTTTTACTTTAATTTTTTTGTAGAGAATATACACAGCAAAAACATACACCAATTCAGACTTCCGGCAACATGGCAGTCTAGGCAGAAGCACCACGCCGTCCCTCCACAACAAAGATCCAAGAAACTAAGGCAAACAGAGAAAACAGCAATTCTGAAAACCTAAAACATCAAATGAAGAGATAAAGAACTAGCCAATCACCAAATGGAGTAAGCAAACTGACAGAGAACGGAGAGCGAGGAGAGGTTCCGGATCCGCCATCTTGGACTCCTATCAGAGACCAGCAAATAAGGGGTACAAGAAAGCAGCTTCATGGAGCTTCCAGCAAGAGACAGAACAACCAGTAATTGGTGATATACACTTTCCCACCTCCCACCCTTCTTCACCCCCACTTGGCCTCCTCTGTTTCCTGCGGCCACAGTCTCTTGGTCGGGAAGCACCTGCTGCTTGGATTCTACCCGCCCATACTGGCCATTTGTTGGCTGCTGGTGTTGCTTTTTTCCACTTCTTTTGATTTCTTCCTTACCTCTCACTGCCTCCCCCCTCCTTCCACTCAAATACCTGGCTCCGTGCACCATCTTTCCTTCTTCCTGGGGGGCTGCGGAGCTCCATTGGAGTGTGGAACTGCTTCCCAGTCTGTGCTGCCACGCTGGTGGGATCCCGGGGCTTTTGTTTGTTTGTTTTGAATTTTTGTTTTTTGTTTCTTTTTCTTTTCTTGAGTTGGGAGCCCGTTCTGGCCAGGCAGTGCTGCGCAGCTTGGGACCTACCCCCTCTGCTTGCGCAGACAGAGAGGGATCCCTCAGGACATTTCTTTTTTTTTTGGTGGGTTTTTTTTTTCTGTTTTTGGGGGGGCTTTCCTTGTTTGTTTGTTTTTTATATTTGTTTTGTTTTCTTTTCCCTCTTTTTCCCTTTTTGTCTTTCATCATTACTCAGTTTCTCGTCTCTCTATACCTTCCTTCTCTTGTCTCCTGAATACCTGGTGCTTAATTCCTCCACACCTTCTAGCCAGACTGTACTGCAACACCTGGGAACAACTTCCACAGACCTCGTACCACACCAGTGGGATCCCTAGGAGCTTTGCTGTACTTTTATCTTTTTAGTTTTTATTTACTCATTCTTTGTTTTTTTTCTTCTTCTTCTTCCCCTTTTTGTTTTTCTCCATTTCATAGTCTCTCATCTCTCCACTCCAATGGTAAGTGCCCCTAGCACTTTTTTTTGTTTGTTTGTATGCTTTTGGCTCCTGTTCCTCTCTCCTATCTCCCATTCCCATCTTAGAACTACACATCACAATCTCCCCCCTCCATCCTGCCTACCTGCACCCTGCGCTTAACATCACACCACCAAGCAACACAGGTATGGCCTACCGGAACCTGCCCTGCACAGATTACCGACCCGCCCTGGTGGCTGTAGTAACTGCCACAAAAAACCCATCCCAGAAACTCCTCTTCAGCTAGATCTGCCCTGCTGTACCATATATGAGCGACTGACCCTGCCAATTGGAGAAGGAGGTGAAAAGTATTGTGCCCACAGACGAACAAACAACAAAGAACACACAGCCGTCCGGCTCGGACATAGCCAAATTTTTAAAAAAGGACAAAAAAAACAAATCTACAATCAATAAATGAGAAAAATAACTGCTGAAAGCCCCAAAGACAACAGACAATATCAAAACATTTACAAAAACAGGACAGGATGGTTCTAATAGGTGTCCAAAATAAAACATAAGATGACTTTTCAGTAGAAGAAAAGGCACTAGAACTACCTGATAGGGAATTCAAATCTCTAATACTCAGAAGTATCCAAGAGTTGAAGCAAAAAGCAGACAAAAATGAGGAAAAAACAGACAAATTCATGGAAAAGGCAGACAAATTCATGGAAAATACAGACAAAAAAATGGAAGAATTCAGGAAAATAATGCAGGAACAAAATG